>NC_067488.1:52880887-53229221 GCF_947179515.1 Apodemus sylvaticus | reverse complement strand
AGGATTCTTTTCAAAGCAGAACAGAGTTAGGCTGCTTGCAAGAAAACACACACAACTGGAGATGATTGTGTCACAAACAAGTCTACTTCAGGAAGGAAGGTGATGTGTTTTCTCCCATTCGTGGATCCAAGATTTTATATAGATGTGTAAGTCACAGGTATAGGTGACGAGAAAGTAGAAATGACTTGGGGCAAATAGGACTAATGGGCGGGGCGAGAAGGGGCTCCTTAGCGGGGTATGGCAGGATAAATTGCACGGAGTATATCACATACTGAAGTGAAAACTGGTTCGTGGCAGGGCGATGGTGGCACAGGCCTTTAATCCCAGCACTTGGGAGGCAGAAGCAGGTGGATTTCTGAGTTCAAGGCCAGCCTGGTCTACAGAGTGAGTTCCAGCCAGGGCTACACAGAGAGACCCTATCTCGGAAAAACAAAAAAACAAACAAACAAACAAAAAAAATCAGTTCATGGATTCCAGAAAAAAGAAAAAACTAGACAAAAATCAAAACACTCTCAGCCCTGCAGACACCTTGATTTTTGTTTCTAGTCCCCAGTGCTGGCTTGAGGAAATGTATATGAAAATAAATAAAACAATAAACTCAGGGCTGGGGAGATGGCTCAGTGATTCGGTTCCCAGCGCCCACGTGGTGGCTATAACTCTACATGCCGTCTATAACTCCAGTTCCAAGGGATGTGATGCCCTCTTCTGAACTTCATGGGCACCAGGCACACACACGGTGCACAGACATTCATGCAGCCAAAACACTCATACATATAAAATAAGAATAAATAAACCTTTAAAACTGAGCATAATAAAAATTTGAATGCTAGGCTCATGCAAGCAGCGCGTGTCAGGTGAAGTCTGCGGTTCTTCTGAGTACTGTGCTTTGCGGCTGACTGGCTCCGCCCCACTCCCCACCCACAGAGCACTTGTCCACCACCCTCCAATCCCTCCTGGATGGGGGACAGGGCTGCTCAGATCACCATTTGACGGATGAACAAACTGAGGCTCAGGCAGGGGCAGGGACTCCCTGGGACCTTCCCACCTAGACCTGGAGTCTTCTGTCCTGACATCTTGCTCCACAGAGCCTGGGTTGTGGCCTCTGGTCTCAGGTCAGGTCCCAGCCCCTGATCTAGCCCACTGCCTTACGGTAGGGGAGACTCCTTGGGAGGCCAAGGAGCTCCTGGCACTGAGCATTCACAGATCATGACTGAGAACAACGTGGTGACTGTGGAAGCACAGGCGGCCGGTCCCATTTGGGAGACCTGGTTCTCACAGATGTTCTGCGGCCGTCTCCGCCCCTGGGTTGGGAAAGGCTCTGGACCTGGGCCAGCAGAGGTCGCCATCACCCTGCTGGAACATGTAAGCCTTGGGCCAGGCTTCAAGTTGCAGGCATTTCAAGTAAGCCAAGATGTGTCCTCCAAACCTGTGTCCTGCTCGGGCCCTTCCCTTCTTGAGGCCTCTGTTTCCTGCAAACTCTACTGGAAATGGGCTAGGAGTCTAGGGCAGCAGCCTATTAGTCTGACCCTAGGAGATAGATTGGGAATTGGAATATTGTCAGTCCAGGAGATCGTGTTCAAAGGATCAAGTAGTGGGAACATTGTCCCTACCACACCCTGAAGTGATCTCTGTTGCACCTCTTTGCCCTCCATCACCTGTTCTGTCCCCCTGGGGACTGTCAGAGCTTAGGTAAATGTTAGGTCACCTGAGCTCTGCACAGAGGAGTTGCAGGGGAGTAGGGGGAGGGTACTGCCCAAGGATGCCATTAGAGCCTTAGGCTCCCTTAGCAGATGACCATATACTGAAGGCTTTAGACTGCATGGATTTATCCACTGAGCTGTGGAGGCCAGAAGTCTGAAATCAAGATCCAAAGGCTCTGTCAGCTCCTGTAGGCTGGGACATCTCCTGGCTTTCCTGGGCTCATATTATGTCTTCTCTTCTGCTCCATTTAAAAAATAAAACACTTTATGTAGTGTATGTATGTGAGTCTCTCTCTGTGTGTGTGTGTTTGTGTATGCCTCTGTCTCTCTGACTTTTTGTCTGTTTATCTCCGCCTCTTTCTCTCTCTGTCTCTGTCTCTCTCCCTGTCCCTCTCTGTCTTTCTGTCTGTCTGTGTGTGTATGTCTGTGTGAGTGTGTATGTGTGTCTGTTTCTCTGTCTCTCTCTCTGTGAATGCGTGTGTGTCTGTCTCTGTCTGTCTCTGTCTCTCTATTTGTCTCTCTCTGTTTGTCTCTCTCTGTTTGTCTCTGTCTTTCCCCCTGTCCCTCTGTCTCTGTTTCTCTGCTCTATCTCTCTGTCTATATATGTGTGAATGTATAATGTGTGTTTCTCTGTGTGTCTGTCTGCCTGTCTGTTTCTCTGTGTGGATACGTGTGTTTTCATCTCTCTGTCTCTGTTTCTCTTTGTCTCTTTCTGTCTGTCTCTTTCCCTCTTTGTGAGTGTGTGTATGTGTGTGTGTGTATGTGTGTGTGTGTTAGTATGTGTGTATGTGTGTGTGTGAGTACGTGTATGTGTGTGTATGTGTGTATATGTGTGTGTGTGTGTGTGTGCGCGCGCGCGCATGCGCGTGCCAGAGAATGACTCTTAGAATTCTTTTCACCAAGTAGGTGACGGGGATTGAATGAGCCGTTCTCCATGGCAATATTCACATTTACCTGCGGAATCATTTCCCTGGCCCTTTCTTCCTTTTTCAAAGACACAGACCCCCCAAGATCAAGAGCCCATTCCACAGTCCAGGATGCTGAGACCAGGCCTTCAAGTTAGGGCCACATCCATCACTTCTAGGAGTTAAGAGTTGAATATTCAACCCACCATGTTCCCAGGCCAGTCAGAGCAGAGCTGTCTCCCAGACCCTGCCAGCCTGCCACAGGGTCTAGCCTGAGGTATGAATCTTACTCCAGGGTTTCTCTGTCTTCCATTTACATCTATCACCCTGGCAGTAGCTGCAGGTGTCTGTGTGTATGTTGGCCTGTCCTTCAGAGCCCCTCACCCCTCAGAGCCTACCTAGGGGTCTCTGCACCCTCTGAAACTCAGATCTGGCTCAGAGCTGCATAGAAGACTCCTCAGGGACCCCCAAATTGGGGAGCTACACCCTAGTTGCTCTCAAGACTTTGCTCACATAGTGTCTCCTTCTGGGGACCACCAGCACCCCCATGTTGACTCATTCTGCTCTGTGTTAGGCTGGCTGTCCCTTGGCAGGGGTCTGATTCCTGGGCCCAGCAGTGGGCAGAGACTGTGCCACATGAGTGGGGCAGGCGATGTGCTTGGGTCTGAAGCCTGTGCCCACCGTGCTGTCTTCTTTTTGTGAAGACTTTGAACTCGGGTCCTGAGTCTGGTGTCTGCCCTCTGTGTGTACTAACAACCCTCTCCTGGGCAATCCTTTCAGTGCACAGCATGACTGAGGCTCTTTATTGCTGATCTGGGTTGTGTGGAACTTTATTAAAACTATCCCCTCCCTCCTTTATATAACGTGCCACGATGGCCAGGGCATGCCCCCAAGATGAGATGCCAGTGAGCCCTAATTCCATCTGTATGGTACTATTTGAAGATTGATTTTAGCAGGGAGAGGTTGGCATAATTTTGATTATCCCATTTACTAATACAATCAGTTCTCCACCTTGAAAATGAAAGCATGCTCCATCTCTGGTTGTCAAAGACCTGGAGGGTCTCTGTATGTCTTCACGTGCCCAGGATTATCTGGTTTGTCCCCCAAGGCGGGTTTTCTGAGGCAAGAGGGTTGTTGGATCCAGGTCCATCCCTGGAGCCAGCTATTAGCACTAGAGGAGAGACAGCAGGTGCCCAGGACGATGTAACTCAGTTGCCAGGTAACAAGGGTCACCATAGCAACGGCTGCCTCCTTAGAGTAGTAAAAGCCTTGTTGCCCCCCCATCCCCATCTTAAAGACTGGAGTGAGGAGATGAGGAAGTGGGGTTGAAGGCTACTTGGCTGTCTGTCTTCTTGGATTTTCATCACTTTTGGCCTACTTTGAGCCTGGGGTGGTTGCCGGGGGTTGAGAGGTCCCTGGGACAGAGCTAGAACCCTGGATCAGCTCCTGGTTTTTCCACAGATTCTCTTGTGTTTCAGCCTTGCTGTGCCTCAGTTTCCTCACCTGTCAAATGCAGATGCTAATCTCTGCATTCTTTCCCCATTTATAATGTAGCTGAGACCCCTGGGGTGATGCAGAGCCTGAGGTGATGTGGTGGGCTCGTCTCTCTACCTTATCTCCATCTTATCTCCTGGTCCTCCTGGTGCTTGTCTCATTCTCCTGCTGCCTCCCAGACATCTAATCATCTAATTACACAATTTCCTGTCATCCCTATTGACGTCAGTGTGTCTCTAGTCTCTCTCTCTCCCCCTCCTTCTCTCCTTTCCTCCCCTCCCTCCCTCTCTCCCCCTTCCCTCTCTGTCCCCCTCCCCCTCCCTCCCCCTCTCTCTCACAGGTGTCTAGCTTGCCTCTGTCATCCTCCCTCTCGTAGCTAGAGTTCCTATTGCTGAGATAAATACCACAACCAAAAGCAACTCAGGGAAGAAAGCTCAGTTCAGCTTACAGCTCACAGACCTTCATCCAGGGAAGTTAGGTCAGGAACTCACGGCAGGAACCTGGAGGCAGGAGCTGATGGAGAGGCCACGGAGGACCACTGCTTACTGGCTTGCTCAGCCTGTTTTCCCCTAGCACCGTAGGACCGCCTGCCCTGGGGTAAGCACAGCCCACAGTGAGCCAAGCCCTCCCATGTTAATCAAGAAAATGTTTACAGGCTTGTCCGCAGGCCAGTCTAATGAGGGCATTTTTCTCAATTGAGGTTCCCGCTTCCAAAATGACTCTAGTGTTGGTCAAGTTGATATAAAACTGGTCAGCACAGTCTCCATCCCTGGCTGTCTCTCTCTCTTGTGTGGCACGCCCCAGGACTATGCCGTTTGCTTCTCTGTGCCTATATTTCCCGGTGTGGCAGCGGAAGGTCAGCGTGCATGTCTGCTAACTAATTGCTCAGAATAAGGAGACAGCAACCTCTGTCAGCCCAGCATGGCGCCACAATGACAAGCCATTGAGCAGTCCTTGGGGACAGGCTGCTTCACTTCCTACAGTTCAGGCTTCTTAATTGTCCCTGGATATGGGGCTATAGGAAGAACCAACAATTAGGAGTCTCTGCCTAAGACTGGCCAGAGCCCATGCTCAGCCACAGAGAGGGTATTGTCTTGGAGCCATCTGTGTCCCAGACCCTGGCCCCAATATCCTTCCTACTGTCCCTAATTCTACTTCTGTTCTTCATCCTTAAGCCGTTAGGTTGCGAGTCATATGTATTTCCTGGGGTGTTGGCTTCTGGCCATCAGATCAGATCTAACCACCTCTATCCCCACTGGGAGGTCCTGGCCCCAGAAGTCACTGCCAGAGGGGCCCAATTCTGACCCATCTGAGTGGGATGTGCTAAGCTGCCAGGCTTCCTTCATCCTCTATTAGTTGCCATGGGAACATCCTAGCAACCATACAAACAGGATGTGTGCAGCTGGTTTAGCACAGCTGTAGGAAAAGGGCAACTTCCTGGGACCATCAAAGGTTAGTTGGGGGGGGGAGGCCTACAACCACAGTGGGGACAAGGGACCTTGGCTCTGCCCTAGCCACATGCATTACGTTCAGTGACATGTTGATTTTCACCAGCCCAGGTATGGGTGTGGACTGGTCCCTCTCCGTCCAACCTGTGTCTGGCCCTTTGATCTGTAGTGGACATCATTAGCTTGGAAGAGGGTGGGCTGATAAGGAGTAGTTTCTAAGAGCCCATGAGTACTTCCTCACCCTGCTTCCTCCAAGGGCTCCTCTCCCATCCCATGGGAGGCAGGGTCCCACCTGGTACACTGATATACACACACTCTGCACCTCACACAGACACATGGACACACCCCTCCCGAGACACAGAAGTGCAGAGCCATGCCTCACACTTGTATGGGGGAGGGGAGCAGGAGGTTCCTCTACTGCCTGAGACAGGTGAATTTTACGGGTGACCGCTGCCAGCCAGCCAGCTATATAGTTGGGCCATGTTCTATCTGGAGGTGACATTACCATACAGGGCTTTGGGGTGAAGGGCAGGATCAACACTCCCCCCCCCAATCATTAACCAATCATCACAAGTTATCTGTCATCACAGAGTTTTGCAGTTTTGAGTGGCAGGCTGTTCTTGTAACTGGCTTATCGCTTTTGTTGTGTTTGTGACTATCAAAATGTCTTGTTTATTCTTGTTTCTCTAGCCACTGTCATCGCTGTCTTTATTGTTGTCATTCTAATTACTGTGCCCCTCAGCCTCCCTGGCTCAGTGCCAGCCTCTCCAGCCATCAACATCTCATGGGGAGATTCTGTCCCTAGCAGACACTTGACCAGACCATGGCGACTAGAGTCATTTCAGGTTGTCACTCCTGGAGGGAGGAGGCCAGGTAGCCTTCTGGGTAGAAGCCAGGGACACTGCCCTAGCTGCTTCAGTGACAGGAATTGCTCAGTGCACAGGGTCAGCACCATGAATGGCTGGTGGCACCGCTGCACAGCTGGGTGGTGATGGCGCACACCTTCAATCCTAGCACTAGTAAGGCAGAGGCAGACAGATGTCTTGAGTTCAAGGATAGGCTGGTCTACTGAGTGAGTTCCAGGACAGCCAGGGCTACACAGAGAAACCCTGTCTCAAGAAAGAAAGAAAGAGAGAAAGAAAGAAAGAAAGAAAAAAAGAAAGAAAGAAAGAAAGGAAGGAAGGAAGGAAGAAAGAAAGAAAGAGAAAGAGAGGGGAGGAAAGAAAGAAAGAAAGAAAGAAAAAAGAAAAAAGAAAGGAAGAAAAAAGAAAGGTGGCTAGAAAGGAAAAGAAACAGTAGAGAAGGGGCTAGGGGTGTGGCTCAGTTGATAGAGAGCTTGCCTAGAATGCACAAAGATCTGGGTTCAATTCCCTGCACTGCATAAACTGGCCGTGGTGGCACACACCCATCATCCCAGCAAGAGGAGGGAAAATCAGACATTAATATCCTCTACAGTTACATAATGAGTTCAAGACTAACCTGGGATCCTAAACTCAAAGAACACCAACAATGAATAAGAGAAGAGTAAGAAGAGGAAGTCCTTTCTATGGTGTGTCTGCTTTCTAGAAGTGATGCCATTGGCCAGAGCGGTGGCAGAATGTCCCAGTGGAGACATGTCACAATTCACAGACTAGGTAGGTGTGTGTGTGTGTGTGTGAGTGTGTGTGTGTGTAGGTGTGTGTGTGTGTGTAGGTGTGTGTATGTGTGTGTGTGTAGGTGTGTGTGTAGGTGTGTGTGTGTGTGTGTGTAGGTGTGTGTGTAGGTGTGTATGTGAATTCTGTCCAGCTTCATCATGTGCAAATTTATATCTCCACCATCACTGACACAGAAAGGTTCTAATACTGTGGGAGCCCCCTTCCATCCCTGGAAAGATGATGATACCGCATCTTTCCATCATAGCTGTCATTTCAAGTGTCACTTAAGTGCAAGTGTCACTTAAGTGCCAGTGTTACACACCAGTGCTGGGCCTCGGAGGCTCACTTCTTCAATCAGCACGCTGGGATCTGAGTGTGTGCTGGGGCATCTTTTCCCTGCTAGATCATGTTCTTCAACGATTGGATCACTCTACTGAAGGCCAGCCAGGATGAGTCTGTTGGCTGGGACTGGGGCTGGGGCTGGGGCTGGGGCTGGGGCTGGGGCTGGGGCTGGGCTGGGGAGGCTGGGGGTAGGAGTAGGGGTGGGGGTTGGGGTGGGAGTGTAGCACAAAGCTGCTCCAAGCCTTGTGAATAGAGTTTGCTTTGATTTTACGCTTTCAGACAAGAGCAGAGGACCGCCATGGCTGGCGTACAGGACAGCTACTCACTGAGATTTTTGTTCATTTGAGTTAGAGTCCACAATGAAGACTTGAGCTCGCTGAGGTCCACCCGCCTTTTCCTTCCCAGAGCTGGATTGGATGCATGTCCCACCTTGCTGAGATTTTTTTAAGAAATGCCCATGGGAATGCTAGAGTTTTGTGAGGCTCGAGGGAATTACCGAGCTACTCTGAGTCTTCATCTTTAGTCACTGAATGTTCCCAGAAGTCAGAGAATAAATACAGGGGTGAACTTTGGGTAACACTGACGCGGGGAGCATGTTCATGACATTTTAATAGTATTTATTTGGTAGCTTTACTATGTGAAACTGACAACAGAGAGCCGTTTCGTCTTGCACAGATGGCGATTTCATGTGTATCCTTTCGAGGTTGCTATTGTGAAGGACAAACTGCATGTATGTGCTTTGAGCTGCATGGCCCACAGGCGCCCCCCCCCCCCCCAGCTTCCTGCTCCGTGTGAACGCCCTGACCTACAGAGTACAGGGTACAGGGTACCAACTGAGCCGTGGGCTCCCCCACCAGCCAGAGGCTGTTCACTGAGGTCAGTGGGAGGAGAGGGATGTTCCTGTCACCCAGTGTGTGGGAATGCTGCCAGCTTTGTGCCTGACACTGAGTCCATGTGGAGCCCTAGAGTCCTGACCCAAGCCCTGCTCCGCTCACCCTTCTGGCCCCTCCTAGCGGAGGTTTGTTTGGTATTTTTTGGTTTTTTTGAGACAGGGGTTCTCTGTGTAGCCCTGTATGTCCTGGAACTCACTTTGTAGACCAGGTTGGCCTCAAACTCAGAAATCTGCCTGCCTCTGCCTCCCAAGTGCTGGGATTAAAGGCATATGCCTAGTGGAGGTATATTGGGTTAGGGAGAGGCTGTGTGTGGCGGGGAGGTGAACCCCGGCTCTGAGCCTGGGTTTGGGTCTGATATGAGTCCTAGACTGGTTTTTAAAGTCTTTTGTTTTTTTTTTTAAATTTTCTCAGAGCACTTTTTTTTTAAATTTATTATGTGTAAGTACACTGTAGCTGTCTTCAGACACACCAGAAGAGGGCATCTGATCTCATGACAGATGGTTGTGAGCCACCATGTGGTTGCTGGGATTTGAACTCAGGACCTCTGGAAGAGCAGTTAGTGCTCTTAACCGCTGTGCCATCTCTCCAGACCTAGGTTGTTTTTAAATCTGAGGTTGCCTTGTCTCTAATGGCACGGGAGACTCTGAAAGCCCTCTTCGCAAGATAGCTCAGACAAGGAAGGCCGTGTGTAGCAATGTTGGGCCGACCTGAGAACTGTGTGTGTGTGTGTGTGTGTGTGTGTTATTAAGTCAGCAACTGCCTGAGGGGCTCCTATCTGAAATGAAGGGGCTTTGAAAACTAAGGCACCTGACAGGGTATGGTCAAGAGACCTGGCCACACCAGGTAATTTCCTTTTGGGAAGCTACTGGGAGGCCCATCCCCAGATTGCTCTTCCTGAGCCTCCATAGGGCAGCGTCCTCACGATCCCCAGTTCTTGAGAGGCGGGTCCAGGGATAGACAGGCTGGCACCTCACACTTGCCCCAACCTGGCCTCCTTAGCTCCTAAGTCCGTCTCCCTGTAGAAAATTCAAGACTGAGGGCCAGGTCACCCAGAGCCCTGGGTTGCAGAGTCCCAGCCCGCTTCCGGTGGCAGTCTCAGCGGCAGATCCGAGCTGCTTTTGGAAGCCGCTCCTGAGTGGGGAGCATTGGCCTTCGATTGTCATGCAAATCGTAGGCTACTCTGATTAGCATACATGCATATTCATTCTGCCTGGCAGGTGGTCCTGGCTCACAGCAGGAGGATGCTTCTGGCTGGTTAGAAACCATTGGAAAGCATTGGAAGAAAGCCTGCCTTTGTCTGTCCTGTTTAAACTGTGAGGTAGAAGGGAAACTTGTCTGCCGAGGCCTTGTGGGATTTGGGGTTCATGGGACCTCAGGATGAGAATCTAGTGATCTTGGAGATGAGGTATAAACATACAAAGGTCAGGGCACCTACATCGGTGACCCCTAGGCACAGCGGCAATTAGAGGGCGGGAGTGGGGGGTGTGGATCAGGAAGCTGGGCTGACGGGCGCGTGAGGAAGAATGTGCCTTTCTCAGGGCAGAGTCACCAGGACGTGTCTGTGCTTCAGCTGCAGGTTCCCCTGTTAATCATCCTTTGTGAAATTATGGCACACACCTGTAATCCTAGAACTTAGGACTGAGAAGGGAGGATCAAGAGGTCAGAGGCATTCTCAACTTCATGGCTACTTCGAGGCGAGCCTGGCTGGCTCACGTGGGGCTTCTCAAAAATCGGCTGGGTATGTGGATCCGCGGTAAGTGTTCACTATGCAACCGACAGGACCTGGGTTCAGATTCAACGGCACCTACATAAAAGCTTCGTGTGGTGTGCAAGAAACACACAGTGTGTGTGTGTGTGTGTGTGTGTGTGTGTGTGTGTGAGAGAGAGAGAGAGAGAGAGAGAGAGAGAGAGAGAGAGAGAGAGAGAGAGAAACAAGCAAGTCTCTGAGCTTTCTGGCAAGCAGTTCAGCTAAAACAGGGTGCCCCAGGCTCTCTTTCCTGAAAGCAGACAAGACTCCCTGAAGAGACCCGAGGCTCCGAGGCTCAGACACAGCTCTGTCTCACTGTGTCTTGCCCTGGCCCTCTCAGTTACTAGAGTTTCAGTCTCCGTGCATCTCCCATCTGAGCTGATCTTCTATCTTGCCTGTTCAGCCACACCAGTTACCTGTCTGAGCATCCTTCTGGGCCCCTGCTCCACCCCTCCTCCAGGCCCTCGTCATCATCCCCGCTCAGCTGTGCCCCGGCTTTGATTGCCCCACTGCAGGGCAGACCCACTCTCTCCTGGTCAGGCTGTTCAGGTAAGGACGGGGTCACAGCTGCTGCCTGGCAGGTAGAACTCTGTGTTCCAAATGTGGCTTTCCCAGAATTTCCACTTACCTTCTGACCTTCTCAGAGTATCACCAAAAATTAAAGTCTATTACAAATGAGGAGCTATAGACCTAAAAATCACTCTGAACATCTCCCGTGTGGCAGGAGGAGGCGGGAGGGAGGAGAAACTGGTTGAACTGGGTGAACTGTTTCCACAGAGAACGCACAGAGGCCCTGCCGACTTAGTGTAGAGGGTGACAGGCTCCTGTCCTGGTGCCATAGTCCTTTTTATTTAGTTTAAAAAATTTTAAAGTTTTTGTCTTGTTGGGGTAGAGTCTCTCTGTGTATCCCAAGCTGGCCTTGAACTTATAACAATCCGCCTTCTTCTGCCTCCCAGTGCTGGGATTAAAGGTGCGCACCACCATATCTAGCTCACCACAGGTCTTTTAGAAGACCCAGGTGCTGGCCTCTGCAGCAGGAAGCTGGTTTTCAATAACATCTGCAGCTTCTGGTCTGCAGACAGACAGGGTCTTTGAGTCTGAACTTCTGCTAGCGCAATAACCCACAAAGTTTCTAGGAGTCAAGACCTCAAAAAAAAAAAATGAAAAAGGAAGAGCGGGGTCTCATGGGGAGCATCCAGGTAGGGAAGCGAGGCTGGTGTGGACTTAGGCTCTGAAACCTTCTGGAGGTAGCTAGGCTTGGGGCTGCAGAGGGGAGAGGGTCACCCCTCCTTCTGACATTCCATTTTAATAGCATTCCACGTGTTCTAATTAAGCCTTCCGTGCTCCCTTTGAAATACTAGCAATTACAAAGATGAATAATTGCATAATAAATATTAATTTGCATCATGGTAATGAGGCCCAGAAGCATCCTGCTGTTAAGTGAGAATTTAGCTCTTTCCCCTCCCTGAGTGGGGGGGAGGGGAAGGGGTGGGAACGCTCCAGCCCTGGAGGGACCCAGCGGGGATCTAGCTACCTGGGGCTGCTGGGATAGGCTGTGCTGGATACTCAGAAGCTAGAGTCCACCTGTCTCCACTGTTAAATGCCCCAGTGTGCATGACAGCCTTTCTCTGGGCCTCAGTTTCTCAACTGTGGGCAAGGAGAGTGCGAAGGTCCCTGCTGACTCCGGCAGGCTAGAGCTTAACTGGAAGCTTCTGAGTTGTGTTAATGAGATTCAGCCCACCCCCACCCCTATTCAGGCTTGCTGGCTGTCAGAAAAAAAAAAGTCAGAGACTAAGGGACCATGGTGTCTGCCCAGTCTGAAGGGACTGCAGAGAACTGTCTTTTCCCCATGAGCCTCTGAAACACTGCCCCAGGGCAGCCGAGTGTGGGAGGACTGCAGTGTCTTGCTCTCTGTGGAGCCCAGGCCCGCATTCAGGAGACAGTGGCCATCCACTGAGTGCTGACTGGGCAGTGAGCCCTTGGCCTTTGCATATGCCAAGTAGGCCCTCTCCACCAAGCCTTCCTTGCAGACCTCTGGTCCCAAGACTGGGTTTCCCATCCCCCTATGGACTGAGTGCAGATCTGAGATAAGCCCCTGGCACATGCCTTTCTGCTCCTCTGGTGGCCTTGTTGGGACTCCGCCCTGGCCAGACAATTGCAACTTTAATTTGGCAAAGTAGCGTTCCTTGAGCGCAGAGCCTCCCTCTGTGTTGGGTCTGTTGGTCAGCTTAGTGTGAGAGGATTCAATCCAGGCTTGGTCAGTTGTTTTAGAGCCAGAGGTGAGGCTGACTGTCTGGTAGGAGCCTGTGGAAGAGGAAGAAAACTGCTCAACAGAAGCAGAGAGCGGGGAGGGGAGAGGGAGAGGGGTGGTATTAGACCCCCATCTGCTAAAGCTCCCACCACCCCCAGTAGCTGTTGGCACTCTGTCTTGACTCCACCTCCACAGTTACCTGGCAACAGCCAGGTATGCTCCTCCCCACAGTTACCTGGCAACAACCAGGTAGGCCTGGCCCACTATAAGAAGGGCTGCTTGCCCTCTCCTCTCTCTCTTACTCTCTTGTTCTCTCTCACTCTCTCTCTTCTGCCTCTTGTCCCCTTGCTACCCCCTTTCCATTCTGTTCCCCCCCTCCGCCCCCCCCATCTCCATGTGGTCATGACTGGCCTCTTCTGTCTCCCTTTCTCTGCCTCTACTACCCTCTTAACTCCCCTGCCCATACCCTGAATAAACTCTATACTATACCGTTGTGTGGTTGGTCCCTCCTGGGGAAGGGATTTCTCAGCATGGGCCCGCTGAGACACCCCCTCCTCCCACCTCCCCCCACACCTCACCCACCACCATAGAACATATCTAATACCTATTTCTCTTTTTATGATCGCAATAGCCACTTAGGCTAGGCACATATCACTGGAGAAGTTCATGGATAAAATCAGAGTGTCATGAGACAGTTGCCTCAAGATTATCTATTTAAGTTCAAATCAACACACGGTTTTTCAGGGTGATTTCTGGATCCAAACCCCAGCATCCCACGTCTGTTCGGTGGAGTCTCTAGCAATTAAGTCACCTCAAAAAAAGGCTTCCAGAATACACAGCTGCCCTTTGGCCTTGGCATGCCTCTAACCTCTCTCTGGATTTGCTGCTGAACACCAGAGCAGTCATGTACAGGGTGTTTTCTACAGACTCTCGGTCTCATCAAAGTTATAAATCCATGCCTGTGGGTTTTCCTTGTATAGAAATGCAAAGATCTCTCTTCCCTTCCAGACTCACAGCGTCTGTGGCCTTCCACCGTGGTCTCCCTAGACGCTGCTTGGGGCAGCTGTGGCCCCCAGGATCCCCTGGGCCTCCCGTTCCCTACTTTACTGCCTTTTACTTTAAGAAATCTAAATCCCGGTTAAGAGCACCAACTACTCTTCTGAAGGTCCTGAGTTCAAATCCCAGCAACAAACACGGTGGCTCACCACCATCCATAATGAGATCTGACGCCCTCTTCTGGAGTGTCTGAAGACAGCTACAATGTACTTACATATAAATAATGAATAAATAAATCTTAAAAAAAAACAAACAAAGAAATCTAAATCCCCGGATGCCTGCCATTGCTGAAGCCAGCCAGTGAGTCCTGCTTCAGTCGTGGGACCTGAGGGTAGCTTGGGGACCTCTACCTGACTAGGGTATAGAATGTGGGGGAGGGGCTGGAGAGAAGCCCAGCTGGGAAAGTGCCTGCCACGCAAATGTAGGGACCTGAGTGGGAATCTCCAGCAGCCCTGTTATACCCAGGCTCAGGTATGTAACTCCAGTGCCAGGGTGCAGAAACAGGGCTGGGGGTCCCTCAAGGGCCAGCTGTCCTAAGGGAGCTCATGAGCTCCTCTTCAGAGAGAGACTCTGTCTTTCAAACATGGAGAGAGACTGAGGAAGACAGCCACTCTCCTTCGACCTCTAGTTTCCACATGCACGCAGCCTTTTGTGGGCAAGTGCCCACACGAATGAATGCACATGTTTATGGGGTATATGTGCCCTTCACACCCACCCACACACAGTTACCCATGTTATGCGTGCTGGTTATAAGGCACATACTTGTAATCCTGGCACTTGTGGTGGGAGGGCGGAGGCAGGAGGATCTTGAGTTTGAGGACAGCCTAGGCTGCATAGTGAGTTCAAAGTCAGTCTGTATTGTCCTGAGGTCCCTTGGAGACCAGGCCATGTGGGTCACAGTGGTTTGTGAAGACGGGAAAGTGTCAGGAAGCAGGGGAGGGACAGAGCTGGGGGAATCTGCAAATAGGGACACAGGGTAGGAGAAGTCAGCTGAGGACAGGATTCCAGACTGAGGGCACTGGGAGAGCCTCTGAAGGTCCAAAGAAGAGTTAATTCATGCAGCAGGGGTCTCTGAAGCTACCAGGGAAATGGCAGACCAGGCTGGGCACCAAGTAGTGCTTAAGAGGGCCAGAGAGATGGCTGAAGCTGTCCCCAGCACCAGAAAGCTGCTCTCCTCCAGGGGCAGGAAGAGTCTCCTGATCGGAGTCTTGGGGTCCCAGGGACAGTGGGCTGCTTGGATGCTGGTTGGTGTAGTGTAGAGCAGTGGCTCCCAACCTTCCCAATGCTGTCACCCTTTATTACAGTTCCTCGTGTTGTGGTGACCCCAGTCACATATTGCTACCCCATAACTGTGATTTTGCCACTGTTTGGAATCATAATGTAAACATCTGATATTCAGGGTATCTAACGGGATCCGTAGGTTGAGATCTGCTGGTCTAGGTGATACATCCTAGGTGCTGACGTGGGTGGGGGCTCCTTTTACCTCCCAGAGCCTCGATTATAGTGTCCATAAAATGGGACTAGCCAGTTTTCTCACAGGATCACTGGGAATTCCCACTTTTCTTCTGTCCTTTGACTTTCCAGGAGTTAATCTCAGGGGCTCCTGTGTACCTAGCCTGAGGGTTTGACTTGAGCCCCTGGGTCTGTCTGTCTGTCTGTCTGTCTGTCTTCCTGTGGTGTTCCAAGATCTGGGATGGACAGGACACAGTAGGGATAGAGAGCATCTGAATACCCCTGTGCTGGCCAGATTCCCTTCCCCAACTTTCCTGAGACCTCACTGCATGAAAGCCCCACCCCCATTCTAACTTGGCAGTGCCAAAGCTGGTGCAGAAATTCCAATGAAGGGCAAATGTGTCCTGTGGGGGGAGGGCACCCTGTGCACTCCTTTCCCCGCTGGGTCACAGACACTTCAGGTGTGTTTGTGTCTGCCGAGGGATTGCTCTCCAGGGTTTGAAGCCCAATGATCTCTTTCTTCCCTCTGCAGCTGCGAAGGAGGCAGGCCTGTGACACTCTCCAGCTATTCCAGCATGGGCACCCTGACCCTTCACACTTTTACCTCTGGCTCTTCTCCTTTTGATGGCTTGTGGTGATTGACTGGCCCTCGGAGCCAAACAACCGTTAATCTTGGGAAGTTCTGCTGTGAAAGGCTTATCCCAGAAAGGCTTGCTGACTGTTTGCAGCCCTGATGGAGGGGCAGGAAGTTATAAGACCCTCACCTGCGTCTCCAGACTCTTTGTCACCTGCTGTTTGTAACTCTGCCTTCATTGCTGGTGACAACAGGGAGGGACTAGAGTCTATGGGCCAAGGAAGGCTAGGAGGGAGGGCTCCATCTGTGCACCTAAGGGGAAGCTGTTGGGTAAGGGCTTTCTAGTTGCTACCTGCTGGGGTAGGAATACCCACATCCCTGCATGTAACCTCTCACTTATGCTGCGTAAGGAAGCCCAATAAACTCACTGGTTCCCCAGAGAGAACTTTGGTGGAACTGTGCCTCAGTTTGCCACTGGGACCTCAGGAGAAGGGGGAGCCACTGCTTATGTCTCTCTCTGGGGAGACATTTTAGCAACATGGCTCTAATCCAGATCTTACTGATCCTAGCAGGCAGGCAGAGGGCCACTCTGGGACCTTTACACCAGCAGTGTCTCCCCTAAACTTCTGAGAGTTCACATCATACTCCAGGCTGAGGTCAAGGTGAAAACGCCAGGGATCCCCAGTACTCCTCCCTTCTTCCCTCTCTTTCTATTCCTGCCTTCCTCCCTTTCTCCATCCTCCCTTTCCTCATCCCTTCCTCTTTTTCCTCACCTTAGGGTTCTGCTGGGTGGTGGCAGAAAGACTTCTCTGCACTGGGAGGTTAGCTTTAGCTGTCCTCAGAGTTTTGCCTGCTAATTACACTGTTATGTGGGTGTCTCTGGATTCTGGGCCTCCCCAACACAGGCCAGGCAGGACCTTCAGTGCCAAGACCCTCCTGCCTACAACAGGCACTGACTGTGAGGGTAGAGGTCTGTCCCTTCTGACTCTGTAGCGCTTCAATCTGCCCTGCAGTCCCCAGTGATACCTCTAGAGGGAGGCCTTGCACCGATGTGGACTGGACTATGAGTTCCATTTGCCAGGATTTGGTGTAGTTGACAGGTGGGGCAGCTTTGCAAAGTCCTTGTTCCCGTGGTTACTTGAGTCAGTGCATCGGGCCACAGAGAGCACGGTGCCATCCCACCTGTCCACTGCAGCCCCGACCTGCTCTGCCGCCCTACCGCCGCCTGCTGTGCTGTCTTTACCTGCATGCTTGGAGTCTCTGTACAGGAACTGGGCTGGGGACATTTGTCACAGGCAGATGGAGGGAGTACTGTCTGTCTAAACCATACTCAGGAAGCAGGGTGGTTCTGGCTCTGAGGGAAGTTTCTAGACAGAAACTCACAGAGTGCTGGAGTGCAGGAATCCTGAAAGAACCCTGTTCCTGGACAGCCCATTGGGCTAGAGTGTCCCTTGTGGCTGCACCCTGGCTGTGCCTCTCTTCAAGATGTCAGAAGATAGTGGAGAGGCTGCTTCTGAGGGTTGGAGATGTTTACCACTAAACGCAGAGCTCCTGTCACCATGGCAACATCCCAATCTCCTCAGATCCCCACATCTGCCCAGAACCTGGCTTTTCTTAATTTGAGTTTCAGACATTGACTCATGGAGCCTTCCGGGATCCGAGAATTCAGTGTGTAATGATCCCATCCTACAGGTAGGGTAACTGAGGCCGGGAGCGGTTAGAGACGCAGGTCTCACATCAGGGTCATGCTCCCTTGGCTTCCGGCAACAGCCTCTATGTTCTCCCTCTACTTGCTTCTTGGCTAGCTCGTGGCTCGCTTTGGCAAAAGGTCCCGGCTTGCTGTCTTCATGTCCAGAGTGGGTTGTGTGCCAACTGCTGGGCCACAGACGCCCTTGAGGGTCTGAGTACTGGAGATCCTATGCACATGGACACACAGGGCAGGAGGCCCCGGCTTGGGGGAGAAGGGAGAGGAGGCGGTGCGGGGGTCCCTCCACAGCCAGGTCCTGGCTTTGTGATTGCTTGCAAATTCGGTTCTTGTCTCAGCTGCCCTTGTCTGGGACATGGGCGCCCCTGGGAGCGTAGGAACATATTGGGGGTTCCTCCTTCCTGGAGGCCTTTAGCCTTTTGCCCACACGCACATCCTTACGTTTTCCTTCAGCTGCTAGCTTCCTGAAAAGCTCCTCTGAGATGCACCCTGCCATCTCAGGCTGTGGCATCCTGGGGGTGACCCTGGAGACCACATCTGGCTATTGCCCCCATGCCATGCGGCATCCTCCCTCCCTGGACAGGGCTACTTCTAAGTGCCCACCCTTGGCAGAGAAGTGAGTCTGGGAGAGGTGGCACCTCCCCACTCCCTTGACCACACTCCTAGACTGTTCCTTTAGGGGATCCTCTTGTCCCTAGGGCATTCAGGGATGCCTCTTATTAGTCAGAACCCACAGAGGTGCCTGCTCCAAAGCCCTTATCCTGGGCCCTTCCCATTCATGATCCCCCAGGCTGGACAGGGAAGGGAGTGAGGAGGGACAGTCATTGGCAGATGCTGTGTCAGGTGCTGGTTCATTAAAGTCACAGGTGTCACTCTGCGGGCCAGAGGCTTGGGCATCCCCCACTGCCCTCCTCCTCTGGATGGGGGAGCATCAGTAAAAGGATGGATGGTGGATCGGGGAACCCTCCCCTGCCAGGGTTCCCATCTGACTCCCAGGCTTCTCCCCCTCCCCACCACACCCCAGGCAGGGGTCTCCTCCTGACTTTTACTTCCTCAGCTTCCAGGGAGGAGAAATTACTGCTGCACTGGAGCCGCACGGTGCCACCCAGCCTGCGCTTGTCCCATGCCCGTCAGGAGCAGGCAGCCTCATTTACTCTGCTAACGGCAGGCCTGATAAATGTGAGCTCACCAGATGATCCTGACAGAGGGCAACTCCCTTAGGCCAAGGACAGAAAAACACAGCCTTAGGATTGCTTCCACCTGCTACAACAAGACTCCTAGGCCCCTCCCATCCCACTTTGTGCCCCTTGCCACCCAGGTACCAAGGCACCCTTAATATTGGAATCCAAGCATGGCACATACATCTTGCTTAGGGAAAGGCTGGCTCCTCTAAGATCTATCATGTGCTACTTTCTCTGGCTTCTTCATTTCCTCCCCTTGGCAGGGAGAGGCACGGGGGAGCTGAGTGGCTATCCAGGGTCTGAGGAGCAGGCTGCACAGGGCCTCCACCCTATACAGTCTTTGGCTCTTATTCTGAATGAGGTGAGGAGCCCTCTGGATCCCAGAGAGAAGCTGGGATGAGGGTGAGAACTTCAGGGACACCAGGGACCAAGGATGGGCCAGACTAGGGATCATTAACTGGTGACAAGCAGCTGCCTTCTGAAGAGCTCTGCCTGAAGGACTCAGGACATAAAGGGAGGACTTAGGACAGCTCAGCTATGAGCCAGGAACTCGAGTCCCTACTTTCTGAGATGGTGCAGGGGTGGGGTTCTGGTGACCTCGTTTACACATGATGACTCTGATGCCATGGATTCAATGTCCCCACAGTTGACCTGCTGCAAGTTTAGTCCACGGTGGAACAACACTGTGAAGGGAGGCTGAGACTCTGCCCTGAGTCTTGGATTAAAGTCCTCAGTGTGTGAGGGCCTCACCTCTCCTGCCCTTCTGCCTTCTGCTGTGGACGAGGCCGCTCCAAAGCCTCCCCAGATGAGAACGCTGTCACCTGGGTCTTCCTGGTCTCCAGAATCGAGACAGCCAAATAAGCCTCTGCTCGTTACCACGTGACTCAGATGTCTTGTGGTAAGTTCTGGTGAGCCCTGCAGGCCTGGAGCCAGTCTGGGATGGAAAGGGCCATTTCACCTGGGGCTACCTCTTTATGTACCTCACACAGGGTTTTCCTGGGTCATTTGCTGTCAAAGTGCTACCAAATCGGGGGACTATGATAGCATAGGCTGGAGGCTGAAAACAGGCTTCCTCAGTCTGGGAGACCAGAAGTCTGAGACAAAGGTATACATCAGAATGGGATTCCTATGTATCTAGAGTACACAGGAGGGTCCCTGCCTGCCCGCTCTGGCCACCAGGTTTTTCTGCAAACAGGGACATTGCCCTGGCCTCCTAGTTTCACCCCTCCCTTCTCTGCTTTGCAGTCACATTGACTCTCCCCTCCGGGTGTTTTTACATCCAAATTCTCTCTAGTAAGAACATAGTAATGGACCTGTGCTCACCCATCCAGAGTCTCTGCTCACATCTCTCCTCTCTTGAGCCTCCCACACTGGCCTTTGGTTTTTCTGGAACATTCCATGTTTACCACTCATGGTTTCCAAAGTACCAGTCAAGCTGTTCTTCACAGTGACGCGGGTAATGGGGGTCTTTACATATGGGTGACCTGAACTCCAGGCGGGCAGAACTGGGGTCTGGCATATGTGAGCGCCTTGTCTTGCTGTTGCTTCCTTCTTGTGAGGCAGGTTAAGGGTAAAGGAGGCGGTGGATGTGTGAGACAGTGATGGCCCCTCATGGGGCAGTATCCCTGACTTCTCAGCCTCCTCTGAGAGGACTGCACTGGTGTCCCCAGAGTCTGGAGTCACTGCTTCTAAGACAGCAGGACTGTGTAGAAGGGGAAGGTGGTGTCAAGGAGCTTCAGGTTCTTGTTGGGTACTGCAAAGATGATGATGGGCAGAGCCCTGCAGGGGTCCCACACTGCACAGGGTATGCATCTCCCTGAGAGGTCTGCTGTCAGAGGGTAGAGGAGAAAGAGCCCAGGGACAACTCAGAAGCGAAGCCAGCTGCGGGGTTTCACGCATGCTGTCAAGTATTTATGCCGGACACAAATTGCCTTTTTTCTTTGTAGGCCTATTTCAGGCTTGACAGACCCATGAATATTTGATCAGGGAAATAATTTTCTCAGGCGCTTGAGGTTGGAGGGGCCCCAGAAAGGCAGGTGTCTCCTAAGGGATGGGAAGAGGCTATTCAGTGCTAAGAAGAGCAGGCTTGGGGCTGGGCCAGCGGCAAAAATGTTGCTGGCTCTTCCTGGCTGGTGAGGACAGTGGGAAGCAGCTTCTTTCTCTCTAGTCAGACGCAGGTGTGCAGGCTGGAAGCGGGGAAGCTCCCAGTGTCCAGGTACAGGCAAGGGCAGGATCCTAGAGGGTCCGGCCTGCGGTTGGTGGGGTGGGCATACTCTCATTATAAGGAGACAACCCCCACAGAAGTCTTCTGTGTCAAACAGTTCTGCTCCGAGAATACACTTGATCTACAAGTCACCTCAGATAGCTCCCAAGGCCCTCCGCTGATGTCAGCGCTCCCGCATCTGTGGGAAGATGGCGCTGATCAAGCTTCGTGCCTGCACGTGGGTGGCGCTCGGAGCAGGGGTGTGGTGTGTACACACAGAGTCTGGGTACTCAGCTGGCTCCGAGCTGGGGCTGGGAGCTCTCTTAGCTGCTTCTTCCTCTTTCTGGCTAGAGATAGGAGCTGCGGTCATCCCCACTGAGTGCCCTGACTCGGGGGTGGGGGTGGGGGAGTGGGGCGGGGTATGCTGCCTGCCTTCCCGGTTAGAGACTTAAGAGCCAAGTTCTCTGCAGCTGCTGGGGTCGATTAAAGGAACCAAGGCTGGTCCCTGCTGGCAAGTTTTCATCTTCCTACTAGGATTGCCAGCTCTGGCTTTAGCCAGGTGACCCTCCCCAATCCACCTTGAATCTTGCATTGTCGAAGGGACATTATAGAGGTGATAAGATTAGGACCCTGCAAGTAGGTAATTGTTCTGGAGTATCTGGATGGCCTGACATGGTCACAGGGTCTTATATGCAGTGATACTGAATTCAGCAGAAGAATTGTTCAGACAGTGTGGTCTGGAAGGTTTTTAAAACAATTGGCATTGTGGGAAAACAACAGATGACGTCAGCTAAGTCTGGCTACTTAAGATGCCAATGAGACACAGGATACAGGAAGCTGGATGTGGAACTACACTCGAGTAAGAGCACATGCAGAAAGGCCCACTCTATGCAAATGAGTCCAAACCCCTCCCATCTATGCAAATGAGCCCCAAACCTTTCCCTCTGTCATCCAAGCCTTTTATACTCTGCTGCTGGTTGGGCTCACCCCTGGGTAGTGGATCTTTTGGAAATCAGTGGCCACAGCGTCTGCTGTAATGGTTTGTCTCTGCTCAGTTCTTTCAGGGGATGGGGGTGGGGTGGATAAGAACCTAGAACCCTTCACCCTCAAGGGCAGAGACAAGGGCAAGATCTCCCCAGTCCCCAGATTCCACCTGAGCACATCCCTTTGTTTTGTTTTGTTTTTTGGCTTTTTGGATTTGGTTTTTTTGAGACAGGGTTTCTCTATAGCCCTGGCTGTCCTGGAACTCACTCTGTAGACCAGGCTGGCCTCGAACTCAGAAATCCGCCTGCCTCTACCTCCCAGAGTGCTGGGATTACAGGCGTGTGCCACCACTGCCTGGCTGAGCACACCCCATTTTATGGCTTGCTGACTATTGTGTGATCTGGGGCACAGTTCACAGGGAGGCCCGAGGTGGTGTGGGTGGGTGCTGGTGGTGTTGAGTGACAAAGATGAGAAAATAACCTTATTGTGTCAGGCCTGTCCCCACCCACTCCAGAGAACACAGGGAGATGATCAGCAGTTGTCACTGTGGCCACCAGGAGAGGGCCAATGGAGCCTCTCAGGGTCCTTTCTGTCTCCCCCTCACCTTCTGTGGTCACAGTCCACTGCTCAGCTCCTGCCCAGTTCCAGTTCTTTGAACAAAATTACTCAAGAAGGAAGCCACACCTTCCTTATATGCTGATTGACAGATGGGATCTTCAAACAATGGTGGAACGGCTAAAATGTTTCCAATCCAGAGCCTAATTATAGATTATCTTGGGCTATCTTTAACTCCCATTAATGGCCGTTTATAGGCCCACCTCTGTATGGGGGCCTAACAGTCTTGTAATTATTAGGTAAATTCTTTCGACTATATGAAGAGACTCCAAGCTTTCACGGATCTAAGTGCTACGAATATCACCCGAGAGCATCTGAGACTCAGAGCAGAGATGTCCCCAGTCATCTGGAACTCCCCTACCTGATGTTTCCGCCAGCTGCACTTGAAAGTGTGTTGACTTACGACTTTCTTCGTTCTGTTAATAAAAACTTCACGCACCTGATGCACCACTAACATAAATGTGTCACTCTTTCCTGACTCCAGAATGAACTCTCTCTTATCTCCACTGAGGCTAAGTTTTTGCATTCACATGTCTGCACACAGACAGCTACCTGCTGCCAGGTGAGCCTGGGACGTGGGTGGGAATGGAGGCCTTCCTGGACACCTGCTCCCTACCTGCCTGGATATTTCTAGCTCTGGAGTTGTCTTCACACGTGGCTTTATAGTAGCAGTTTGGAAATCTGCTCCTGGGTAGGAGGGGACACAGCTCTCTCAGGCCTTGAAAGGACAGCTATGGGTTCAGGTAGACAGAGACTTTGAGGAGGATTCCATACCAGTTAGTGCCAGGGAGAGACAATAGGGAGAGCAGGAGGCAGTGTGGATGGTTTGAGTCTCTCAGTTCACGGGGCAAAGGCTGCTGGTGGACAGGATATGGATTCTTTGCTGTTGGACAGCCATGTTGGGGTCAGCTCATGTGGTCGTCCCATCAGGGTGGGGGTTGCCGCTATCTAAACTCGCCAAAACTTGGAGGCAGCAGTTGGGTGTGGAGTCCCAAGTGTCAGGGACTTGCCACCTGCCCTGGGACCCCCAAGCCTCTGCATGGACAGAAGGGCAGGTCCCAGGGGTGGAAGGGGAGGTCCAGGAGTGGAAGGGGAGGTCCCAGGGGTAGAAGGGGAAGGTCCCAGGGTTGGAAGGGGAGGTCCCAGGGGTGAAAGGGGAGGTCCCAGGGGTGTAAGGGGAGGTCCCAGGGGTGTAAGGGGAGGTCCCAGGGGTTTAAGGGGAGGTCCCAGGGTTGTAAGGGGAGGTCCCAGGGTTGGAAGGGGTGGTCCCAGGGTTGGAATGGGAGGCCCCAGGGGTCTAAGGGGAGGTCCCAGGGGTGTAAGGGGAGGTCCCAGGGGTATAAGGGGGAGGTCCCAGGGTTGGAAGGGGAGGTCCCAGGGTTGTAGGGGGAGGTTCCAGGGGTGGAAGGGGAGGTTCCAGGGGTGGAAGGGGAGGTCCCAGGGGTGGAAGAGGAGGTCCCAGGGGTGGAAGAGGAGTTCCCAGGGGTGGAAGGGGAGGTCCCAGGAGCAAGGAGCAAATTCCTTGCAGATCTTTGCTGGGCAGGCCTTGAGGGAACTGGTATTTTTTTCCTTGTAAACAATTTCCCCCTTGATTTTAAGTTTTTTAAAATGTCTGTTTTCATGAAATTCATTTAGCTTTTCAGAATTATGAGAAGAAGAAAAAAAAAACATTTGTATGAGTGCTATGACATCAGCCTGTCTTCCTGCTTCGGGCTGCAGGATCCTGATAGCGCATCCTTTCCTACACACTGGGTGGGGCCATGGGGGCTCAGCAGCTTCCTGTGTTCTTTTCATTCTCTTACCTATGTCTGTGCTCTGTTTTCTCTCTCTCTCTCTCTCTCTCCCTTTCTCTCTGTCTCTCTCTCTCTCTTTCCCTTTCTCCCTCTCTTCCTCCCTCCCTCTCTGTCTTCTTTCTTTCTTTCTTTCTTTCTTTCTTTCTTTCTTTCTTTCTTTCTTTCTTTCTTTCTTTCCTTCCTTCCTTCCTTCCCCCCCCTCTCTCTCTCTGTCTCTTTCTCTCTCAGAGGCAGTGTTTCTCTGTGTAGCCCTGGCTGTCCTGGAACTCACTCTGTAGACCAGGCTGGCCTCAAACTCAGAAATTTGCCTGCATCTACCTCCCAAGCTCTGGAATTAAAGGCCGGAACCACCACTTCCCTTCTGTCCTGCTCTCAAATTCTCTTCAGTTGCTTTGTCTCTTCCCTGGCTTTCACTATGATGACCTCAGTCTCATTCTGAGAGGACTGAGACAGCCTGACTCTGACAGGCTCGAGAGCTGACTGTCTGCCACCGAAGACACTCTTGAGAAAGAACAGGGACAGGCTGGACGCAATGTCTGGGTTGGAAATGCAGGCAGGGGTGTAAGCAGACACAGGGGTGTGGACAGCAGCTTGTTCTTGAGAAGACCCTGGCAGAGCTTCAAGTGGGGTGAGCTCTCCTCCTTGTTTCCCTTCCAGATGCTGGAATCTGTCCTTGCACCTTTCCTCAGCCCCACAGCTTCCCTCACTAATGTCCCAGGTAAGAGCCCAGGGGGAGAGGCCTCTGGTCCAGCCAACCTCTGGTGGCCACTGATATCTGAGAGGACCTAATCTGACTTTTTTCCTCTCCTCTAATGGTAAGAAGGGAAACCTAACCTTTATGTTCTCAGCTTCCCTTGCAGCTAGACAGGGCCAATGAGAAGTGGGTAGACTTAGGAGGGGGTGGCAAGAGCACCCATCTTCTAAAGAAAAGACAAATGCTTCCGGGGAGACACCTCATGACTTTCAGTCTTTGGCTTTTCTCTTTGTTCTGCTTGGAATATGGTTGGGAAATCTGCATGCACAGCAGCTATATCATACCCTGGGTCGGGGGTGGGGGGAGAGAGAGACAAGAGAGATACAGAGACAGGGAGAGACAGAGACAGAGAGGTATTTAGATTGCTAGAGCAAAAAGCTGAAAGGCACTGGCTCTGGTGAAGTGCTGTCTTTGTTAGGGTTTCTATTGTGATGAAAACGCCATGGTTGAAAGCAACTTGGGGAGAAAGGGGTTTATTTTAGGGTATAGTTCCACATCACAGTTCACCATTTCGTCAAAGGATATCAGGGCAGGAGCTAACACAGAGGCCATGGAGGAGTGCTGCTTCTTGACTTGCTCCTCATGGCTTGCTCAGCCTGCTTTCTTATAGAACCTGGGATCAGCAGCCCAGGGATGGTCCCACCCACCATGGGCTGGGCCTTCCCACATCAATTATTTATAAAGAAAACATTCTACACAATTGCCTTCCGGCTAATCTGAGGAAGGCATTTTCTCAGTTGAGGTTCCCTCTTTCTAGGTACGTCCTGGTTCGTGTCAAGTTGACGAAAGCCAACCAGCACAGTGTATCTGCTGACTCTGCCAGCTCTCTGCCCTCCCTGTCCTCTGGTATAGGAGCTACACAACTGAGCATGTGCAAGAATGGGTGGTGTCCAGAGAAACCCCTAACCTATCCCGAGAGCAGAAAAACTTCTGAGAATGGGTGGAATTTGAAGGCTGCTTTGGTTCATGTACTGGCTGGTTTTGTGTCAACTCGACACAAGCTAGACTCATAAGAGAGGAAGGAGCCTCAGTTGAGGAAATGCCTCTATAAGATCCAGCTGAAGGCATCTTCTCAATTAGTGATCAATGCGGGAAGGCCCAGCCTATGGTGGGTGGTGCCATCCCTGGGCTGGTAGTTCTGGATTCTATGGGAAAGCGGACTGAGCAAACCATTGAGCAGCACTGCTTACTGGCCTCCGCATCAGCTGCTGCCTCCAGGATCCTGCCCTGTTTGAGTTCCTGTCCTGACTTCTTTCAATGAACAGCAATGTAGAAGTGTTAGCTGAACAAACCCTTTCCTCCCCAACTTCCTTTGTGGTCATGGTGTTTTGTCGCAGCAAAACTGAGAAACCCTAAGACAGTTTCATTTGGAGAATACACCTCTCCCTAGAATTTACCACCCTTCTTCTCCCAGAATCTGCTCCCTGGGCATCCTCAGGGCCTGCCCATTGCAAGCACTGGCTCTGGTTTTTGCTGTGGAGTGGCTGGTACTGGTGGGCCAAGCAGCTCAGTAGGCGGAGCAGGGTGGAATGTGGTATCGAGGGCTGAGAGTGTGGGGTTGGAGGCTGCTGGCTGCAGCAGGCACAGAATGGTCGTCGAGGGGCTGGGCCTGGGCTGAAGGCTGTGAGAGAGTTCCTCAGCAAGCTGTGGGCTTTGGGGAGCAGACAACCACACTTGGCGAAGGCCGGGACAAGCTGTTGTCTACAGCAGGGAGAGAGAACCACGCATGTGCCTAGAAGCACCCTCACTGGTGAGACTTTGGATACATCCCCGGGCTACAGAGCAAGCAAACCCCCAGATCCAGGCTCCTAAAGGACTTAACAAAATTGTATTCTCGTGACTCTGCCTGCTACAAACTCCAAGCACATGGTGCCACAGGCAGTCTCTGAAGCCTCCAGTCACCTGTAGCTCCTCCTGGCCCTGGGCCACTTCAAACCATTGACAATGCCACACACTGTCTTTGTGTCCTCTCTTCTTCACACGAGGACCCCACTCACCCACTCCTAACTACCAAACACTGCCTGCTCTTATTTGCTAAGACCTTGGTTCCAAACAGGGTCAGGAGACTGAAGCTTAGGTCTGTGAGTTTTGGGGAACGCCATTCAGCTCACTACTGGGACAGGGAATCAGGTCACCCATGAACCCCAAAGTCTGCTGAGCACCCCTTTCAGATCACAGGAGCCGGTCTCTGGCTCCTAGACTCTTGGCCACCAGAGCTCAGTTCTTGCCAGGAGTTGGCTGAGCGCTGACGTAGGTACTGACCACAGCAGCTCTAATGTTCCCCCGTAATTGCATTCCCAGGCCCAGGAATCTCTCGCTTGCCTCCCCGAGACATACAGAGAAGGCCAGTAATTAGATCTGCCTTCCCAAATCACTCCTTTTTCAGAGTTGGAAGTAATTTTCTGTCTGGGAATAATTAACTTTGAGGACCTGGGTGAAGTCTGCGGGAGGAAGAAGCCTTTCTGAAGAAGGCTGGGAGCTAAGCCTCAGGCCATGGGTGGCCCGTGTCAGAAGCGGGCCCCAGGTATCCAATTACCCAGTGATCCTGCCTGCCACCTCCGGATGACTCCCACAGCTTCCTGGAACAGCTCTGGGTTTTCAATGTCATCTTCAGGGATTGTACTTCAGGTGGCCTGGGACTTGGAGGGGAGCAGATTTAAGTCCAGATCTAGGAACTTCGAGGCAGGGATCTAGTGGTGAAGTCACGGTGGACCGTGGGGTATGTGTGAACCAGGACAACGCATGGTAGGTGTTCAGAAAAACCCGGTCCGATGGCAGAGATGGTGGGATGGGTCGGGGAGGACAAAGGGCACTGGCTGTCCTCACAGTCTCCCGGGTGGCTACAGAAACTACAGCCAGGCCTCATAGCCAGGAAGGGGCAGGAAAGCCTAGGAGGCTGGGACGATCCCCAGGGATGCCCAGGGCTGACTTCTGGGAAGGTTCCACCCATTTATTTCCTCATAGGCTGTGTCATCTCTGTTGACCTCTGGCAGTGGCCAAGACCCTCAGTCAGGGCCACATTAGGCCCAGGGATAACAGCCAGTAAGCCCATTTCCCCCTCATCCTGCCAACTTAGGTCTGAAGGATATGGCTGCATACCCAGTGACCCACAGGGTAGAGCTGGGTCCAAGATGGCACCTGATTTGCCTTCTACCCGGGAGTCATGTGCTGTAGCTGGCTTCACATCCTTCTGTCACTGTCACCTTCGGATAAGGAGCCTGTCTAAAGAGACGCCACAGCTGGGAGCCAAGGTGAATGGTGTTTAGTTAGGTAAGGGTACCCTCAGGGTCCCTGTGAGTCTTGGGATAAGTGTATGTGCCTAATGTGGTACCACACACACAAGGCTTGAGTGTTACTGAGTCTCCTATAGCCCATCCTCAAGTGGCCATTGAGAGGCAGAGGCCAAGGGTCCAAGGATGGGTGCAGCTTGGGTCTCGGGTGTGCTACAGCAGCCCTGAGAGGGGTTCTAGACAGGACAGTGGCCTCCGCTGAGATGGGGTTCAGGCTCTGTGGAAGAGTGTGAGCTAGGGAGACCCAGAGGCCCAAGAGAGCAGCAGCTAAGCAGAGGCCGAGTTGTGGATCCCCATGGTGAGGGAAACAGATATATCGGCCAGTGGGTACATAGCACATGGCTATGTCTCCGTCAGACCTGGGTGGTCCGAGGCACCCAGCCATCATGGCGGCTGCTCAGACCAGGAGGATCCGCTGTGTGAGAGGGGAGTAGGGCAGGATCTAGTGTGAGAGAGAGAGCCAGACTCCCTGCGGCAGGGGGATCGCTTAACACTTAATACATAAGCAAGACAGCAAGCTGCCAGGAGGCAGCTATCAAAGCCTCTGCACCCATGTGACTCGGACCATGATACCGCGCATGCTCCACAGGCTCAGGTCAGAGAGCCTGAGCTAAGAGCCCACAGCCCCTCCCTCTACCTCACCTCATCCTTAATCTCATGTCCCTGAGGTAGGGAACTCACTCCAACACCACAGTGTAGTTTCTGGCATCTCTGACCCCTGAGTGAAGTCTACCTCTATATGGTGTCCCTCTGGGGACTTTTCTTCAAGTCTCCAGAGTTACTCACCAGGGTCACCTAGGAGAGATGCTCAGACCTACCCGCAGACCCTCGCTGTTTCTCATCTGCACCACGGTCTGCGTGTCCCCAACAGCGGCACGTTCCCTAAGGGATCAGCAGTGGGCTCAGGGCTGGGCCCTGTGTGTCTCAGGCCTGGTGCTTCGCTTCACAGGGGAGTGAGACTGACCCTGGGCACATAGCAGGGCACCTCAGCACAGTAGCTCCATCCCATCACAAAGCAGGGCACAGGTGCATGTCCTATATCCTGGTCTCCCACAGAGCCAGCTCTCCTCTGCGCCCTCTGTATGGCCAGCAGGAGCTGCGCCCCGCCACAGGCCCCTCCACATTGTACCCACTTTTTACCTGCTGTAGCCCCAGCTTTCTTCATAGGGATCTATCTGTCTCACCTGCTCTAGTCATCTGCCCCCCCATGCTGTTCTGTCCCCTCTGCATTACTGTACTTGTCCCCCCACCACCCAGCTTTCCTCAGCAGAAGGTCAGCTCCTTGGGAAGGCCATCTTGTCTACAAGACTGGCTGCCGAATGCTTAGTCACATACTAAACGCTCAGCTGTGTCTGCCAACTGCCCTGTGCTTAGAAGTCTGGAGAGATGGGGAAAATGGATTAAAAAAAAAAAGATTTGTTTATGTGTATAGATGATTTGACTACAGGTACCTTTACACACCAGAAGGGGGCATGGGATCCTTTGGGACTATAGTTAGAGATGGTTGTGAGCCACCGTAGGGCTGCTGGGAATTGAACTCAGGACCTCTGGGCAGGTTGTCTTTGCCCTTAATCACTGAGCCATCCCACCTCTATCATGGGAAGAATGGATCTCACAGGGGAGGTGGGGGTGGGGGTGGGGGGTGGGGGTGGGGGTGGGGGTGGGGAAATGGCTCAGCAGTTAAGAGTGTTCACTGTGCTATCAGGATCAATTCTAATCCTAGCAGTTATGTAACAAGCTGGGTACCCTGTGCATAGCTGCAATCCCAGCTCTGAAGGGCTGGTGGATATAGGAGGTCACAAGGGCATGCTGGCTTCCAGCCTAGCCCAGAAAGCATGAGGCCCAGGTTCAGAGAGATACCTTGTTCTATGGACTAGACAGAGAGTGATGAAAGACACTGGGTGCCCCTTCTTGTCTCTGAGCGCGCATAGGCTCTTGAACAGACACACAAATGCATATGTAAATAAATCTCTAAAAAAACCAAACCAATCCAAACCCGCAGCGAATCCTGGCACCAGCTACCATCAGGTCTCTGTGTGTGTGTTGGGGTTGGGGCGGGGGTTGGGGGAAGGCAGCAGAGCTGACCCTGCTTTTGGGCAGCCAGAGTCCCTGGCCAACACTGGGCATGATCCTTGTGGGCTTGGCTTGCAGCTCCTGCCCCTCCTTCCGCCTCCACCACACGTTTAATTTGATTTAGGGAGGGAAGTCGTGATTTTCTTCCATGGTGTTACCACTGATAGTCTATTTCCTGCTTGTGGCTGGATGCTGTGTTGGCATTAATGTAGAAAAATTAGCACCATCAGGGCTGTGTTTGGAGCTATCCCTCACACTGGAGTCCCTGACGCGTTAATTAAACTTGATAAATGCTTCTGTGTAAAGGTAACTTTTGAACAAAGGATCCACTCACCCTATTATTTGTCGGGTACACGCTCCAGTAAATTGCTTGGAAGGAACTCAGTGTCCCAGGGGAAGACTCTGGGGCCTGGGGCCCTCTGTCATAGGGCGAGGGGGCCGCCCCAGAACCTCAGCTTTCAAGCTGGCGATGCTGAGATGGGATGCACAAGGCTCTTGCAGGCATTCCAGCTTGGGGGAAAGTTCTAGTCGCCAGACCAAAGGCAAGGGGAAGCTACAGCTGGGTGCCTCCAGGGTGTGGACTGAGAAGTATGTGAAGGAAACGTTGTTACTCTTCAGGTTTTGTCAATTTCTAGTCTAGCCTACCAGACAATCCAGTGTATCTAATTGCTAATTGAGCCACTTATCCTGGCTACGTAGTTAGAAAAATCAAGGAGGCACCAACACTGGATTTGGCATGGCTCAGGTAAACACTGGAGGTCTTAGCGTTTATCTGCTAAAGACAACTGGGGACCACTGTATGAGCTTAGCGCTCGCTCACTTGGTAGGCAGTCCCCCCTTTATCCCCCTTAATGTCAGACCCTCTTCCAGGGGAAACTGCTAGAGACACAGCAAATGAGTCATATTATCCATCAAAGAGACTGGTGCTTCTTCGGCGTCTAGAACTGGTATGGTGAGTTCTTGGAGTCAACAAGCTTCTTTGGTCTTTCTCCTCTGTGGCTGCTCTCCTCATGGTTACCTTATGATCACAAAATGGCTGCTGAAGCACACTCCATCTTGTCTATGTGCTAGACAAGGAGGAAAAGAAAGGAAGGGACCACAGGACATCATCCTCAGGTAACCATCCCTTTCCACAGTATCTCCTGGATGTCATTTGTTGGGGACCTGGCTTCAAGGAAGAAAGGCTTGAAGACAGGAAGACAGCTCTCACAGAGGCAAAGGGGTCTGGGCCGGCCCTGGAAGTCTGTCTGATTCTTACAGAGCCAAGCCATCCTCTCTGGAGTAATGTCTCCATTGCAGCTTTCTAAGTTGGGTATGATGGGACAGGCTTGAATTCCCAGAATGTAGGAGGCTGAGGCAGAAGACTCATGAATTTGGAGGCCTTCTGTGAGTAGCAATTTCTGTCTCAGCAATTTTCTTAAGTCTCTGGTCTCTGTGGCACTGAGACATAGAGGTGCTTCTCATGGTTTTTGTATGTGTCTAAGCACTGTCACACCCGAGTGACCTCTGCTGGTACTGTCATTGAGGTGGAAGGTAGCCTGTTGCCGTGGCTTACCCTACCCTACCTAGGTCTCCATTGCTGTAGTACTGGTACCTGATGAGGCTGAATTGTCTTTCATTGTCAGTGGGCAGCAGAGACACAGGGCCTGGGGGTGGGGTCCGGGTAGGGCATGGTTGGGGCTTGTTTTGAGCTTTGTGCTGAAGCTTTTTAAAAAGGGTTTTTATGACACCCAGAGAGGCCTTATCTCAGACAAACATTCAAAAAAGGTGTGATAACACATTGCCCCACCCCTTCTAGTCCTTTCTTTCTGCTTCCTGTGTGCAGCTGAGATGTGACCTCTTGAAAGGATAGAAAATACAGCCTAACTCTCTAATGACCCCAAGAAGTCAGAAGTTTAAAATGCTATCTTGCTCCAAAAAAGCTCTAACTCCAGCCTTCTAAGGAGCCCCAAACACTTCATATTCCAGAGCCCGCTCTTTGTGCTCTTTGTTAGAAACTAGGTAAAAGGTCACATTCCAGAGCCCGCCCTTTGTTAAGAGCTAGGCAAAAGGGCCTTGAATAGGTGATCCTGGCCTGTAAGATAACTGGAAATGAGCTAATTATCTGCTTATCTTGCTTCTGTAAACTGCTTACGCCATTACCCCCATCCAGGAGTTCACGCAGCTATAGACCTCCAAGAAAATAGGAAACTAATTGGTCCACGGAGCGCGGGCTCTGATAATTTAAACTGATTGGCCTAAAAACTATGGAGTGGTACAAATCGATTGGCTCACACTACACGGGCTCTCGATGCTAAGGAATGAGTGGTTTGTGATTCACAGGCTTTGTTGTAAACTTATAAAAGCTGTTGCAATTCGGCACTCGGGGGGTCCACAGTCCTCTACCCCTGTGTGGTGTACGGCTGTGGAACCCAGAGTTCTGGAATAAAAATCCTCTTGCTTATTGCATCAAGACCGTTTCTCGCGAATGATATGGTGTCACCTTCCGAGTCGTGGGGCGCTGGGGCGCCCTCGGGTTTTTTGGGTCTTACACTCTCAGCCTCCTGCTCTGCCCACTTGCTGCTGTGTGTGTTTCTCTGACATCAGGGTTCAGTTGCTTTTGGTCATGGGCTTTCCTCATAGCAACAGAAAAGTAACCAATCCACTCAAAACCCACGCCAGTGACCCACTTCCTCCAGGAAGGCTGTACCTAAAGTTCTATAACCTCCCCAGATAGAACATGAGCTGGGGACCAACTGCTGGAACACCCGAGCCTATGGGGGGCATTTCTCATTCAACCCCCCACAGATACTTCAAGGTGGACCAATAAAGGGGAGGGAGCCAGAGAGATAACATATCAGGAGCCCAAGGGAGGGTAAGTGACAGCACACTGGGCAGGCTGGAGAAGGTAGACATTCAGCCAACAGTGTGGAAAGCCAAGGAGCATCAGAGGCTTGCGGCTGTGAGGACAGCTTCCCCGACAGCTAAGGAAGGGAGTTCACATCAAACCAAATGGTTTGCTAGCTAGCATTTACTCTCAAGGGAGGGCAAAGTGGAGGTCTAAGGACTTGGCAGACATGACACTGGAAGTCAGAAACACCTGAGTATCGAACTCTGTCTTATACCAATGGGTATGATACAGCGCAGATCTCTGTCCTGGGTGACCTCAAGGAGCCTGGACATCAGACTGACAACTTATGGGATGCTGACTGGCAAAAGCCAAGCTCTAGGTGACATGATGGGGTGATGGACCCATGTCAGGGGCTCAGTGGAGTCCGGTGCTGCCCTTCTATATTCCATGCTCATGTCTGACCTCTGGCCCTGCTCCCAATAGTGGCCTGGCCATGTGATGAGGTGGCAGATCCCTGGAGGGAGCCATTCCTGTGCACTCTGCAACTGTCTCTTGGTGCTCCCACTTTGGTGCTCCTACCTTGGTGCTCCCACCATGTGGCCAGATGTGCACTACTTCTTTTGACCGGCACCTATTTTTGGCTCCTCCCACTATTAGGCACTGTCTAAACCTTGGGGGTACCCTCATCCCAGAGCACTCCTTACTCCCCCCCTCCTAGACTGGATACTAAACAGTAGACACGCCAGCCATCATCCAGGCATGAGCATGACCAAGATACCACATAGAGTGGTCATGCTGTGTGGGTGCTTCTCACTGTGTTGTGTATAGACTTTTTTCCACTATGACAGATGCCCAAGAGAACAGCTGGACACAAGAAGGATTGTTTCAGCTCACAGTCTCGGAGGGCCCAGGGCATGGTGGCCTGCTCCATTGCTGTGGGATGGAGGGAGGTGGAGACTCACGGCAGGAGTGTGTGGCAGCACCAAGCTTCCTTCTCCCATCATGGTAGCTGAGAAGCGGGGGAGAGGGGAAGAGCCAGGGATATGATACAACAGCCAGGGACACACCCCAGAAACCTGCGTCCTCCGGCTAGGCACCTTGTTCTAATGTTTCCAGAGCATCCCCAAATAGTTGAGGGCTAAGGCTTTGATGTGTGAGTACATGGGGAGAATGTTGGTGGGGGGAGGCTTCACATCTGAGCCATCGCAGCCAGGAACCTCTGAAGATTAGGAAGAGGGGTCCTGGCGTGGTGCCTCTGATAGGAAAGAGCCAGAACCCGAGTTTGATGCCTGGACCTGTAAACCAGACATGGTGGTACATGCTGTAATCCCAGCAATAGAAAGGGTGGGAGGGGGAGGCAGGCAGTTTCCTGGGCTCTCTGGCTGGATAGCCTGGCCCGCCCTTGACAAAGTTCGAGACCAGTGAGACTCCATCTCAAACAAAAAGTCGAAGGTGGGGCTGGAGAGATGACTCAGCGGTTAAGAGCACTGACTGCTCTTCCAAAGGTCCTGAGTTCAAATCCCAGAACCACATGGTTGCCCACAACCATTCGTAATGAGATCGGATGCCCTTTTTCTGGGGTGTCTGAAGACAGCTATAGTTACTCACATATAATAAATAAAATTTATTAAAATATTTTTAAAAAGTGGGAAGCACCCAAGGAATAACAACACCCAAGTTGTCTTCTGACCTCCACATGTGTGAATGCATCTCCCATAAGGACATACACACCCCCACAAATTACTGAGATGAGCTAAGGGTGTGACTCAGTAGGTAGAATGACTGTCAAGCATGCATGACGCCCTGGGTTCGATCCCCAGCACCTACTAAACCAAATGTGGTGATACACATCTGAAATCCCGGCTCTTGTGGGGGGTAGAGATGGAAAGATCATAGTTTCAAAGTCATCCTTGGCTATACCGGGAGCTTGGGCCAGCCTGGGCTACATGACACCCTGCCTCATACATTAGGAAAAAAAAATAGGGTAAAGAAAGTTATAGAAACTTTCAGGATACAGAAACTCCACCTCAGGGGGAATTTTAGGATGCCTCATGGGTTGGTAAGACTGGCCAGTCGCCCAGATGTGAGTGCCCGGGGTCAAGAGAGAGTCACAGGAGAGACAGTGTCTGAGGCAGGTGAATGGCAGGAGTTGGAGGAGAGGGCTTAAAACTTGGATGAGAATACAATGCCACAGATGAAGCCTGTTTAGGAGAAGAACGTGAGGAGGAGAGAAAGCCGTGCCATGGCTTCTGCTTATGGCTGTCACTAGCCTGTGACAGTCACCACACCGCAGGATGCTGGACAGATGGAGGGTATGAGAGGGTATGGTGTGGTGAATTAGAGAGGTCCTTATGTCTATAGTGGATGTCAAGGGAGATGCCCTGGTGTGCAAAACCCACAATGTACAAAATACACATACTACTGACATTGGTACTACATGGCCAGTGGGATCCTTAATGTCCCCCCCCCCCAAGGCTTATATGCCAATTATGTTGTTTAGTTGGGAAGTGATGGGATTTGGGGGAGGTGGAGTCTAATGGGAGGCTTCAGGTCCTTGGGGATGTGTCCTTACAGCAGAGGGTGAAATCCCTCCTGTTTCTTGGCTTTGCTCCTCCGTTTGTCCCTGGGTGATGTGATATCTGATCACAGGCCAAAGCAATGGGGTAAATGGGTCACTGTGCCAAATAAACCTTTCCTCTTGTTAAGTTGATTATCTCATGTATTTTGTCGCCCTCATAGAAAGCTGACTACACCAAGATAAAGGCCAAAATAGTCACATAAAAGAGTTGGAATCGTTTTGGAGGAGGGAAAGGGTGGTGTGTGTGTGTGTGTGTGTGTGTGTGTGTGTGTGATCTGCTGTTACAGAGAAACAGATGCTAGAATGCCTTGGCTCTTTAACACAAATACGTGTGGGGCTTAGAGAAATCAACACTAGAAACATTGTAGCAGCCTCAGCGGGCCTCGGAATCTTGATTCTAGTAACAGAAACACCTCTTTTCAACTGGCAAGAACCAAGTGTCAGGCTTTAGGCAGAGGCAATTGAACATGGTCTTCATGGACTCCCAAGTACAGCCTTGACTCCCTCAGACCTGCTACAGGGGACCTTACCTCCAGCCACCTCCCTGAAACCGATACTCAATGCCTGGTGCTCCCTTTGTGGAAAATGCACTGGGCAGCGTGTATCCCGTTCCTCCTGCCCTAAACACTGGCCAAAAACCTGAGTCCTCCTAAATCTCTTCATGCCCATTGGACCTGCCCTCTGGGAATGAGATTTGAAGGTAGACGAGGCGTGTGCTTCCCCGAGCACAGAAATTACTGGGCTTGGAGATGAAGCAGCTGGCGAGGGTGCCAATAGCCACGCGAGAATCCTGGGATGAGTGGGAAGCACAGGCTACAAATGTAGACAACACACCCTGATTAGTTTTCCAAAGCCTGTACTCTAAGAAATGCCAATCAACTAGAGGCCATGCTGATCGTAGTTAAAGAAAAGACAAGAGAAGTGTCTTATGAGTCGTACAGGCTCAGCACGAAAGATTCCAGCTGTCACACTTAAAGAGACAAGGAAACACATTTCAACAGTAAATTAGTTCAACAATTCCCGTGTGTGTGTGTGTGTGTGTGTGTGCGTGTGCGTGTGCGTGTGCGCGTGCGGGTGTGCGTGTGCGCACAGAAAAGGGAGTTGAATCCCCTGGAGCTGTAGTTAGAGGTGGTTGTGAGTTGCCTGTTGTGAGTGCTGGGAACTGACCTCAGGTCCCAGGTAAAGCAGCAGGCCTGTTAACTGATGAGCCGTCCCCCAGTGCCTCCATGTTGTTTTGCGGCTGTCTGTCGCTGAGCCTGGAGCTCTCCAACTGGCTATAATGGCTGTAGGCACTTTCATCTTTAACTGGGAAGGAGGAAGTGACTGCTGGCACATTCAAGGAACTTCAGCCCCCTGCATTCCACTGGCCAGAATTCAGGAGTCTAACTCCCAGTCTTGTGCAAGGGGGCTGCCAGATGCAGCCCAGGAAGGAATGACGCTTCCCAGAGAGCTACTTTTGCCCCACCCCAGGACCTTTGCACAATACTTCAAAGTTCTGCTGATCTTGGTTCAAATGTCACTTCCTCAGGGAGTAAAACCAAGGGAGGGCTGGAAGCTTGGTCCCCCAGGCACTGTCACCTGAAGTGGTGACAATTGCAGGCTTTATTGCCTGACCCTGTGCTCAGCAGCAGATGGGACTCTGCCTTTGAGAGAGCCCTCCTGGCCGCTGCTGGAGGGGAGGCCAGGAAGACATTTCTATTTTTAAGAAAGGGCAGCTCCCCTGGTGGCATCCCGAGGAAAGGGCAGCTACGCGTGACTCTGGCTTTGATGAACAGCGTCGACTCCAGAGGCACATTTCACTAATGTTCTCCGAAAAAGGCTTATAAATTATTCAGCTGCACAGCTGTCTGGGAGAGGCTCCGGATGGTTCCTACCAGGCGGTGGGGAAGAAGCCGAGGTCCAGGAGGGGCTGGGAGGGCAAGTGGTCAGAGCTGCAGAGACTGCTTGTCTTCCCCTCCTCTCAGCATCCCTATGTGGGCTCAAGTTGAACCACCCTTAAATCTAGGAGTTTTCTTAGCCATTGGTGTGGGTGACCAGATCTCTGGCAATGCAAGTCAGCAGCAAGAATTTGGGTGACACAGAAGAAGGGTCATCCTGGATGGGGTTTTAAGACTAAGTAAGAGTGTACATGGTGAGCAGATAGTGGGTGAGAGGCATCCCTGAGTGGTGGAGCTCTGTGGCAGGTGTGACTGTCTACAGCTGATCATGGCTGCCGTTTCAGGCAGGCACAGGACCCCAGGCCACTGGTCCACACAGGAGAGATGGCAAGGGATTAGGAAGAAATAGGACACAGATCTGTCAGAAAGGATGCCTCAGCTGTTCTAACCGACCCTCTCCTTGGTGTCAGAGCTGAAATGGAACTTGCCGGATCACACTAAGAATGACTTAAACACCATGCTTGCAAAGTTCCATCTGTTCATCCTGCCTCATGGGAGACAAATGTATTAAGCCACACCGAGCCCCCTGCTGGTAATCGATGTGACAAAGTCAACCTGTGTAACTGTTACTGTTTTGCAGGAAGCAGGCCAGTCTGGGTCCTGCTGCTTGGTTGGTTGTGCTTGGGAGCTTTGGTTGAGATGGAGTCAGCTGATGGCTACCGATGGTTACGGAGCCGGGGCTTACGGACTTCCCTGTGATGTCCTCTCCCCTCCTTGCCCTGGCCTTCTGCCTTCCGCTGCTGTTTGGATGCGCTCTTGGGAGTGGGGCACTGGGTGAGTGGAGATAAGTGGAGACAACCCTCACAGACCTGACCTTGTTGCAACGGCTCGAGTGAGTTGAGTCCTGGGGTTGAGATGGTTTCCTGGTATGTGGGATCAATTGGTGTAGGTGCAAGGGCCCCCCCAGGCAACATACTGCTGACTGTAGGCTCTGGGGGTCTGACTGCCAGGTCTTGTCTGTAGTTTGCTGGATATTCTACTTTGGACTGGCTTCATCGCTCTGTGCCTCAGTTTCCCTAGATTTGAGCGGCACTCTTAGCTCAGAGGGAGAGTGGAGTGAACAGTCCACACCCAGGTCGCGCTCTGGGAGTGTTTGTCAAAGCAGATGAAGGTGAATCCTTGGGAGTTCTTCCCCTCTTCTCTCCAGCAGAAGCCAGCCAGGGACTGCAGCCTTGGCAGGCAAATTCTGGCTGCAGTCCCAAGCTAGCGACCTTTTAATTGGCATGGGCGAGGAGTGTCTCCAACCCCTGCTCAGGCCCCGGTGGCTTCTGGGTGACAAGTCACTGTCAGCTGCTTTTAACAAGCTTCAGGTTCTGACCAAGGTACCGCCTGGACCAGGTCTGGGCTAATTGGATCCTTCTGAAAGACCATCAAAAGGATGCTGACGAAAGGAGCCCCAACCAAGTCCCACATCTGCCAGGAAGGTATGGGTGGAATAGATCTCAGCCTCTTGGGTCTGGCTTTCCTCTGGGGACACCTCTGCCAGGCTTCACAGCCCCTGGGTGGGGGTGGGGGGTGAGAGTGGGGTGGTCAGGGAGGGACAATGACACGAGGTTCTCTGCAAACCTCTGGAGGGAAGCCACCATCCTGGAGGAGCAGTAGGCTCAGGGACTGTTGAGGGACCCCACCACTCAGCGGCTGTTGAGTGATAAACAGCTGGGGCCTCCTTGTGTCCCAGATTGATCCTGGCACGGCAGGCGCCCAAAGTTTTCTGCTAATTAAAAGCAGGTTTTGACATTTGGGGCTTTTTGCTGGAGACAGCTCACACTCTGCTGTCAGCTGAGAATGGAAGTGTCAGGTTTTCCCCAAGCTCACGGCCCTGCACAGCTGGGCCTATGGTTGCAGACTTTCAAATGCTTTTATTTATTTACTGACTATATTTGTTTGATTCTCCACATTTCACAGAGGATTTGACTGTGCCTTAAGAGCAGGTCTGTCTTTACATGGAGGGGTAGGGTAGGGGAGGTACGTGGCATTTGAGGACAGAAACTGTGAATTCCCTGTGTGTGCTTGGGCAAGTCGCTTAGTCTCTCCGAAGGCTCAGAAATAGGCCTGCTCCTGTCTTGGTCCAATGGGGGCACCCAGTTATTGAAGACAGAATTAAAGCGTGATCTAGGACACACTGGCTGCTTAATAGAAGGTTCTGGAACAGGGTTGTGTACAAAGGTTCACCACAGAAGAATGGGAACGCACAACGTCCATAGGTTCTGCCTTGTCTGGGTCCCATAGCTTTTTGTGTCTGTGTAAAGCGCAAGGCTAGGGAAACTGAGGCAGGGCTCTGCACTTGAGGCCAGGCAGTGTTGGTCTATGGGGAGGGAGGTCAAGGATGGAAGCAGGGTGTGAGGTGAGGTTGCAGAATCCTCCCAGGTCAGCCTTATTCTGGCTTCTCCTCAGCCTTTCCCGAGCTCTGGGCTCTGTTTCTTCATCCCCGTGCCCCAGTGTGCCCGATGTGGAATGAAAAGGGTCAGGAACGGTAGGCTCCATGCAGGTCCACACTGACCTGTGTGTTGGCTTCTAGGAGCACATCCAAGTGACCCTGGGCCACCCAGAGTCACTGAGGGAAGTGCGTCTGTGGGTTCTGTCAGCTTCCCTTCCAGAGCGACTGGTCAGAAATCTAACATGGAGAGCATAGGAGAGAGACGGTGGCCACAGTGGGACTCTGTCAGTTCCATTCTCATTCCTGTGACAAAATGCCTATCAAAGATGACTTGAGGAAGAAAGGGTTTGTTTGGGCTTGAAGTGCGCACTCCACCATGGTGGGGGGAGACTGGCAGCAAGGGTGTGCGGTGACTGGTCAGTCACATCGCATCTGCAGTTGGAAAGCAGAGATGAGTGTCGTGCTTAGCTCACTGTCTCCTTTTTCCTCAGGCTGGAACCCCAGTCTGTGGGATGTTGGTACCCACAGTCAGGGTGGGGCTTCCTTCTTCAGTTAAACCTCTCTGGAAACACCCTCACTGACATATCTAAAGCTGCGTTTCCAGGGTGGTTTTTAAATCCTGTCAAGCTGACAGTGACGATGAACCACTCACTGTAGGGGTCTTCCTGGGGAGGCACTAGCTGGCACCCAAAGTTAACCATGCCCCCCTCCTGCCTGAAAAGTGTACCCCCACTCTTAGTATGGGCTCCAGCTCACTCCCCCTTTCTCCCCTCTCCCCTCCTCTGACCTCTGGCCTCCACCTTCTTCGTTGACCTTTGATGCTTAAGACCTTTCTCTGTCCTGCCAACCCCTACCCCAGTTCCCAGGATGCTGTTCTTCATCTCCTTCTCATCTCTGACGTCCTGGCTAAGGGGAGTGGCTCCTCATGTCCTGTCTGTGGCACCTGTCCTAACAGAGCATATAGCATGTCAATTAGTAAAGATATGCCAGTCCGGTTGCATGTGTGAGTTTTCTCTGGCACGCCCCTGTATCCGCAGTGGATATCCAGAGATGTTTGAGTCACAGGCATGTGTATCTACATGCTAAGAGAAATATTTTTTCCCAAAATGTGTCATTGGAGTTCTTTTACACACAGAAAGGCGTATCTATTGTAGCTATGGCTGGACCAGCCACACCTCTGCCTAGGAAAGAAGTCCCCTTAGCCCCTCCAAAACTTCTTACCCTCCCTCTAGGTGGCACCTCTTGTTTAGCTGAAATCTCTGCTTAGCAGATGGAATGAGTACTTCCAGGCCGGGAGCCCATCTCAGCCACAGGAAACTGAATGCAGTATCTACCGCGCAGAGGCCAAGCCCCACACTGTGCTGTGTCCACAGTGTCCACCCATGCAGAAGCCAGCAGGCATGGATGCTCTGGAATGCCTGTGATGGTGGCATTAGCCACCGCCTGTGACCGAATATGAGGAAAGATCCTTGCGGGTGTCCCCCACAACGCAACTTCATAGCGACAAGAACCAGCAGCAGCTCACACTCTGATGAGAGTTAAAAAGCCAGACAGGAAAAAAAAAAAAAAAAAAGAATCAGAGGCTGGGATGTGGCTCAGTTGGTAGAGTCCTTGTTTAGCATGTACAAAATTCCAGGGTTCAGGGTTCGATCCCCAGTACCGCGTAAACTGATGGTGTCATGCCTGTGATCCCAACACTTCGGAGCTGGAAGCAAGAGGGTCATCTTCACCTTTTAAGCTGGTTCAAGACCAGCCTGGTCTATATGAGATCCTGTCTCAAGGAAGGAAGGGAGGGAGGGAGAGAAGGAGGGAGGGAAGGTAGGAGGGAGGGAGAAGAAAAGCAAAGGGAACACACTGGAAAATGGTTTTTACATGCAAATCCCAAACACACAGAAAGACCTAATGATGCTGGGTATGTCTCCTCTCCCCTCCCCTCCTTCTCCTTCTCCCCCAAAGCAAAGACCTGTCAATCCCTTATACCCTGGAGCTGGAAAGCAGGGCAGCAGGCCTATAAGGATGGCCTGAACTAAGGCCTAGCCCGGACTTTTATACTTGTGTGTAGATGGGCCATCGGTTGCCAGCTCCTGGGGTCTTGGCCTTAGGCATGGCAGCTCTTGGCAGCCAAAGTCAGCTGGTTGGGAGAGATGAGTGGGGTGGCAATCGGGGAAGGGCATAGTACCAAGAACCCCGCATGCTAAACAAGTACCAAGTACTCCTTCTACAAGGAGGAACCGACAGTCCCCCATACCCTTGCTGGCAACTTTCCATCATTGAGTGTTCACTGGGGTTGGAGGGCTGTTATCAACCACGATGATACATTTCCAGGACGGTGTGTTTGCCCAAGGTCTCACTGTTGGAAGCAGGCAGGCAGGCTGAAGCCAAATCTCTTCCATCCCAGCAGGCACCTGGTGCTTTCAGCTGCTAAGACCAAACAGAGGGGGGAGGAGGTGGTTCTGCTCAGACCCCAAAGGACAGGACTCCTCCCAACACTGTTGCAACTTCACAGAATACGGGCAATGCAGTCTGCTGCCCAGGCTGATGACCTGACTGCTGGGCTATGGACGGCCATCTCTCAATGCGCTGCATGTATCCCGTCTCCAAGAGGGAAGCAATTTAGAAGATGATTCAGCCTGTACTTTGGCAGATGTTTCCCAGTGTGCTGGGTTTGGAGAGTAGCCTTGTCTTTGAAATGAAGCAAAGTTAGCTCTGCTCTGGCTCCCTCCCCATCTAGCTGAGGGCCTGCATATCTCCACAGCCAGCCATATTCCCCAGGACTGGGAGGCAATGCCCCTCATTCCCAGGTTAGGAAGCAGGGCGGCAGTTCTGTGTGGTTGATAGATTTTACACAGGGCAGAGTTGCAACATACATGACACAGAGTTGTTGACAAGGTGTTATAGTTTACAAGAGGAATGTCCCCATATGTTCATGTATTTAAACTGGTTGTCAGCTGGTGGCCCTGTCTTGAGAGGCTGTGGAACCTTTGGGATGTGGGACCTTGCTGGAGGAAGTGGGTCACTGAGGGACAGGCCTGAAGATAGCGTGGCTCTATTTCTGGTGAACCTTTCTCTGCATAGAGATGTGAACAAGATCTCTCTCTCTCCCTCTCTCTCTCTCTCTCTCTCTCTCTCTCACACACACACACATACACACAGACACAGACACACACACACACAAACACACACACATGCGCGCATGACATCCTCTCATCTTTAGAACCCTGAGCAGGCCAGGGTGGAGAGGACAAATATATGAGGACTCTGAAAGTGGGAACTTAGTGTGACAAGACCCTTGACAAATACCTTTAAATCAGACATTCTTTTAAAGCACCTTTTGCCACTGGGCACATGTGGGCAGTTTTAGAAGATGCATACAAGACCCTGCAACTGAGCACAGTGGTGAACTAAACTCTACAAAACTGGAAACAACCCAAGAGCCTGAGGACAGTCTATTTGGTGGAAGTTATTTGGTGGCTACTATGGGTCAGATCTGCAGTCTTCTCTAACTGGTGGCACTAAATGGGGAGGCCGTGGGACTTAAGGTGGAGCCTTGAGCTGGTGGAAGTAGTTGCCGGGTCTTTGAAGCTTCCGGTCTTGCTCTCTTCTTCCTGGTGTGTAGTGACGTGAACAGCCTCTGCTGAACTCCCTGACCTGTGCTTTGCCGCCATGATGGACTGAAACTCTCCACAACCAGGAGTCAAATGAATCTTCCCTCATTCAAGTTGTTCTGCTCAGGTCTTTGTCACCAGGACATAAAAGTGACAAACATGGGGACAGCAGTCATTTGCTCACTCACCCTTCACTCACAGAAAACAGTCATTGATGTCCAGTCAACATGGATGATGGATGGATGGATGGATGGATGGATGGGTGGGTGGGTGGATGGGTGGGTGGGTGGATGGATGGATGGATGGATAGATGGATAGATGGATGGGTGGATAGATGGATGGATGGATAGATGGATGGGTGGATAGGTGGATGGATGAATGGATGGATGGATGGGTGGGTGGGTGGATGGATGGATGGATGGATGGATGGATAGATGGATGGGTGGATAGATGGATGGATGGATAGATGGATGGGTGGATAGACTTTCTTTCCTGACTTACATCCCACCAGGGAAAATAAGTACATAAGTAAACAGGATGATCAGCAAAGCGAGTGCTCTGTAGACACTAAGAGGTGGAGTTGAATATTCTAGAAGGTCCTGGAAGCTGAAATGGGAACATTCAGGATAGAATTAATGCCTTAGTTACTTTTCTATTGCTGTGATAAAACACCATGGCAAAAGGATACGTGTGTGTGTGTGTACACACACACACACACACACACACACACACATTTTTCTGGAGCTGAACATCAAGTCCATTGCCTGGTGCTTGCTAGGCAAATACTCTATCACTGAGCTACATTCCCAACCCTTGCCAAAGCAATTTATAAAATTAAGTGTTTATCTGGGTATGGCAGTGCATGTCTTTAATACCAGTACTTTGGAGGCAGAGGCAGATGGATCTCTCTGAGACTGAGGCCAGCCTGGCCTACATAGTGAGTTCTAGGACAGCCAGGGCCATGTAGGGAAATCCTGGCTTTAAAAAAATTTTTTATTGGGGCTTATAGTTTCAGAGGGCATCTGCCATCTATCATGGCAGATCAAAGACAGGGTGGGAGCAGCTAAGAGTTCACATTTTGATCTCCAAGTAGAGGAGAAAGAGAGAGAGAGGGAGGGAGGGAGGGAGGGAGAGAGAGAGAGAGAGAGAGAGAGAGAGAGAGAGAGAGAGAAACAAGGGAGAAAACACAAAGTCTGTCTCCAGTGACACACCTCCTCTAGCAAGGCCACACCTTTTAAACCTTCCCAAATAGTTCCACCAACTAGGAAATATTCAATCATATGAGTCTCCGGGGACATTCAGACCACCACAAATGGTCAAAGAGATTTCTCTGAAGAGTTGACCTTTGACCTGCATGTTTAACAGAGGACACAGTTCTTGGTAGAAAAAATTCTCCACACTCTAGGGTTCAGCTTCAGTAACAACCCATGTGCTCATCTCACCCCCATAATACCTACAGACCCCCCTACCTTGCTGAGAGTCTCTTATGCATAAACTGGATAGTCTTTCATCTCACAGGGAGCTTTGAAAAGCAAATTGCTAAAAAGTTCAGCTGGGAGAGCCACACGGATCATAGAGAAGGTGGCAGACAGCTTTCTTGATATTGGATGGCATGACAATCTGGCGACTCAGATCCTGCTAGCATGCTTGGGGCTATAAACACACATCAAAGGGGTTATCCGCTTTAGTAAATGTCACCCACATCCCACTAAGGAAGAACCCTCTACATCTGAGTTCCAGTTCTCCTCTGGCACGTGCCCAGCTCTGCGCAAGCCATTTCCTGATCTATTTGCTTTGCTGGAGAGGGGAGCATGAACTATCTTGGCTCTGGTTAGGGAGAGCTTAGCAGGCTGAATAGCGTCTAGTTCTGAGGAGCAGAGATCCAACCCTGGGGATGCTATGTATCCCTTGTCTGGAGAGGACTTTCTTCCTTGTGTGAAGTCTGCCTTTCTTCTTGTCACCCCAATGTGTCAAGAGGGAGTGGACTAGGGAGGCTCTGTGTGTAGCCTGGGTCTCCTCTAATGTGGTTAGCATTCCTACCTGAAGGTCCAGCTCCTAATATCATGGGAGTTGGAGCCCTGTGGAGGCCACTGTAGCAAGAGCACTTGCTCTGCACAGGCTCTGCAGATGCTGCAGAGACCAGGCAGCACAGGAGCTCAGCAGGTTTACAATTGCTTCATTATCTCCATCACTGACTTATATTTTGGCTCACATTCTGCTTAGGTCTTTGGTAGACACAATATCTTCCCTCCTAAGGCATTGCTTTTCAACCTTCCTAATACTTCGACTCTTTGATATAGAGTCCTCCTGTTGTCACGATCCCCCCAACCATAAAGTTATTTTTGTTGCTACTTCATTTTGCTTCTGTTATGAATCATAATGTAAATATCCGTGCATCTCCTCCACTCCCTCATGCAGCTCCCAGGCTCCCTCTCTCTCTGCCCCTCCTTCTCTTAGCCCCTCCTCCGCGCTCTCCCCTCCAATAACTGGCCTCTCACTGACTCAATGTGAATAGATAGGAAATATCTTGCATCAAAAGGTGGATACAAGTTCCCAGAACAAAGCAATGCCCACCACTGAACCTCTTACAAGACTGACTGATGATAACGTCCGTGATGGAGAGATTGAGATGTTGCAGAGGCAGGGACAAATTACAATCTATCTTAGGCTATCATTAGCCCACTAAGTAGCCATTCCTTTCCACCTCTGTGCAAACCTAACGTCCTGTGATTGACAGATGAAACCTCTCTGAGTGTATTGACTTAACAAAACCTTCGTTTCCACCAATCAAAGGGCTAATAATGTCATCAGATAGGAGATCTAAGGCTGATGCCAGAGATTTTCCTGCTGTGCTGTGCCTGCCTATTTAATGTTTCCACTGATGTATTTTAAAAGAGCCTAATCTTTCTTTCTTCTGTTACTATAAAAACTTCATCAAACTGTTTCCATGTTGGAACATGGACTCTGGGGCAACCTAAGTCTGTGTTCTTGGGTCATAAGCATTCACACTGGCTTTAGAATAAACTATCTTTTACTCCCATTGGGGTAAGAGTTATGCTTTGTGGCAACCATGTCAAGAATTTTCCTGAGTTCTGTGAATAATCAAAAGTGAGGAGAACTCCAACTGACAAATTGAGTAGAAATATGGATAAACTTGGGACTCCATACTTGGCATTGGTGTCTGACATGAGGACAGTCTGGTGGGCCTTAGCCCTTAGGATCTGTGCTAACTTGGGGGTGAACAATGTCTGTGGTGGTTTGAATAAGAATGGCTCCCATAGACTCATGTATTTGAATGCTCAGTCTCCAGTTGGTGGAATTGTTTGGGAAGGATTAGGAGGTATAGCCTTGTTACTGGAAGTGAGCTTTGAGGTTTCAAAAGCCCATGTAATTTCCAGTTAACTCTCTCTTTTTATTTCTGCCGCATGGTTGTTGTCTCAATATGGAAGCCCTGAGCTACAGCTACAGTACTATGCCTGCCTACTTGCTGCCATGCTCCCTGCCATGATACCTTCCAGGAACTCTAACCCTCTCAAACTGTGAGAAAGCCCCAAACAAACTCTTTCATCTATACGTTTCCCTGGTCGTTGTGTTTCTTCTCATTGATAGAACAGTCACTAAGACAGAAGTTGGTACCAGGAGTGGGATGTATGGTGGTGAGAGGCCTAACCATGATGGTTTTGGGAGATATATGGAGGACTTTGGGACTTTGGACTAGAGAAGTTGTTGAGTGCTGTAAGCTGGGCTTTATAAGCCACACTAGTAGGAGCTTGGAAGACAATAGTGCTGAAAGTAATATGGACTATGGAGGCCCAGCTCAAGAGGTTTCAGATTGAAATAGTATTAGTGCTGGGGTAGAGACCATTCTTGTGGTATTTTGGCCTTCCAGAGGATGAATTTCTGTTCCTGTCTCTGTGGTAAGTACAGTTCTTATCCTCCTGGATCTGGGGAGGACAGGGTTTATTCAGCTCACACTTTCATATCACTGTTCATCATCAACGGTGGTCAGGACAGGAACTCAAACAGGGCAGGAACCTGAAGTGATGTAAAGGCCACGGAGGAGTGCTGCTGGCTGGCTTGCTCCTCATGGCTTGCTCAGCCTGCTTTCTTATAGAACCCAGGACCACCAGCCCAGGGATGGCTCCACCCACTATGGGCTGAACCTTCCTTCCCACATCAATCACTAATTAAGAAAATGGCCTATAGCCGGATATTATTGAGGCATCTGATCATATGGAGAGGAGGTTCCCTCCTCTCAGATGTCTCCATCTTGTGCCAAGTTGACATAAAAGTAGCCAGCCCATAGGGCACAAAAGCTGCCGTGTGCTAGTGTGAATGAGAACAGCTCCTGTATGGGTTCAAATAGTTGAATGTTTGCTTCTCACTTGGTAGAACTGTTCAGGAAGGCTTAGGAGATGTGGGCTTCTTGGAGGTGTGCTGCCAGAGGCTTTGTGAGGTTTCAAAAAATGCATACATTCCCAGTTAGCTCTTTTTCTGCCTCTTGCCTGTGGATTAGGATGTAAGCACTTGGCAACTGCTCCAGCACCATGCCTGCGGTCATGCTCCACACAGCGATGGTGATCATGAACTAACCCTGTGAAACCAGACGCAATCCCTCAACTAAATTCCCTGCCTCTCCAGCCTGTGTCCAGATGTGCACCCCTGGATCCACCCTGCAGTGCAGTGCTGGCTCTCAATCACAAGCTTGTAAGAGAGAAGAATGACATTACAATAATCCTCTGAGTTTTGGGCCAGTTTGTCATGCAGGGGTGTTAGAGCCATAACTGAAACATAGCTTCCAGTGAAAGCCTCTACATATGCAGTGAGGAGCTCAGCCAAGGGCAGGCACCGACCTGTAATGAGGCGGCCAGACAACACTGGGTACTCAGTTGTTTTTCCAGGTAATGTGGGGAGCCCGGGGTGGGAGAGACTTTACCCTGTCCTACTTAAAACAATTTTTTAGGTGAAATCTGCTATGTGTACTTAGCTCCTATTTCTTTACTTTTGAGGCAGAGTCCTACTGTGTAGACCCTGGATGGTCTAGAACTCACTATGTAGGTCAAGCTGGTTTTGAACTCACAGAGATCCACCTGCCTCTGTCTTCTGAGTGCTAGTATTAAAAGTGTGTGCTCCCAGTTCCTGCTCAGCTTCCAGTCTGAATGGTGTGGGGCTACCGATGCCCACGGTCCACTGAGATGACAAGGTTGAGCAGGTGCCAGCAGGCTGAGGCCACATCCTCCGGCCTCTGCATCCTGGTGACAAGCTTGACAGTATTGTTTGCATTGCTGGAGATGGAACCCTGTGCCTCGTGCACGCTGGGCAAGTATTCCATCAACTGAGCCACATTCCCAACCCCATTCAACTCCATTTTAAAGAGGGAAAAATTCCACACGCTTGGACCATCCGTGGGGAAATGGGACAGCTGGTCCTGTTACCTTGCTGTAAGTCTGGTTGTTATAAATCAGGAATTTCCCCAGCCTGCCCTTTAGGGACTCGACACCAGCAGATACCATGCGTGGCACATTCCACCATGGGTATCTTTCCCTATGGAACAGAAGTACCCTTTAAAAGGTGTTGTGTCCTCCCCTCCCCCAAATCAGGGCAGCCTATTTCTCTCTGTGTCTTCCAGTCTCTCTGTCTATCTTTTTCTCATGTCCTGACTCTGAGATGGTCTTTTACCCTGCTCCCACCCCACAATAAACCTTTTACATGAGTTCTGTTGGGTGGTGTGATCCTTTTGAAGCTCCCTTGGCTCCCACCTGCCAAGGCACTTCTGCCACTAAATCGTAACACTGAGGAGCCTCGACAGTGATTGTAAGATCCATCCAATTTAGAAACATTAGCACTTTGAAAGGATTTGTCTTGTTGAAGAATTACTGAAACATTATGCCCATGGAAACAACAGGATGGAGTTTAGCTGGTAAGATGGGGCATGAGTCAGACATGGCAGCTTACATTTTAATTTTTTTCTATTTATTTTTAAAGACACATATATTTTATGTATATGATTGCACACACACATAATCACACACACATATACATATCATGCATATGAGTATGTTGTTTCATGACAGATGGTTGTGAGCCACCATGTGGGTGCTGGGAATTGAACTCAGGATCTCTAGAAGAGCAGTCAGTGCTCTTAACCTTTGAGCCATCTCTCCAGCTCTGCCACATTTCTAAATGTAGCATTAGGAAAGCTGAGGCCGGAGGCTCACCATTCTCCTAATCTCAGAGTGAGACTCTCAAAAAAAAAAAAAAAAAAAAAACTAAAAAAACTAAAAATAATTAGTTAATTAAATTAAATTTTAAAAAGAACACGAGGAAGGAAGAAAGAAAAAGAACGCTGGGAGTTTAACTGAGTTGGTAGCACACCTTCATAATATTCATGAAAGCCCGGATTTAGTCCCTAGTATGGCTTACCTCTGGTGTGGTGCACAGGCCTCAAATGATAGCGCTCCTGTGGTAGAGGCAGGAGATCATCCTTGGTTACATGTAAATTTAGTTATCAGCCTGGACTGCATGAGATGCTGTCTTTAAGAGAAAAGGGTATATTAAGTACACACTACTTCTCCCTCCTCCTTCTAAACCACTGCTGTGACAGTCGGAGAATTTTACAAGATGTGATCAAGAAAGACAAAGATAGCTTGACAGCAGAAGGGAGAGTCCAGAAGCAAGAAGAAAGATGGCGGTTGGCTTGCTCGCTTGGTAGCTGGCAACCCTCAGCAAGGCAAACAGAGCTGCCCCCAGGGAATCCTCTAGAAAGCAGAGCAGTTGGCGTCTCAGGAAGGGGGGCAAAGGACACCCGCTAAGGAGGCAGCTGAGCCTCTCTGCTCTGCATGAGCGCCCCCCCTCCCACACGCTGCGCTGCAAGGTCTGTGTTGGCAAGGGAAGCCATTTGGTTTTAGTAAGAAAAGGACTTGACTTTAAAGGATCGTCACAGATGGGGCTTGAAAGCCTGTGAGCTTCTCCAGCTGGAGGCAGAAAGAGGTCTCCTTTTACAAAAGAGCAAGCAGAGCTAGAAGGAGCCTGTGTGGGTCAGCGTGAAGAAGTGGCGACTGGACTGGAGAGATCCACCAACACCCTCAGGAGAGATGGGGACCAGCTGACAGGAGGCTGGGGCAGTATGAGGTGCAGAGAGCCTTCAACTGTGAGAGAAGAGAGAAGTGTGAGTTTGGTTAGCAAGTTAAAAAAAATCAGTGGGGACAAAGAGGTCTAGCTTGTTCTCGATGATGGAATTGTCTGACTAGAAAGGGAAAGAAAACCTGAGAGGGAGGTCACTCACTCATTACATCAGAACTGAACAGAGGAGCTTGAGTTTCTGGATTGAACTCCTCGTTGAATTTCCAGCAGACCAATTTCAGAACAGAGCCCTCCCTGAGCAGAACAAAAGCAGAAAGACCTTCTGAACAGAAACATTGTAGCCAAGAACAGAGCGAAAGTGAGAAAGTTAGAAAGTTAGCCGAGAACAGAGCGAAGTCTTCAGAATTCTCAGAGAGATCTAATGGGAGTCTGAGACATCCAAGGTCTCAGACATCCAAGGTGTGGCCAGATACTAAATAGAAAAGAACAAAAGATTCAAACTCGCCCACTGTTCTGAGAAAGCTGCTAGAGGACAGTGCTTTGTATAAGTAACAGAGATAAACAAGAGACTGGAGGCAGAGGGAAAGCGAGCAGGGGTGGCACTCTGAGGAGAAACGAGGAGGGATCCCTGAGAAAGCATTGACAAACGCCACCACGGGATATGGAGGGCCACCACACTTGCCATCAAGATAGTAGTGACAGAACGGTTGTGTGTGGGAACATTGAGAGGCTACATCACCAACATGTATTAGAACACCAGGGAGACACAGGTAACAATGGTGAACTCAGGACGGTACAGAGCACAGGAAGGGAAAAGCAGCCATAGAATGCCCCTTGGTTCAGCTTAAATATCCTTATGCGGCCACAGTTATGATCATGGTCTGATATCAAGGTCAGTGTAGACACCAGGGGAGAAGAAAAATGCGAGTGTGTGTGTGTGTGTCTGTATGCATGTATATGTATGTATATATATGTGTGTGTGGTGTATGTCTGTATGTTTGTGTGCATATGTATGTGTATGTGTTTTTGTATATGTGTGTTTGTATGTTTGTGGGTGTATGTATGTTTGTATTGTGTGTGAGTATGTGTATATATGTGCATGTGTGTATGTATGCCTGTTTGTGTGTGTATATGTGTATATGTGTGTGTGTGTGCACAGCATTACAGATTTTGAGTAACTGAGTTTTCTGAGTCTTCCACATTGTTCAAATTTTGGTGTCTTTAGAGAAAATTCCTAACACTGTGGGGGAAAGAATCTCTTGCATTTTCTTACAGAAGTTCCAAAATTTTGTTATTTAGCACTAGCTTTAACAATTCTGTCTGCCATCTAGTATTCATCTTAGATTTTGTTTTACATAAAGGATGGAAATATATATGTTGCATCTGTCTTCCCCCTGCATCTGACACAGTAGAGGAAAGTGTTAACTAGGAATCATCTTTAAAAAACTATTTAAAATGCAGAGAATTAGCACAAAATAGCAAGAAAACATATAAGAGACGATGAGAGTGCTGGGTGACAGACACAGACCACTGAAAAATCTTCAGAATTAATGTGAGATACTGAGCTTTAGACTCTGGGAATTAGAATTAGGGAATCCAGTAAATTTCAAAATGACTATATAGAAGATATGAAGGACTCTTATGGAGAGAGAGAGAGAGAGAGAGAGAGAGAGAGAGAGAGAGAGAGAGAGAGAGAGAGAGAGAGAGAGAGAGAACAGGTTGAACATTTCCAAAATGTGTGATCCAAAAGTGTGAAGTCTAGAATTTCCAAAACTCCAAGACCCATAAACACCGCTTGGTGTTAGAATGGGAAGGCCATGTGCTTGACCTCAGGTTCCTCTGGTTCCTGCCTCCCTCTCTCATCAAGCAGAGCTTCTTGCAAAAGTCACAGATACTTGATGTCTCCATCCCTGTCTCCCAGCTCTCCCTCTCTGTACACTCTCTTTTAAAGCCCTTTTGAGACTTGACACATAATACATGTGTGTGCGTGCATACGCGCGCGCGCGCGCACACACACACACACACACACACACACACACAGAGAGAGAGAGAGAGAGAGAGAGAGAGAAAATGCAGATAAATGCATAACTTGTCAATAATTGCCAAGAATATTTGTGCAACTCCACTTCCCATGCAATCATTCTGGAAGGCCAGGTGTGTTTCTGCCTGACACTGAGCCTCTCTCTTTTGTCCAGATAGTTGGGGTTGTTGTCACCCTGAAGTTTAGTGTAATAGTTCTCTTAATATACTTGAGCACCCTGAGGCAACAAAGTCACCTTTGCCTGTTAGCTTTATGTACAGAGATGAAAATGGGCTCACTTCTATCAGTCACTGTTCCCTCATATCTCTGCCATGGTGGTGTATCATTTCCATTGCTATGGTTGTTCACAACATGGAGCAGCTATTGCAACCTAAGCCCCTGTCACGAATGTAAATTCTTGGAGTCATCCCATACTCTCTGAATCAGAGACTCTGGATGAGAGTCATCAGTCCCTGCAGGAGGTTCTGACATATTTACCTTAACAACCATTCCTATTCCACTTTATTTTTCCAAACTAGTGTGGACAGACACTTGGGTTATTTCTGGGTTATGGCTATTATGAGCATAAACTCTATAATTATTTAGCTTTTCTAGGATTCAAGTTCATGAGATTTTGTGATAGGATTTCCAGCCCAGTTTATATCAAATTCTTTTCAGAAGGGATTTGCATTAGGTCCGGTCCAAACAGAAAACAGAGGACATGCTCAGTCCAAGGAAACACAGAGGGGTAATAACAGAGGTAATTTATAATTATGTTTTACTAATGGGCAACTTTCTCACGGAAATGAGTCCCCACACACACACACCTCAGGTGCATGGACATGCTTGGATTGGTCCAGGTAAGCTCCCTGTTGGTTCTGACATCCAAACTATCTCTAGAATCACTAATCAAAATGGAAGCCACCATTTTCTGTGTTACAAGAATGTTTGCAATGAGGTGACTGTCAAATTCAAAAGCTGACTTCAGCCCCATGTGGCACCCTTTGGGTTCCACCTCAGCGGGCCTGAGGGGCACTGGGACCCTGACGGCACGCTGAGAACTCCAGTCTGATGTCCTGGCGTGGGACTGTACTTTTAAAAATATAGTCCACTGAACTGTCGTTGCTTTGTGTTCCAAACTGCTGGGACGCTTTCGTCGAAGCACTCAATAGGTGACTGCCAAGGCTCCGGAGCTCTGAAGCCTCAGCACGCTGTAATTATTGGAAGAAGTTCTTGCCAATTGAGAAACACTGGAATCCAGCTCTACAAAAGAGGAGGAGGAGATGGGGAAATGAAATCCCGAGCACCACAGTGGTGTGGGAGACCTGGCTGTTAAATCCTACCATTGTGCTTGGAAAGTGTCAACACGCAGGAAGGCTCCTTTCACGACATTCTTGGTTTTAATTGGAAAAGTTTATATTTTGCACTGAAATGGAAGAGAATTCTTTTGCAGCATCAAAATTTGACAAAAAATTCAAAAGAAGAGTTGGTCTTTTCTGAAGGGGGGATCATTTTTGGCTTACAAAAAGTATTTGCTGACCAAGATTTCTCTGAATAGAGACAAAATGATTGAGCTTAGGGATGCATAGAGCATGCATGTTCACTCAATGGATACATAGAGCACACATGTTCACTCACTGGATACATAGAGCACGCATGTTCACTCACTTAGATACATAGAGCATGCATGTTCACTCACTGGATATATAGAGCACGCATGTTCACTGACTGGATACATAGAGCACGCATGTTCACTCACTTAGATACATAGAGCATGCATGTTCACTCACTGGATACATAGAGCACGCATGTTCACTCACTTGGATACATAGAGCACGCATGTTCACTCACTGGATACATAGAACATGCATGTTCACTCACTTGGATACATAAAGCATGCATGTTCACTCACTTGGATACATAGAGCACGCATGTTCACTCACTGGATACATAGAGCACACATGTTCACTCACTGGATACATAGAGCACGCATGTTCACTCACTTAGATACATAGAGCATGCATGTTCACTCACTGGATATATAGAGCACGCATGTTCACTGACTGGATACATAGAGCATGCATGTTCACTCACTTAGATACATAGAGCATGCACGTTCACTCACTGGATACATAGAGCACGCATGTTCACTCACTTGGATACATAGAGCATGCATGTTCACTCACTGGATACATAGAGCACGCATGTTCACTCACTGGATACATAGAACATGCATGTTCACTCACTTGGATACATAAAGCATGCATGTTCACTCACTTGGATACATAGAGCACACATGTTCACTCACTGGATACATAGAGCACACATGTTCACTCACTGGATACATAGAACATGCATGCTCACTCACTTGGATACATAGAGCACGCATGTTCACTCACTTGGATACATAGAGCATGCATGTTCACTCACTTAGATACATAGAGCACACATGTTCACTCACTTGGATACATAGAGCACACATGTTCACTCACTGGATACATAGAGCACGCATGTTCACTCACTTAGATACATAGAGCATGCATGTTCACTCACTGGATATATAGAGCACGCATGTTCACTGACTGGATACATAGAGCATGCATGTTCACTCACTTAGATACATAGAGCATGCACGTTCACTCACTGGATACATAGAGCACGCATGTTCACTGACTGGATACATAGAGCATGCATGTTCACTCACTTAGATACATAGAGCATGCACGTTCACTCACTGGATACATAGAGCACGCATGTTCACTCACTTGGATACATAGAGCATGCATGTTCACTCACTGGATACATAGAGCACGCATGTTCACTCACTGGATACATAGAACATGCATGTTCACTCACTTGGATACATAAAGCATGCATGTTCACTCACTTGGATACATAGAGCACACATGTTCACTCACTGGATACATAGAGCACACATGTTCACTCACTGGATACATAGAACATGCATGCTCACTCACTTGGATACATAGAGCACGCATGTTCACTCACTTGGATACATAGAGCATGCATGTTCACTCACTTAGATACATAGAGCACACATGTTCACTCACTTGGATACATAGAGCACACATGTTCACTCACTGGATACATAGAGCACGCATGTTCACTCACTGGATACATAGAACACGCATGTTCACTCACTTGGATACATAGAGCACGCATGTTCACTCACTTAGATACATAGAGCACGCATGTTCACTCAGATACATAGAGCATGCATGTTCACTCAATGGATACATAGAGCATGCATTTTCACTCACTTGGATACATAGAGCACGCATGTTCACTCACTGGATACATAGAGCACGCATGTTCACTCACTTAGATACATAGAGCACACATGTTCACTCACTTAGATACATAGAGTATGCATGTTCACTCAATGGATACATAGAGCATGCATGTTCACTCACTTGGATACATAGAGCACACATGTTCACTCACTGGATACATAGAGCATGCATGTTCACTCACTGGATACATAGAACACGCATGTTCACTCACTTGGATACATAGAGCACGCATGTTCACTCACTTAGATACATAGAGCACGCATGTTCACTCACTTAGATACATAGAGCACGCATGTTCACTCAATGGATACATAGAGCATGCATTTTCACTCACTTGGATACATAGAGCACGCATGTTCACTCACTGGATACATAGAGCACACATGTTCACTCACTTAGATACATAGAGCACACATGTTCACTCACTTGGATACATAGAGCACGCATGTTCACTCACTTAGATACATAGAGCATGCATGTTCACTCAATGGATACATAGAGCATGCATGTTCACTCACTTGGATACATAGAGCACACATGTTCACTCACTGGATACATAGAGCATGCATGTTCACTCACTGGATACATAGAACACGCATGTTCACTCACTTGGATACATAGAGCACGCATGTTCACTCACTTAGATACATAGAGCACGCATGTTCACTCACTTAGATACATAGAGCATGCATGTTCACTCAATGGATACATAGAGCATGCATTTTCACTCACTTGGTTACATAGAGCACACATGTTCACTCACTTAGATACATAGAGCACGCATGTTCACTCACTTGGATACATAGAGCACACATGTTCACTCACTGGATACATAGAACACGCATGTTCACTCACTTAGATACATAGAGCATGCATGTTCACTCAATGCATACATAGAGCATGCATGTTCACTCACTTGGATACATAGAGCATGCATGTTCACTCACTTAGATACATAGAGCACGCATGTTCACTCACTTGGATACATAGAGCACGCATGTTCACTCACTGGATACATAGAACACACATGCTCACTCACTTGGATACATAGAACATGCATGTTCACTCACTTGGATACATAGAGCACGCATGTTCACTCACTTGGATACATAGAACACACATGTTCACTCACTTCTGTTTGTGTCTTTTTTAAAAAAATTTATTATTTATAAGGACTTAGAAATATTTATCTTAGCCGGGTGGTGGTGGTGGTGGCGGCGGCGGCGGCGGCGGCTGCGGCGGCGGCTGCGGCGGCGGCGCACGCCTTTAATCCCAGCACTTGGGAGGCAGAGGCAGGCAGATTTCTGAGTTCGAGGCCAGCCTGGTCTACAGAGTGAGTTCCAGGACAGCCAGGGCTATACAGAGAAACCCTGTCTCAAAAAAAAAAAAAAAAAAAAAGAAAGAAAAGAAAAGAAATATTTATCTTTGTTTTATATGTATGAGTGTTTTGCCTACACGGGTGTCATATACCACACGGAGATCAGAAGAGACTTCATGTCTCCTGAATGTAGAATTAGAGGCTGTTGTGAGCTGCCGTGTGGGTGCTGGGAGCCTGACCCAGGTCCTGTGCAGCAAGTGCTCTCAAATGCTGAGCTAGTGCTCTAGCCCTTGTATGCTTGTTTGTTTATGTGTTTACTATGTTTGTCTGTGTGTGCATCTGTGCATGCACATGTGTGCATGCATGCACATGAACTTATGCCACGGCACACATATGAAGACCAGAGGATGACGTGAAGGATCTACTCTCTCCTTCCACTGCACGGATCTTGGAATTGAATTTAGGCGGTCAGTATTTTGCACTGGGCACTTCTTACTACTAAATCATCTTGGTGGTTCTGGTTTGTTTTTGAGATGGGGGGTCTTTTTATGTAGCCCAGGCTAGCCTCAAATTCATGTTTTTTTCCCACCTCAGTCTCCTGAATGCTGGGTTGAGAGGTGTGGACCACTGTGGTTGGCTTGAATATTTCAATACACACTAACAACATAGAATTGAATTCATTGTCCACTTAGGGAGTCTGCCCACAATCTATCGGGCTCCTCCGTCCCTACAGACATAGTGTCCTCAGTTAAAATAAAACAAACAACAAACAAACAACAAGAGTATGAGACCATTAACCAACATAACTCACTATCACAAAACACGACTTTGAAGGAACTTCCAACAATTCTGTCTCAAAGGAGAACCATAATTCTAAAATGAAAAAAAAAAAAAGCACAGAGGTCTCTACCAGAGGATCAGGGATACCAGAGGGCTGCCACCACCACCGACTTCTGAGCTGGGCCATCAGTGATATTTTAGAAAACCCACTGTGGTGGTTTAAATGAGAAATGACCTCTAAGTTCATGTGCTTGCACACATAGTCCCTGTTGGTGCTATTTGGGGAGGTTGTGGAATATTCAGAAGATGGCATTTTGCTGGAGGAAGTCCTTGAGTAAGGGTGGGCTTTGGGGTTTTATAGCCTGGCCCCACTTCCTGTTTACTGTATCTTATGGGCTAGCCTCATGCTATGAGTGCCATGCCTTCCCTTCCGTGATGGACTGTAACTTCTTTGGAATCATGAGTCAAAGTAAACCTTTTCTTTCTTAAAGTTGCTTGTGTCAGGGTGTCTATCACAGCAACAGGAAAGAAACTAAGACACTTCTGCTTTCCATTTCGCTACCAGTGGCTCGCCCTCCAAGTGGGTGTGCGAGGTAGCCCATGTCCCACGGCAAACCGCAGCCCTTTTCTCCCCGAGGCCACTTGGGTCTTCTGAGACCTTCAGGTGCCAGCTTCTCTCTCCCAAGCTGCTTTGCTGGCCTGCTCTAGGCCGTAGACATCTGAGCTATGACCTTCCCGGCCCTCAGCCCTCCTCTCATTCCTATTGACCTTTCCTTGTGGTCAACGGCCAGCTTGGGCTTTCGGTGTCCTTCCCTTGTGCATGGCTCCCCAAGGGGCTGCTCTCAAGCTCCCTACAGGTCTTGCCACGGACACTCTACTGGGACATACTTTGTGGTTTGAACATTTGGTTTTCATCAACATTCACATTGCAGAGTGGTCCTCAAGGGTGAGGCGTAGCTGGAGGCGGTGCAGTCCTTGAGGGCAGAACCTTAGTGCATGAACTCACTCCTGTCGCAGAAGTATGGCTTCTGGAGGTCCCTTGCGGGCAGGTTGTATAAAGGGTTCTGCTCTTTGGGGTTTGCCTCAGCTGCACACACGCACCTGCTTGCCCATGCTCTTCTGTGAACTGGATTAGTGTGTGGCCTGTTGCCAGTACCAGGCTCTTAGGCAGCCCAGGTTTTAGAGCTGTGAGTATCAGGGTCCCTGCAATCATCAGAGCTGGCAGAGTAGCTATTCACGCAACACAACTTCACCAGTGTTGGCTCAAACATCTGGAGTCTGACACCAGGCAGTTTACTTTAGACATACGTAAGTACAGGACAATCTCGGGAAAAGAGTTTCTTGGTAACAATTTTCTCAATCCCGTGTGCACAATAAAATGTAAGACATGGTTACATAGAAACTCTGAGGCAGAGTATATGTGACTTTTTCCATAACCCTGGGTTCTATAGCTTAAAGGCCTGGAATCTGATAAGGTCTTGGTTATACATAGCGAGCAGAAGTGCAGAGGTCTATAGTACATGGGTTCTATTGACTGAGAAACGAAGCCAAAGATAAAGGTCTAGGGAAGAAGGGCCTGGCATGAACATAATAGTCTCAGTGCTTCAAGTGTGTCCTGACCCTACAGATGGCACAGTTTACCATATTACTAACTATATCCACCCCAAGCCTTCTGGGTGGAAAACACATATACATCCCTTCCATTGAAGAGAGAGACCAAACAAACAACAAAAAACAAAAAGCCTCCCAAAAACCTTGATTTTTTTCTTTTTGTAAATTATCTGGTCTTAGTTGTTCTGTTATAGCCATGGAAAATGGTTGGTCTCTCACAATAAGTCACCTGTGATGTCCTCTATCTGGTGGTCCAGGTGTCCCATATTCTATGTTCCCTTGAAGAGTTTAGGACAGTCTTAAGTTCCTGGTCCCCTTCCATATGTCTTTTTTTTTTTTAATTGATGTGAGGAGATACCATGACCAAGGAAACTTATAAAAGAAAGCATTTAATTTAGGAGGGGGTCATTTGGACTTTCAGAGGGTTAGTCCATTTCAGTCATAGCGGGATCGTAGCAGCAGGCAGGCAGACATGTTACTGGAGCAGTAGCTGAGAACTTACATCCTTATCTGAAAATAGGAGGCTAAGAGAGGCAGAGAAAGTCACGAGGCAGAGACACTTGAAAATGGTGTGGGCTTTTGAAAACTCACAACCCACCTCTAGTGATGTATCCTCCAAGAAGGCCACGCCTCCTAATCCTTCTCAAACATTTCCACCAGCTGGGAATCAAGCATTCAGATATATGAGCCTTTTTCTTTTAAGCATTTATTTATTCTATTTATATGAGTACACTGTAGCTGTCTTCAAACACACCATAAGAGGGCATCAGATCCCATTACAGATGGTTGTGAGCCACCATGTGGTTGCTGGGAATTGAACTCAGGACCTCTGGAAGAGCAGTCATTGCTCTTAACTGCTGAGCCATCTCTCCAGCCCCCTATGGGTGATATTCTTATTCAAACCACCACAGCATCCAATTGCTTTCACCTCCAAAACATAACCCTAAACTAGACACTCAAGCTGTGGAAACAGCTCAGTGGCAGAGCCCTTCCTTAGAATGCATGAAGTCTTGGGCTTGATTGACAACAAAGTGGATCCTTCAAGACAACAAATGAGGCGCTTTGTTCTGCAGCAATAACTAGCTAATGCAACCTGGGGAAAATGAGGACGCATGCTTGGGTGGTCTCCATCTCTCTTATCTACCATCCTCCTCCTCTATGCTCTCCCCTGTCTAAGGTTCTGCCTCAGTGATCCTCAGGACTTTCTTCTAACTCGTGTCTTTTTGGCAGTGTCTACTCTAAACTTTATCTCATTTAGTCTCTGTTCCAACGACTCTCTCTCTCTCTCTCTCTCTCTCTCTCTCTCTCTCTCTCTCTCTCTCTCTCCCTCTCTCTCATTTGTGAAATTCACATCATGCACCATGTAATGGCTATTCCTGGTTGTCAACTTGACAATATCTGGAATGCACTACAATCCAGAATTGGAAGGCTCATCTGTGATCCAGATTTTGAGGCTGAAAGACGCAAGTTTCTGACCTGGATCTTGTCATGGAGATCTTGAGGCACAGTGGCCATGAAAAGCTCAGTCCCAGTCAAGGTAGTACATGCCTTTAATCCCAGGAGACTGAGACAAGGAGATCTCTGAGTTCAAGGTCAGGCTGGGACAAATCAAGTCCCAGATCCAGGTACACACCTTTAATCTGAGCCACACCTTCTGCTGGAGACTTACACAAGGATATTGGAAGAAGGAAGATTTGCTCTTCTTTGTCTGCTTGCATTTACTTACCAGCACATCTGTTGGAATCTGCTTCTACAGAAGACCAGCTGAAACACCTAGCCTCGTGGGACTGAGCATCTACTGGATTCTTGGACTTCCCATTCATAGCAGCCCATTGTTGGGTTAGCTGGACTACAGCCTATAAGTCATTACAATACATTCCCTCAATATAGAGAAACATTCCATAAGTTCTGTGACTCTAGAGAATCCTGACTAATACACATCACAATCTCATACTCATCTCCCTGTCCCTCCAAATCCACCCTCTGCCCTTGCAACCTCCCCTACCAAAGGAAACAAAAAAATAAAAATAAAAATACTGTATTTTCCTTCTTAAACTCATTTTTTAGTTGTGGTTGTTTTGCTTTGGTTTTTACTTCAGCTTTTTTTCTTTTGCTGCGTTTGAGCGTTGAGAATTTTGTATATGTACACACAGTGTTCTGATTACTATAACCCCATGCTTTCTCATCTCTCTTCCATCCATTCCTTCCCGCTGCATATCTTTTTAAAGATTTAATTTATTTTATACATATGAGTCTACCACCATTGCTCTCTTCAGACACACCAGAAGAGGGCACTACACCCCATTACAGATGGTTGTGAGCCACCAAGTGGTTGCTGGGAATTGAACTCAGGACCTCTGGAAGAACAGTCGGAGCTCTTAACCACTGAGCCATCTCTCCAGCCACCTTCCCCTTGAATCTTTTATACAAGTTTCTTGACCACATTCCTGTGTTTTAAGAATATGCATCAAATTTAACCAGGATCTTCCATGTGACAATGGGTCTAGAATATAATTAATCTGCCAGGCAAAATGTGGCCATTAGTGCAATACTGGCATGATTGATATGGTGGTAACCAACCACTCTTGGCTTAAACATATTTTTATTGTTGTTGTTCTTAGATAATGAAGCATTAACAAGCTGTAGTATGAAAGAATGCAGGCAAACCCAATGGATGCCTTAGTCCTGTTACTTCAGAGGTAGCCTCTTGCAAAATTATAGTTAAGATGCCACAGCTAGGAACTTGAATTTGATATATTCATGAGACTAAAGGCCCTTCCTGCTGCTGTGTCATGGCCACACACACATATACCTCCTATCCAAATTCCACCCTCCCCCCTACCTGACACATTGACTTATTCTGATTTTCTATAAGTTTTATCACATGGAGAATATGATCTGAGAAAAATTTTATCTTGGAATGTCTGTTTCTTTGTGTCATTTCCTTTTGATGTGTTCATGTTTTGTCTGTGTTGATAGTTGGTCCCTTCTCGCTGCAGAGTTTAATTATATTGCATGGACAGTTCATAGTCATCTAATCATTCATTGAAGGGTTTTATCCCTTGTAGATTTTGTTTACTAGAAACAAAATTGCTAGAAATATTTGTGCACTATTTAAATTTTTTTTATTTTTTAATTATATGTATATTTTTATATATGTATATATTTGTGCTGTGTGTGTGTGTGTGTGTGTGTGTGAATACATTTTTATTTTCCTGGGGTAAAGGCATAAAGGCCCAGGCCTGCAGCTGCCAGGTGGCATGAATTTTTCATAAAGCAGTTGTCTGGTAGTTTTTACAGGGGCTGCACCACCTCACACATTCCCCAGCTACCTCTCCTATTTCTCTGCATCCTCATCAGCACTTAGAATTAGGTGGCTTTTTGTTTTTTGTTGTTTTAACTTCAGCCATATGTATCTACATGAGACGGACTCTCAGTATGGCCTTAACTCTTGTTTCCTCAACAGCTGTGGTGTTGGCTGGCTTCACGTGTGTGCTCAGCTGCCATTTGGATGGCCTCTCCGCTGAAATGGCTGCTCCTGTCTCTTGCCTACTTCATCACTGGATTGTTTGCTGTTTTGTTCAAGCATTCTTCATATGGTACAGAAACATGTTACACATAGGACTTGTGATTCGCAAATATGTTCTTTAATTTGTAGCCAGTGTTTCCATCCTACCACCATTTTTAATATTTTATTTGTATTTACTTATCTATTTTTGAGACAGGGTCTCACTACGTAGCTCTGGCTGGTCTGAAACTCTCTATGTAGATCAGATTGATTTCAAACGCAAAGAGGTCCACCTGCCTCTACCTCCCAAGTGCCGAGATGGCGGATGTGCACCACCACCCAGCCAGCATGGCCTGCCTCGAAGCAATATCTTCCAATTGTGATGGGCCAAAGGTATCATTTCTCTTATTATAGATTATGGTTATGGTGTCAGGAATAAGAATTGTCTAGTTGCATTTCCTAGGGATTAGTACCACATATAGTTTGTTCTGTGTACATAATTTTATGGATTTAAATTTAGGTCTGTGACTCATTTTGAGGTTTTTTTTTTTTTTTTTTTTTTTTTTTTTTTTTTTTTTTTGGATGGGAGACTTAGATCAAGGTTGCTCTTATTTTTAATCTACAGATGTCCAGCTGTTCCAGCGTCACTTATTGAGACAATTACTTTTCTGCTGCTGGCCTGCGTTTACAAGTAGGTGAAAAAGTTAAAAAAAAAAAATTACTGCTGCGGCCAAATCTGACCACCCAAGTTTCATCTCTGGAATCTACATGGAGGAACCAGATAACCGCCTCCCACAGGCTATGTGTGCTCCCACCTCCACATCCCTCACCACACACAAATAATGTAAACGAGTTGTTAAAGAACCAGTTGGGCATATGTGTGTGGGTCTATTCCTGGCTTTCTGTTCTGTCCTGCTAACCTCTGTGTCCCCGCCTCCACGCGGGTCCCATGGTCCCAGCTCTCGCAGCTGTATGACGCTTGAAATAGGATCTACTGTAATGAGCTGTTTTAGTTTTTCAACACCGCCTCAGCTCTTCCAGCTCTTTTGTTCTCGGTGTATATTTTAGAATGAGCCTTTCTCCTCCAAACCCCAAAGACTGCTGCCAGCCTCCTGCGGCCTGGGAGGAATAAACACCTTAGCCAGGCATTGCTTGCCGGGGCTCACATCTTAAATGGCAAACAGGAAGCAGGGAGAACAAACTCAAAATGGCATAATAATCCTTAATTCTTTGCTGTTCTCTTTCATATTCATGGTTGGAAATGTTCTGCACATATTTCTGTTGATTTATACCAGGTGTTTTTGACTGATTATCAGCATAGCGTTTAAAAATTCCTTTCTCCATGTGTTTAGTAATTGAAATAAAATTTATTTTAATATTTTCAGGTGTGTGTGTGTGTGTGTGTGTGTGTGTGTAAGAGAGAGAGAGACAGAGAGAGAGAGAGAGAGAGAGAGAGAGAGAGACAGTGAATGTGTGTGAGTGTATATGTCCGTGTGTGTGTGTGTGTGTGTGTGTGTGTGTGTGTGTGTGTGTATACTGAGGACTTTTGTTTGGGACATGGACAACTTAATCAGTGTGTACACCACTGAAGATAACATCTCTCTGGTGGTGTGAATGAGCTATCTCCTATAGTCTCTGGCATTTGAATAAATGCTTGTTACCCAGTTGACGGTGGTCTTGTTTGTGGAGGCTTAGGGAGTACGCATGGCCTTGTTGGAGGAAGTGTGTTTCTGGGGTGGGCTTTAAGGCTTCAAAGCCTCTTGCCATTTCTAGGTTGTTCTCTCTGCTTCTTGCTTGCTGTTTAAGATGTGAGCCATTACTTTCTGCTCCGGCTGACAGGCTTGTCACCTGTTGCCATGATGTCCCTGAGATTAAGGACTTCTAACCCTCTGGAACTGTAAATCATACAAACTCTTCTACAAGTTGCCTTGGTATCTAATAATTCTCTTTCCAGAGCCTCAGAGAGGGGCGGGGCCTCTGGAGCCTACCTCAATGGAAAAGGCGCTGATCCCCCTGCATCAGGGCTGAACTCGTTCAGTTTATCACAACAGATTGGATTTTTGAATATCCACTTGGTATCCAGCAGCCAAATTCATCTAGAGTCAGGGGAGCTTTTTTTTTTTTTTTTCTGCTTTGTAAATTTCTTTCAGTTTTCTGCAGACATTTTTGTTTATGCAAATAAGGTTGGTTTGATTTCTCACCGTTCCAAGCTGAGTGTCTTTGGTGGTTTGAACGAGATGTCCACCATACTCTTGGGGGTTTGAACACTTGGTCCCCAGTTGGTAACACTGTTTGTAGAGGATTAGGAAGTGTGGCCTTGCTAGAAGTATGTCATTGGTGGTGGGCTTTTCAATTTTGAAAGCCATTCACCAGTTCCAGTCCACTGTCTGCTTCTTGCTTATGGTTTAAGATGTGAGCTCTCGGGCTCAGCTCCAGTCTCCATGTCTCCTCACTGCCGTACTTCCCACCATGATGGCCATGGATTCTTTTTTTTGGTTTTTTCGAGACAGGGTTTCTCTGTGTAGTACTGGCTGTCCTGGAACTCACTCTGTAGACCAGGCTGGCCTCAAACTCAGAAATCTGCCTGCCTCTGCCTCCCAAGTGGCCATGGATTCTTATCCCTTGCTAGAGCGAAGGTCCTCAACCACAGGGTTGGCCTAAGACCTTTGAGAAACACAGATGTTTGCATGACTATTCATAAGAGTAGCAAAATTAGTCATAAAGTAGCAATGAGAATAATTTTATGGTTGGGGCTTACCACAATGTTAGGAATTGTTATCAAAGGGCGGCAACACAGCATTAGGAAGGCTGAGAACCACAGCTCTAGGACCATAAGCCAAATAGACACTTCCTTCTGGAAGCGCCTTGCTTGTAGTGTTTTGCCACAGCAGTAGCAACGTGACTAAGGAGGCATCTCTCTCTTCCATTTCCCGAGTGAACAGGTTACACTTGCCAGCCCCATACTGATCACAAATGCTGACTGTGGACATCACTGACTACACCGCCTTAGGAGGAAAGTACTCTCTTCAGAGAGCTCCTCTCAGCTTCTTCCTTTAAACTGTGTTTATCGACAGTTTTTTTAAAAAAAATCCCCATATAGTTTTCAGGCTGTTCTCCACACTGCATAGTCAATCAACATTAACTCCAGAATGATTTACCATTTTCTACCCCAAAGAAGCCCTGTATTCAGCTGTGCCTGCCCAGTTGCTTTCTATTCCCTCCTCCCCCTAAGCCCCCTAGACCTTGGTTTGGATCACTCTACTTTCTGTCTTTGAGAATCGTCTATTCTGATCGTTTCCACTCCATTCGGACTGTAAGTCTGATTGATGTCTTTGATTTAACATGGTGCTTTTGAGATTTGTCAATATTGTAGCACAAATTAATCTTCCTCTCCTTGAGCTGATAGGCTTTGCTTCCCAGACCTTGTGGAGGGGCACGTGGGCACGTTCTCTATTACTGTGAATGACGCTGACTTGAAGATTTCTGTTCGCATATCTTAGTTAACTTTAATTGTCACCTCGACGCAATCTAGAGTCATCTAAAAGGAAAACCTTCACTGAGAAATTGCCTAGAGCAGCTTGGTCTATGGGCATGACTGTCTCCAGTGCCTATTGATCAAGAAGGGCATAGCCCACCATGGGCGGCACAACTCCCTAGGCATGTGGTGCTGGGCTGTATAAGGAAGCTGGTGGAGCATGAGCCTGGGAGTGTGTGGACAAGCATCACACATCCATGATTTCTGCTTCAAGTTCCTGTCCAGCCCTCCTCAGTGATGGACCGGAACCTGGCAGTGTAAGCCAACAGACCTTTTTCCTCCCCAGGTTGCTTTTGATCACAGTCTTTTGTTACAACACAGAATGACACGAGGACTTCCACCGTGTGAGTGCTGGGCATTGACTCAGGCTGTCAGGTTTGGTGATAAGTACCTTTACCATTCCCTGCATCCCCCACCCCCAGCTGCCTGATCTTGATGTCCTATGTCCTTCCCCTCTGTTCTCTTTATAAACATCATTCATTCATTGCTCTTATCAAACACCCACATGTGCTCACTTCAAGGTCTGTTCATTGCTCCATCTAATTTTATCTGAAGTTCATTTATTTTATGATTGTTGATTTGGTTGCCATCAAACACAGCTTTAGATGTCTCAGGATATGAGTTTTCTGCTTTATTTGTCAGTAAATCTCTCCCTCTTCCCCGCCTCTCCTTCTCCCTCCCTCCTCTCTCCTTCCCTCCCTCCCTCTCCTCTTTTTCCCCTGGTCCCTCCCCACTTCTTGTCAGCACCTAGCCTGTCCTAATTGAGGCCTGGTCTTCCGTGAAGAACATGACTTTTACTTGGTGGTTCTGAATCTCAGGGTCTCCTGCTCCCACCATCTGTTCACCCATCCAGGTATGGAAGGGATGGCGTCTGTGTGGTCCAAGGGCCACATGACGTCATCCCCAGGAAGTAACTGGTTTCTCTTCTTACCTCTGGCTTAAAAAAGATAGCCTGGCCCTGTTTCCACCCCTGCATCCATATTCTACAGAAGGAAGGACTCAGAACTCAGCAGGCCACATAGTTTCCTCCTGCATTCATGGCAGACACAGAACATCAGATGGGTCCTCACAGCAGTGCCTGCACCTGAACCAAGCCCACATGGTTTCCTCTGCTTCTCTCTCTCTCTCTCTCTCTCTCTCTCTCTCTCTCTCTCTCTCTCTCTCTCCCTCCCTCCCTCCCTCCATCCTTCCCTCCCTCCATCCCTTTTTCCATTTCTCCATTTCTCCATTTCCTTTCTTTAGTTTGAGTTTTTATTTAAATTAATCTATTCACTTTATACCATGATCTCAGTTTCCCCTCCCTTCTTTCCTCCCATGGATATCAACCCACCTTGGCATATCAAGTTTCAGTAGGGCTAGGTGCATCTTCTCTTGTTGTAGCTAGGCAAGGCAGCCCAGTTAGGGGAAAGGGATCCAAAGGCAGGCAATAGAGTCAGAGACAGTCGCTGTAATAGTTATTAGGAGTCCCACACGAAGACCAAGATACATAACTGTTACATATATGTAGGGGCCTAGGTCCGTCGAATGTATGCTCTCTGTTTGGCAGTTCAGTCTCTGTGAGCCCTATGGGCCTGGGCTAGTTGGTTCGGGAGGTTTTCTTGTGGTGTCCTTGACCTCTCTTGCTCTTTCAATCCTTCTTCCCCATCTTCTGTAGAATTAATTTCCCAAGCTCCGCCTACTGTTTGACTGTGGGTCTCTGTATCTATTTCCATCAACTTCTGGGTGAATCCTCTCAGATGACAGTTAAGCTAGGCAATGGTCTCCAAGTATAGAAGAATATCACTAACAGTGTCAGGGATGGGCTCTCTCTGATGGCATGGGTCTCAAGCTGGGATGGTCACTGTCTGGCCATTCCCTCTCCCTCTGCATTTCTTATTTTTAAATTATTTTAGTTTTGGTGGTTGGAGCTAGAACTCAGTTGGCAGAGTGCTTGCCCAGGTTGGTTGAGTGCTTGCCCAAGTTGGTAGAGTGTTTGCCCAGGTTGGTAGAGTGCTTGCCCAAGTTGGTAGTGTTTGCTTAAGTTGGTAGAGTGCTTGCCCAAGATGGCAGAGTGCTTGTCCAAGTTGGCAGAGTATTTGCCCAAGTTGGCAGAGTGCTTGCCTAAGTTTGTAGAGTGCTTGTCCAAGTAGGCAGAGTGCTTGCCCAAGTTGGCAGAGTATTTGCCCAAATTGGCAGAGTGCTTGCCCTAGTTGGCCGAGTGCTTGTCCAAGTTGGCAGAGTATTTGCCCAAGTTGGCAGAGTATTTGCCCAAGTTGGCAGAGTGCTTGCCTAAGTTGGTAGAGTGTTTGCTCAAGTTGGTAGAGTGCTTGCCCAGGTAGGTTGGCGGAGTGCTTGCCCAGGTTGGTAGAGTACTTGCCTAAGTTGGTAGAGTGTTTCCTCAAGTTGGTAGAGTGCTTGCCCAGATTGGTAGAGTGCTTGCCCAGATTGGCAGAGTGCTTGCCCAGGTTGGTAGAGTGCTTGCCTAAGTTGGTAGAGTATTTATTTGCTCAGGTTGGTAGAGTGCTTGCCTAACACACATGAGGCACTGGAATTTTGTTGTTGTTGTTGTTGCTGTTATTGCTTGCCTAAGTTGGTAGAGTGTTTGCTCAGGCTGGTAGAGTGCTTGCCTAACACACATGAGGCACTGGAATTTTGTTGTTGTTGTTGTTGTTATTTTAGCAAAATATCAAACATGTGATTTATCTAATGAAGACTCGGGAGCCAGATGCTGTGGTGAAAGCCTGCTCGCTCAGTGGGGCAGAGAAAGCGCCCAGCTGACCCTCCTACTCCACCAACATCCCAGAAGGAACACATACCATCTCTTTCTCCGTGCTGTCTACCCTTTGATTCAAAGGCCCTCCTTTCTCTTTCCTGGGCTTGCTTATGCTCACTCCCCGTCAGCTGGTTGCTTGCTCTGCCACTTCTTGACCTATTGTTGACTTTATTTAGCTCTTGTTAACAGAAATCCCTCAGGGTTCAGGGGTTAAATGTGTGCACTAGGGCTGAGCCACACCACAACAAGAAACAATTTTTCCGGTTCACAATGTGATCAAATATCCTGCAACAACTGGGCTTCCTCTCCATTTTTACTCTTTATTTTGCAAAACATAGTTGTGCAAGCAGGGAGGTGGGGACTGGAGGACTGGAAATTCAAGGCATCCTGCATGAATTTGAAGCCAGCCTGGGCTATATAGTCTAGTCTCAAAAACAAACAAACAAACAAACAAACAAACAAACAAACCTGTCTTTACATTTCCATTTGCTTCCATTTTTCTGGACTATGATTTATAGCTTCATTGAAATGAGATAAAATACAAGCAAATGTCATGATTTATCATTTCCAAAATTAGGCTGAGTCGTCTTCCTTCTGTAATACACATTTTATTGGCAAATTGTCCTATGCTGTTCAAGGTTACTGACAGCTGACTCTGGGACTAGAGAGAGGCTCCTCTGTGTCAGACCCTAGCACATTCATTTCAAGGGATCTCTAAAGCTCCCTGGCCTGGGGCAATCTGGTCCCTGCCTCTGCCTAGAAGAAAGGAAGACAGCCAGTAGTTAGGATTTTTTTATTTTTTATTTTTTTGTTTTTCGAGACAGGGTTTCTCTGTGTAGCCCTGGCTGTCCTGGAACTCACTCTGTAGACCAGGCTGGCTTCGAACTCAGAACTCTGCCTGCCTCTGCCTCCCAAGTGCTGGGATTAAAGGTGTGCGCCACCACCGCCCGGCTAAATAACATGGTTTTTTTTTGTTTGTTGTTTTTGTAGTAGCTAAGGATCTTAAAATCATTGTATCCAGAGGACAGCTAGAAGACACATTGTGCCCAACAGAAGTTACTATTGTTTATCAAGTGGCACACACACACACACACATATACACACAATGCTTATGTGGGAGTGGGAACCAGGAAGGCCATTGATTGCAAGTGAGTGTTCCTACTAAGTGCTTCTTCCCTAGTCATTGCTGGGTGGGGCATCCTCAGCCTTTGTTTTAGTCAGGGTTTCTATTCCTGTACAAAACATCATGACCAAGAAAGCAAGTTGGGGAGAAAAGGGTTTATTCAGGTTACACTTCCACATTGCTGTTCATCACCAAAGGAGGTCAAGACAGGAACTCACACAGGGCAGGAACCTGAAGACAGGAGCCCATGCAGAGGCCATGGAGGAGTGCTGCTTACTGGATTGCCTCCCCTGGCTTGCTCAGCTTGCTTTCTTATAAAACCCAAGCTTACCAGCCCAGGGATGGCACCACCCACCATGGGCCCTTCCATCCTCCCACCCTCGATCACTAATGAGAAAATGCCTTACAGCTGGATCTCACGGAAGCATTTCCTCAATGGAGGCTCTTTTCTCTGTGATAACTCCAGCTTGTGTCAAGTTGACACACAAAACCAGCCAGTGCAGCCATCATCGATGCTGCTGCCTTGGCTTGTTCTCAACCAGGCTGCGCCTGTGCAGGGTGCTGAGAGCACCGATTTGCAGATGTTTTGCTGTCTGCCTGCTGTTTCTATTTGCTGCTTCCTAATTGTTCTTTTACTTTTGCTTGTTCCATGCTCAATAAAAACAATTTCTCCCGATAGGAACTGGAGAGTGAGGCTGTTGTTGCTTTCTTAGCAACATATGGTACTCCTTTCCAAGGTCCTGGGGGACCTCAGATCTCCACTGTCAACCACAGCCGAACTGCAGCCCCTTTGTAGCACAGGATTTCAGTGAAGCCCGAGGTAACAACGGAAAGTCATGGTTCTGAACTACGTCCACTGGGAAAATCTCAGAATTCAATGTGACTAGGAAGACACGACTGTCTACAAGGCACAAAGGCCAATGTTTCCTAATAGGATTCTAATGGGAAAATGGTGGACTACTGAACAATATATATTTTTTTATGTGCAGGCAGGACACTGAGGGGGAACTGAGAAGCTTCTGTTCTGTTTTGCTGTGTAAGACTTTTCCAAGGCTCAGGATTCAGCCCCGCGGTGGCTTGCTCGCAGGCATGAGGTCCTGGGTTTGACCTTCAGCAGTGTACAGGGCTGTAGCCCTCAGGGCAAGTAAGCCCAGGCACACCGGAAGTAGCAAAGGAAGGATGAGAGAGAGGGTCCTGGTCATCCTTGGCTACATTGTGGGTTCAAAGCCAGTCCTTTGGGAAACATAAGACCCTGCCGGGGGTGGGGGGAAGGAAGGCAAAGAAAATTATCTGAATCGGGTGTGGTGAACTCCCACAATCCACCACCGGGAAGGTAGAGGCAGGAAGAGGTTCAAGGTCATTTCTTTCTGGCTACTTTCTGAGTTTTCCAGACCAGTCTGGCTTACAGGAGACTGCCTCAGAGAAATCTAAAATAAAAAATAGTTTTCTTGTCAAGATTTGCCACCATGATCATATAGTTCATGAGAATGAAGTTACAGTAAGAAAAGCCAATCTCACTTAAAAAAAAAATGACTATCTCTGAAAGGCTCCGCGAGCGGCCTGGGGAAAAATGGGAAAGAAGCCAATCTTTCCAAGATTATTTAATTTCCAAGCTAATCTTTCCAAGATTTCAACTGCCAGAAGCCACACTCCTCGCTAATAGGCTGTTGAGACAGGCACAGGTGCGTCATTTCCGGAAGGCAAGGTCCGGGCCGCCGCTCCTCCGGGAGCGAGCGAGCGGTCTCTATGGCAACCAGCAGGCCTTGGCCCAGTTGCCAGGTTCCCAGCGGCCGTCTAGCCGGCCGCGCCTGCACAAAGACCGCGCGGTGACCGCGCAGCGCAGCGCGGCGACCCGGCCAAGCCAGCCCCGCGGGAATTGCCACCCCCGCCGCCGCTACCCGGGAAGCAGTTCCGGCGGCCTCCGTGACGTGCAGGCCGGGCGCGGCCTCGACCCTCGGGCCATCTTGGCAGCGGAGGGAGCGGCAGAGCGACAGGTACAAGCGCTGCCCGGCCCGGGCCAGCCCAGGTGCCGCCGCCTTTGTTCACGCGCGGGTGGTCGCATGGCACCCGTGGGCAGTGCCTGCATCCGCAGCCCGAGCTCTGGCAGGTGCATCCCGCAAAGTCTGGGAAGCGCAGGTCCGAGCATCTTGTAAGGCCTGGGCAGGTCCAGCCTATGCATCCTACAAGGGCTGAGCAGCTCCAGCTCGAGCATCCTTCAAGGCCTGGACAGGTCCAGCCAGCTCCCGACGTCTTGACCCTGCTAAGCTTGCAGAAAGGAACAGCGTCCAGGACGGGACCAGCGTTCCCAGGCTTGCTTCAGCACCCAAGGCCTTTCGCTCTGTTTCTCCAGGTACCTGTGGCTTGATTTTGGCCAGCATGGTCCAACCTCAGACCTCCAAAGCCGAAAGCCCAGCCTCTGCCCCTGGTGCCAGCGCTCAGATGGATGATGTAGTTGACACCCTGACCTCCCTGCGCCTCACCAACTCTGCGCTGAGGCGCGAGGCCTCCACCCTGAGGGCGGAGAAGGCCAACCTCACCAACATGCTGGAGAGTGTCATGGCCGAGCTAACTCTGCTGCGCACGCGGGCGCGCATCCCTGGCGCTTTGCAGATCACTCCACCTATCTCTGCCATCACCTCCAATGGGACCCGACCCATGACCACGCCACCCACCTCACTGCCTGAACCCTTCTCGGGAGACCCTGGACAGTTGGCAGGGTTCCTGATGCAGATGGACAGGTTCATGATCTTTCAAGCCTCCCGATTCCCCGGTGAAGCCGAGAGAGTGGCCTTCCTGGTCTCCCGTCTGACTGGGGAAGCGGAGAAGTGGGCCATTCCCCACATGCAACCAGACAGCCCTTTGCGAAACAATTACCAGGGGTTTCTGGCTGAGCTACGCAGAACCTACAAGTCCCCGCTGAGGCACTCACGGCGAGCACAAATCCGGAAGACATCTGCGTCCAATAGGGCCGTGCGGGAGCGGGAGCGGGAGAGGCAGATGTTGTGTCGTCAACTGGCCACAGCTGGCACAGGAGCCTGCCCGGTGCATCCAGCCTCCAACGGGGCCAGTCCTGCACCAGCCTTGCCCTCTCGACGCCAGAACCTTTAGGGACCTGTCACCACCCTGGTAGTCTGTGTCCACCCAGGTAGCTAGACTCCGATGTTGAGAAGAGTGGTCAATACAGTAGCATTGGTCTGTTTGAGGCACCCTTCACGCCTCTCTGGTCTACAGGAGGCCATCCTGCCATCTGCAATGGTCACCCACCCTGCTGTGCGTTTCTTTTTTGCTAGGTTTATCTGTAACTCAGTGCATGCTCTCCCTTCTGTTGCTTGCAATCCCAGCTTGTCTAGCAGTCACAACCCAGCCCCTTGGGCACATGCCTGTCCAGGAACCATTTAGGCTGACCACCTCTGGGAGCATGGCTATTCAGCTCTGGAGCACTTCCTACCGGCGCCTTGGGAGTTCCCTTCCTGAGCATTCCGGATCGGATGGAGAGAAGAAGCCAGCTTGGCCTGGCAGGTGGCTGGCTGTTGTATACCCGAACCAGCCTTTCCATATCTGGTCACTTCACAAGGTGGCCAGGTGGCCGCTCTGCATCCCAGGGATACTGGTCTCTGTTGGGGGGAGCCTGCATTCCAGCGTACTCCACTGCTGTTACTGGAAAGGTCTCTTCCTTCATAGACATCCCACCTCTCTCGTCTGCGGGAGACTCCTTCACACCTACCTGCCAGCGTTCTGATGGCATTAAGGAAATGCAGCATTCATCTGCCAAGTTAATGGTGGACCTGGGACCCTGCACAGTTCCATCAGGCTGCCACAGGCAACAGATCCCTAACATTCATGCCTCAGCTCTAGCCAACTGAGGGAGACCTTGGGGACCCCATTTGCTGCCTGGAGTTCCTGGGAAAGGCTCACAGGTGTCCCCTCATTCCTGCCCATGTGGCTCCATGGTGGGCCTTGTCACAGACTCTTCCCCTTTCCACCCAGGTGCCATGGCTTTCACCTCAACCTTTCAGCCACCCACACTGTCTCTAGGGGTCCAAGGGACCTACACAACGTACCCCTATGTTCCTGGGCCTAACTTCCAGCCTTCGTCTGAGAACAAAAGACTGACTGGGGCCGGTCCCTCCGGGAGACACAGAGCATCTTTAGTAGGGCGTGTTGGCTTCTTGCTGCCCCAGTCTGAAGAACTGTGGACGAGTGGCTACCTGCTTCAGTTCTCATGTGGACACACGTTCCAGTTCTGAGGAGCAAAGCATCACAGGAGGGTGACCTCGTGATCAGCCTCAGCTTCAGCCTCTGGACAGTGACGTTATCTGTCATTTCAATGCCAAATGAACTGTGTTTACATGCCTACCTGGCTCCTTGCGGGAGATGGGTGCCTCTCCTGGGTTTTCCTGCCCTCCTCTGCATGGTCTTGGCTTGACCACAAGAAAACAACAACAAAAACAGCCTCTGCACCCACGGAAAGACATCTCTCTCCTCTTGGGAGCTCAGAGGCTGGGGCTTGGGACCTGGCCTCTTCCAGAGACTTCCTCTGTCACTGGGGAAAGTGACTGATTCTAACCAACACAGCCACCTTTGCGAGGCCTGGAGTCTTCGATGCTTGCTGGGCTCCCAGCCCACAGCCACCTGCTTCTTGTTAACTCTGTTAGCCTAGCAGCCTCACTGAACAGCAAGGCTCCCTGCCGGCACCATGGTGCTATAAGCAGGTGGAAGACTCCCTGGATTCCATTGAGAGTACTCACCTGTCCCCAGCAGCCGAGTCTCACGCATGACCTTCCGGTAGAGGGGTCCCCAGGTGAAGCTACAGGTGCACCAGAAAAATGGGGGGTAGGGAGGCAGGCGACAACTGGAAGGTTTCTTTGTGGCCTTCCAAGTTGAGGTTAGAGACCCACCCACAGGGGAGGCAGGTCACCTGCCCTGGCTCCTCCGACCACTGGGTCTGGCTGTAGTCGTATCAGGTTCTGCTTCAGCACTCTGAGTAGATACCGGAGTCCAAGCCACCTGAGTCAGAGCCACGCAGGCTGCCTGTCCCCAGGTGTGGTTTCACTACTTTCCTTTGCATGCAGTCTGTCCCACCTGGGCCGCCCTGCCTCAGTGGGTCCCTACTGCTGCTCTGGTGGTAGTGGCTTGGAGATTGCTTTGTCTCTTGATGCTCACGGTTATGGGCACTGGGTGGTGGTGCCATGTGTTTAGGGCCATCTCAATAGCTCTTGGTGCTTGGAGCCTGGAGCACGTGAGAGGGCTGAGGCTTGCCCTTACTTTGGACCTGGAGAAGCCACATAGGATCTGTTGTTGAGGAGCCCATCGTGACACTCTTCGGGAGCATGGTTAGTCCCCATCCAAAATGACAAAATGCAGGGCCCATGCAGCTCCAGAGGGAGACTGTGATAACTGGCCTCAAAGCTGGGGAAGCGGGGGAGGGGAGGCTTTGTACATATCTTGAGGTTCTAGTTTCTTGAGCTCAGAAGAGAACAGGGAGAGGGGAATGGAGGAGTTGGCGTCTGAAGGAGTTGTGTGGCTCCACGCTGATGGTCGTGCCAGTACTGTGCCCGATCTCCAGACTGTGACACCCATCTGGTAAGCAGGGCTTCGCTGTATTCAGCGTCTGATTGACAGGGGGACCTGGCATTTGGGTGACTTCCCGGCCCAGTGTTTACTGTGACCTTGGGATTATCTCCATGTCCCAAAGCATTCAGTGACTTTAAGGAAACAGCAAAGACGCATCTCCTTATTACCAGCTGAGTAAGTGACAAGGTGTGCATGCTGTGGATGAGTACATCGGGCTTGGCCTGAGACAGGTGCCTGTTGCAGAGGGCAGCCATACTGGATGAGCATGCCCTGAGCACGAGCTTACAGGGGAGCAAACGGCGGTGGAAAAGCTGGCCTGGGCACAGGGTGACTTAGGGAACAAGCCTGGGCTTTGCTGGAACACCCTGGGGACAGGTGAGAGGTGTCCCTCAGGAGCTTTGCTAGGACACCATGAAATGAGGCTTGGGTTAGGAAGCAAGAACTGGAGCTTGGGCTGGCAGGCAAGCCTTCAGTGTCTGTGAGGTCCTCACCTTTGACATCTCTCTAGGACTGCATGTTGGACTTGGTGGCAGCCGGTCCAGCACAGAGGGTAGAGCTAAAGAGAAGAGTCACCACCCAGTGCCATCAACAGCTGGACCAGGGCTTCCCTCCTCCACAGCAGCATGCCAGGAAATTTGGGGGACCAGGGAGGGGAAAGAGAATGGTAAAATTCAGTGTTTTGATGTTTCCTTCCTGTCCCCTGCCTCATCTTTCTTTGCCTCTTACACAGCCATGGTGCTGCCTGTAGATGCCCCCCCACAATGCCGTGTACATATGACACTTTCCATGTGCCACCAACCTTACCCTGAATGTCTGTGAACTCTCCCCTCAGGCAGAGGGGCAGTGCCGGCACGTCAGATATTGACAGTGTGTCAGGATCTCCTCCTTCCTTGAGACAGATTCTCTAAGGTGGAATTATTGGATTAGTGAACATGGGGCCCTCTAAGACTTTTACTATCTACAGACAAAATGGTTTCTGGAAGATTTTGTGCCCACTGCACTGCCACCAGCAAGGGCAAGTGTTGCTGATCAGGGTCCTCTCCCAGGCCAGGTGTTCCCTGACTTGGTGAGGACAGCAGCACCATGTTTTAGTCGCATCTTTCCATCCTAGCTCCCTGTGAGTCATTTTATGCCTAGTGACTGCATTTCTTCTTTTGCAGACTGCTGCTGTCCTCTGCTCCACTGACAGGCCTGACCAGTTTGTAAGAGCTCCTTATGTAATTAAAGATACTAACCTAGTGTGTGTCATGTCTGCTGGGCCTTTGCTTAGGGTGTGACTAAAGCTGGGGCACACAGGCAAGCAGTGCCTGGCAGTGCCCAGGGTGGGAGGGACGACTGGGATACAGCAGCGTCTTGGGGGATGTTGGGAAGTCTTTTACACCAACGGACATACTACTAGGCCTTGGGGCCTGGGTGTGGTAGAAGAGTCCCTGTGTCTTACACAGTCTGGCAGGAGGGGAGGGGGGTTGCCAGCTGTGCCTAGCACAGAGCATGTCCTATACAGAGTGGGTGCAGTCCTGGAGCAGACGGTGTGATGGGCGCCCGTGCCACATAGCCCATGGCAGCCATATTACTCAGATCATCTTTCTGACTTCAGCATCCCTTGGTGCTTGTAGGCTTTTCAGCTCCTGCCATGTCAGTTTTCAAATGTCATTTAAGCCATGAAGGAAAACCAAGGACCTGTAAACCCAAGTAATATATTTTAATGAAAGCTTAACTTTTCTAGATAAAATAAGTGGCCTGGCTCCTTCTCGGTGGGTTTCCATGAGATAGCAAGAGCCTCAGACTGCTCCAAAGTCAAGTCTCTGAGACACTGTGGTGAACCTCTGAGGAAATCCACGGCATGCTGATGAGAGGAAGGGGACCTAGGCCAGCACCCCGTGACCACGTGACTCGAGGTGCCTCCTCTGGCCTCCTCCACTGGCATAGTGGACTCTCTGATTGTTTTGACTTCCCCTTTGTCTGTCCATGTTGTCCCCAAGGCAGCAGAAATTGGGTCAGCCTACTCGTCTTCAGCCCACACCTGCCCACTGCCCACTGCCCAGGTCTGACCCTGACCAGTTGTTAGCTAGCTTAGGTCCTCTCCTGCCTCTCAGGCCTAGATAGCCCATCTTGTTCTCATTCCAAGGACACTGACACAGATTCAAGGTTACTGATAGAACCCCACCACCCCCTGGCCTGATTAGGATTTCCTGTCAGCTCCTCCCTCAGCCTTTCATCTGTCAAATATTTTATGTTGCCACTGAACTCTGGTCTTTTCCACAAAATGGTACAGCTCAAAGGCTGTTCTGCCAACAGTGTCCCCCAGCGCCTGGCCTGCTCAAGGCAGCTGTGATTGTATTGTATTGTAGACGAAGAAATGGTGGCTCTGGTCACATAGCCCATGTCAGAGCAGCTGTCTGCCTAGAACTCTGGGGAAGTCTTCAGTACCCCATACCCACTCTGTCCTACCTCACAAGGTGGGATCATCTGTCCACACTCCTCTTGACCCACTTAATAGGTGAGGAGAACTGGCCTTGGAGAAGACAGGACATTGTCTTTGAAAATTACTTCTGACACATAACATTTCATTCCCAGACTTCCTACAAGTATTAAACATTTACTTTCCTTTGCAAATGTAACTTGTTATCAGTTTCTTTATCAGGAGCCACGCTGTAGCCACCCTAATAGCTAGTTTTCCTGGGAACACTCTCTCCCTTATCACCAGGACCGTGTTCTCAGGCCCAGAGACCAGCATTGCAGTCCTGATCACATGAGGAACAGCTTCTCAGACCAGCCACAGACTGTCGCATCTCCAGCCTGTGGTGACCAGCATTCCCTGGACAGCAGGAGCCCCTTTTCCTGAATAGGTTCCTCAGTAGTGATCAATGTGTTACTAAATACTGCCATCTCCAGTGGACTGGAAGTATGTCCCCCAAACTCAAATGTTAAAATTTGTACCCTAGGGAGCTGGAGAGGTGGCTCGGTGGCTAAGAGCATTGCCTGTTCTGTCAAAGTACCCAGGTTCAATTCCCAGCACCCACATGGCAGCTCACACCGTCTGTAACTCTAGTTCCAAGGGATCTGACACCCTCACACCAATGCACATAAAATAAATTGTCAAAAAATACTTCCCGCCCTGTTGCAATAGTGTTGAGAAACAAATGTTTAAATGTTGTTTAAACCACAGGCTATAAGACACTGTGGTGCTGTGTACCTGACGGAGGAAGTACATCAGTGGGGGTGTGGGCTTCGAGGGCTTATAGCCCCGCCCCATTTGCTTTCTCTGCTTCCTGCTTGTGAGCAGAGATGTGATCTGCCAGCTCCCTGTTCCAGCTGCCTGTTCTCTCCTCCACAATGGCCTCTCCCTTTGGAACTCTAAACCAAAGCAAACTTCCATACATTGCTTTTAGTTGGGACATTTTACCACAGAAAAGTGACTAATATGGAGGGCCTCATCAAATAAACCTGAGCTAGACAACACCGTCCTGAAATCTCAGTGCTTCTTCAATTTCTAAACCTGACTCTTAGGGTTTTTCCTAGACTCACATCTCTTGAGATAGTGGTGTTTCCTATGATCGCTGTGCTGGACAGTTTTATGTCAACTTGACACAAGCTAAAGTCATCTGAGAGGAGGGAACCTCAATTAAGAAAACTCTCCCTCCTGGGCTGGAGAGATGGCTCAGGTTGAGGACACTGTTCTTCCAGTGGTCCTGAGTTTAATTCTCAGCACCACATGGTGGCTAACAGCTGTCTATAATAAGATCTGGTGCCCTCTTCTGACAAGCAGGCAGAACATTGTGTAAATAATACATCTAGAAAAGAAAAGAGAAAATGCCTCCCTAAGATCCAGCTGTAGGCAGACCTGTAGGGCGTTTCTTTAATCAGTGATTGACAGGGAAGGGCCCAGCCCATTGTGGGTGGGGCCATCTTAAGGCTGGTGATCCTGGGTTCTATAAGAAAGTAGGCTGAGTAAGCCAGGGGAAGCAAGCCAGTAAGCAGTGCTCTTCCATGGCCTCTGCATCAGCTCCTGCCTCCGGTTCCTGCCCTGTGTGAGCTCCTTCAATAACGAACAGTGATAGGGACTTGTGAACCAAAGTAAACCCTTTCCTCCCCAAGTTGCTTTGGTCCTGGTGTTTCATCACAGCGATAATGACCCTAACTAAGACAATGGCAACATATTGCCTCGAGTTTTTCCTCGATTATTGCATCCTCCCACAGGTGCAGCTGTCCATCCAGGCTGCCTGTCACTGCTAGTGAATAGCACGTGGGTCTAAGGAACCTCTCAAAAGGACACAGGAGGCTTTGGTTCCTTCCTGGTTTATAGTTGACCCTCTACTTTCCATTTTTCAGAATGTCTGCTACCCTGAGGAAGGTACTTGAAACCAGGGAGGAAGAAACCACCATACTGCAGAAAATTCCAAAGCAGGGTACACAGAAAAGGACATGTCAAAGGACTAGGGTGGGACAGGGTCAGAGACCGGTTGGCCTGGAAGGCTCAAGGTACCCTTGGATGTCCTCAGCAGGAGAAGCCAATGTCTCTTCCCAACAGGAATCCTTGCTGCTGGCCCACTTATTCTGAACTGATCCCCACTCCTGAGTAAATGTGCTCCTGTGAGGAAAAGCACAAGGTAGCATCAGGGAAGGGTCACCAGAGCCCTGCCAGGCCCCGAAGACCCAGACACATTCTGTATTGCATTTGAGTCGATCATAAGCAGGTATGAAAAAAACACACTAAGAAACTGTTCTAAAGATAGAAGTAACACAGAATCCTAGAGTTGGTAGGGGACAGAGGCCACAGGCCTCATTGGAACTGGGTTTCCTTCCGTATATTCCCATTGAATTGAGCTTCCTCAGTAAACCAGCTCTGAATAATCCATTTGGTAACTCGGGAGTTGTGGGTTACTGACTGGAGCGTCAGAGGAAGAGTATGTGTGGGTTCAGGGAGGAAGGAGCTTAAGGGTAGAAAAGCAGCATGGTAGAGTGGTGCCATGCTGGCTCTGCCAGCCACCCAGGCCGTTTGGAAGGAGCTCCAGGGTCTGAGTGAGAAATGGCCCATTGACATACATGTGCCACCCTCCTGCTGAATCCTGGCGTCTTTCTGAGAGCTCATGGTGAGCAGTGCTGGACCAGGCCTGGATCTCACAGATAACACTTTTCTGGAGCAGGTCTGTTCACCGATGTGTGAGGGAAGAGGCTGCAAGTTGCCCTGCTAACTAAGGTCGAAGTCTACCATCAACGGGAAAGCCTTCTGAGGTCGGTGCAAAGAAGAGGACTCCCTTTGCTGGCAGGGTTTCTCCTTATCTGACCTTGTCTGGGAGTTCAAAGCTCTCTCCACTCCTCTACTGCAGAATGTCACATAGCCTTGATTAAGGCTACAGGTTTAACTTCCTTTCTCCCGATAAGAACCATTCAGCTAGCACCTGAGAATCCTGAAATGCTTCCCTGTGCTAACGAGTTAGATATCTTGGTACCTTAAGCCTTCAGCCAATGACCTTTGCCCATCCCAGATACTCTTACCCCTCCCTGTCCCCCAGGCTATAGAAGGCTTGAATCACCCCAAGTAAAGTTGATCTGTCTCACTGCAGCTTGTTCAGGTGTTGTCATTACTGTGCTTAGTACTCATGGGACTTCCGAGGCACAGACCCTCATTTCTGTTCCAAATGCCCTCATGGACTGATATCAGCCAAGGATACCCAGAAGCAAGGAGGGGGTCCCAGCTGCAGCATGCAAGCAGCAAGTTTCAGACATGGCCTGAAGGACTGGCACCAAACCAGAGTCCTGTGCAGCTGCTGGGACTGTAGCCTTGAACTTGGGGTGTATTCCAGTTAGGAAAAGCTATTATAATAGTCTAGCCTTAAATCATAGTGACTTAGGCACAAGTGAATCATGTTTTCTAGCTTGAAGATGGATGTTCTGGGTACACCATTGAAATCTTTTGAAGATTCATTTAGTTTTTAGTCTGTGTATGTTGAGTGTGTGCTTGGGTATATATGTGCACCACCAGCATTCAGTGTCCTCAGAAGCCAGGAAAGGGCTATGGTTACCCTGGAGCTGGACTTAAGGGCATTGGATCCCCTCAAACTGGAGTTCCTGATGTTTGTGAGCCACCATTAGGTGTTGGGAATTGATCTGGGATTCACTGGAAGAGCTTTCAGTGCTCCAGCTACTGAATGCGTTTTTTAGACTCTTATAAAATGGATTCTATAACATACACATTTTACTGTTGATTAGAACATTATTTTAAAAAGATAATGAATTTACAAATGTTGTTAAATGGAGGTATATGGTTCCTGTTGCTATTCCTCCCCAGTTGGTGATATATATGGGTTTTTTTTTCTTTAAAAAAAAATTAAATTGGAATTTACACACTGTGAAGTTATTGGAACTGAAATGCACAGTGTGTGTGGTGACAGATACGTGCTCCCACATAGTGTGACAGCAACTACAATACAGAGCCTTTATATCACCCAGAAAGCACCAGGTGCCTCCAGCGGGTCAACCTCCCCCCACCCTGCTTGGTAAGTGGCACCTTGATTGTTGCACTGGAGGTTGGAGCTGAGGTCAGCATTGCCCCTTCTCCTACTTCCTGTGACTGAGATCTAAGACTGCAGGCAGCAGTGTCCAGGAGTGCTCAAAGCACTGATTTGAAGGCTCCATCCCACAGACAAGCTATGGTGGTCCGTCAGCCCCCTTAATTTTTTTTAATCTGACAATCATCTTTTTAAAAGTGCAGATGTTTAATCTCTTAAAACAACTTGTATTCATTCGTGAGAATTTCTTGCCATCTACAATGAAGTAGGATCGCATCCTTCCTGTTTCCTCGCCTTGACCGCTTCCCCATGTTCCACAAAGCAGTCCTCTCCTAACTTCCTATCTGTTCTGGGTAGGCAGTACCATTTGATCAACTCAGAGTGAAGCTGCTATGACTGCATCTGCTGCGGTTCAAGTGGCTGCACGCATATGCATCCCCCAGATGCAGTGCTGGGACTAGCGTCCCTGGGTTGCAGTTGAGGGATGCTCAGCTCCCTATGATGTAGCCTCACTATCCCAGGGGCTGCGCCAGTGCCAACCCTTCACATCAGCAAGTATCAGTCGTACATAGCAACGGGTTTCATTACAGCTCCTATGTGTGTATAAAGAGCTTTGATTATATTCCCATCCCCCAACCTGTTGATCCCTTCTCTTCCCAACTCAAGCCCATTCTATTTTCTTTTATTTATTTCTTTCTTTTTGTCACCCAGTGTGTTTCATTAGGGTTGTTTATAGGAACATGGGTAAGGGAGTCATTATAGGCTTAAGAGCATCTTGCCAGTAGCTACACAACTGGAGAAAGCATCCTTCCCCATTCAAACATTAACTTCCATTGTGAGCTGTTGTGAGGCCTTTCTCTAATGTGATAGAATATCTGGCTCAAGATGTGGCCATCCAGAGCATAATGGTCACGTCATGCCTGGAAGACAGTGTTTCAGAACAGTCCATTCCTGCTTTCCTGTTCTTTCCACTTTTTCTTCTGGAATGTTCCCTAAGCCTTGGATGGGGTGATGGCGACTTCGGATTTAGGACTTGTCAGCAGCGACTGGTGATGAGTGTCTATGGCTGCGCCATTTTGTGAGTGCTCTGGTTTGTTCATGTAGTCCCATCCACCTCGCTGCCTCATGGCTGCATCTGTGCTAAAGAAAGATGAAGATGTCGGCCCCCTTGGCTCCAATCCCCACAATGCTGGTTCATAATCCCCACAGGGGTTGAGAAGGCTAGACTGATTCCATGATAGACTTCAAATCGGCAGTTAAGGAGACCAGTCCTAAAAACCAGGCAAGTCCAGGCAAGCCAAGGCAAGTCAATTTAATAGAAAAAAAAAAAAAAAACAAAAAACAAAAAACAAAAACACAAAAACCGCAGACTCCAGCCTTCACATCCAGGTGTCCCAGCCACCTGACCTGAGGCAAGGAAAATAGGTCAGCAGCAGTTTCCAGACTTCCTCAGCTACTTCCTCAGTAACAGTTCCCAGACCTCCCCAGCAAGTTTCCAGCCCCCACACCACAGTAATGGAATGTCCATAGAGATGGACCCACAGATAAGAGGTCACCTACCCCAGAATTCCCTAACGTGCTTTAAATCAGGCCTGCAAGCTCACTTGGGTGTCTTTCTAATCTGGTAATGGGGAGATCCCAGCATGCTGGACACTCTTTACATGTACATTCTATTTGAGTTTGGGGTATCATTCTTCGGTGAATCATGGACCCTTACAGGGTCACATATCAGATATTTACATCGTGACTCATAACAGTAGCAAAGTTACAGTTTTGAAGTAGCGACCAAATAATTTTATGGTTGGGGGGGCACCACAGCATGAGGAACTGTATTAGGTCACAGCATTAGGAAGGTTGAGAACCACTGCCCTATAACATGTATCTTACTGACTAGAACTCAACACCTGTTAGTAGTTCTTCATAGTTCTGGAATTACTAACTCATACATGGAGAATCCTTTACTTGGAAATGTACCAGTATCCCAGGCCCTGGTCAACACCAGCATTCAGAAATTTCTCCAGGGCCCATCCCATATCCCAAATTTTTGTCAGTGTCCAGGTATATTCTGATACCTTCTAGAATATAGTTTTGTTATTTTCTAAATATTTATATTTATGTGTCTATGTGTGTTTCTGTGTACATGTGTGGAGAGATCCCAGGTCACTGGATCTCCTAAGAGTTACAGGCGGTTGTGAGCTGCCTGGCTTGGGTGATGGGACTCAAACTTGGGTCCTCTGAAGGAGCAGGAAGCAGCCTTAACTCCTGAGCCATTGCTATGCCCCCATACAGTACAGTTTTAATATTCATTTGTAGGTTCATGCCTCATCTCAACTGAGTGTTTTATGTATGACATGAGATGGGCTGACTTGGATTAGTTCCTGTGTAGAAGAATGTCAGTCCCCTCATTGAGGGATTCCCTGTATCTTCAGCCTGGGCGACATCCTCAAACTCAGATGACAGCATGCAATCTGTATTCCTCTTCATTCTGGCACGGTGTGGACTGGATCATGACAACCGTGCTGCAGGCTTTGCATTCTGGGCTGCAGACCCAGGCTCCAACTCTGTTGGGATTCTGGGTTTGCATTCTTCAATACAGCCAGTCACTGGAGGCATGCGAAATTGGAATTTGACTTATTAAAATTAAGTAAAACTAAAGATTTAGCTCCCCGGTACAAAGGCCACATTTGAAATGCTCTCTGGAACACTCCTTTCCTCAGAGAGCGTCTCGCAGCACTGCTATTTTTAGGCTCTTTGCAGCTCCAGTTAAGTTTTAGACCGGTTCCATCAATTTCCACAAAACTGTCTTTGGGGACCATGGCAGGGAAGGCACTTGAACAGAACAGTCATTGCGTACCAGTGCTTAAGTGAGATCCAGTCTTCGGCTAAATGAATGTGGCATCTCTCATTCTGCTTAGGGCTTTAATTTCTGCCAGCCATATTTCCTAGTTTTTACTTAATAATCCCTCAAACCTTCTATAAAGAGTTTCCTGAGGATTTTGTCTCTTAAATGTTATTCAAGATGGATTTTTTAAAAAAAAGTTTCTTCTGCAATAAAGTTTCTTATTTGTTGCTCTTGTAGAAAATGAAAGCTAACTTAAAGAATGTATTTAGTGTCTAAGGATACCCCAGGTTCTCTCCTGAGCACATATGGGTTTCAGGGATTGAACTCAGGTCATCAGGCTTAGTGGCAAGCACCTTTACCTACTGAGCCATCTTGCCTGCCCACCAGAGCTGTATTCACTTTCATTCTGTGACCTGTCCGAGTGTTCTTGCTAGTAGTTCTCACACGATTCTTGGGTCCTACAGGTTTTCTACACCGAAGCTGTATTGTCTGAGTAAAGAGGGTTAGAGAGCTTACAGCCAGGTGCACCTGTAATCCCAGCATCCCGGAGGAGGAGGCAGGAGGAGTTCAAGGTCTTGCTCTAAAGAGAAAAACCTGTTTGGGAGGGGGCAGAAAAAAAGGAGAGGAGAGGAGAGGAGAGGAGAGGAGAGGAGAGGAGAGGAGAGGAGAGGGGAGGGGAGGAGGGGAGAGGAGGGGAGGGGAGGAGAGAGGGAAGGGGGGGAGGGGAGGGGAGGGGGGAGGGGAAGGGGGGGAGGGGAGGGGAGGGGGGGAGGGGAAGGGAGGGGAGGAGGGCAGGGGAGAAGGCAGAAGGGAAGGGGAAGGGAAGGGAGGGGAGAGGAAAGGAGAGAGATTTCTAGTGTTCTCTTGTGTCCTTCATTCCCTCTTCTTTCCGGGCTCCCAGATGACTGCAGCACAGTCACACGCTCCCTTCTTTGCCCATTCACCTGGCGTGAGACATGCTCAGTATCTTACCATAGGAATGATGTCAACGGTGGTTGTCCTGTGTCGGATTCAGGGATTTCCAGTCTGTTAGACTTCCCTCCTTGTCAAAGATCTTAAAAATTATTTTTAGTTGCGTTTTTCTGAGACTGTCTGAATGATTCTATTTTTCTCTTTCATTCCGCTAACACAGGGAGTTGAACTGAGTTTTGAGTGACAGGGGGGAGAACCTGAACAGTTGGAGTGAGTCTGACTTGGTGACTGAGGACCCTCCTTCCCACAGACCTCTACAATGGGTTCTCAAATGTGACTGGTTCGTTGATGTTTGTGGGGGCTTGCTGACCTCCAAAGACAGCCAGGACAGGTGTCTGGTTTCAATTTTCTGAGACAGCCTGGGTGAAGTTAAATAGTTTCTTCCTTCCACAGGTTGCTAGGTGACACTTTTCTGGGGGAAACATTTACTCTCCTCAGATAGTAAACCTATAGCAGGCTAAAGCAAGGATACCACCAAAGTCTAACTTGGTAAACTACTGACTTATTGGGGTTACTTATGGGACTGTGGGTGAAGGGTCACTTACAGAAGCAAGAACCACCTAAAGAGAGATGTATCATGAAAGCCCAGCCAAGCACAGCTGACAGATCATGAAAGCTGGAACCCTGGAGCTCTCTGCACAACTCTCAGGCAGCTCAACAGGCCAGAGACTCTCCTAGTCTCAACAGCACTTACTGCTTATATGACCTTGGGGAGTGTATCTGGTCAGATTCAGGGACTTCCTGAGACTTGTATGTTGTTGATTTCCTGAGTCGTAAGGAACTTTGCTGTCAGATGGAATTCAGCAACTCAAAAAAATGGCAACACAATGCTGACATGTTCCTTCTTCCAGGTGAGCAGAAAGTGGACTATGGAAATAATTCATAATAATAATTCATGTGTGATGGTGCCCAGTCCCAGGAAACACACCTAGACTTTGAGGATGGCTGCCAGCTGCCATGCTAACCCTGTCTTTATGACAGTCCCTCTACCCCTGTCAGCTGAAGGTGCTGCAGTCCCAGTGAACTACTTGCCTCTCTTTCAGGGGACTTGGGACTCACTCACTGCTTTTTGAATTCACAGGGTCTCTGTGCCTCAAGAAAATGATGATCTGGGAGCTGACAGAGTGTGGCGTCGTTGCTAGATTAGGAATGACAGTCTTGACTAACTGTCTACATCCTAAGCCTCCTCTGGCATTTTAAAAACAAGAAAAGATGGGAAAATAACTCCTGCTATTCTTGATTCATACTGCTGTCACTTTTAAATATTTGCAAGTTGTCCCTCATCACTGTGGCTTTTCAAATATGTCCCTTGCTATTTATGCCCACTTGGTGCTTTTTATGAGCTTACCATTTAATGACATTTATTGACTTGTTCTGTTTAAGAGGTGTGGCCCATGTTCCCGGTGAAAGGAAAAACCTGTGGGATTGTTGCAGGGTCTTCCACTGACCTGGAGAAAATGTGATGATTTTAACATTCAAGTTTTCCTTCATAGTTTTAAGCAAAACTACTTAAGTACCAAATAATCCGTACGTAACACCTATCAAACACCCAAGCACTGCCAAAAAGGTACAGAGCGAGATGTGTAAGTAGCTGTCGCTCCCTTGAACTTTGTGCTGGTTTGAGAATGATTTACTCTCACCAAAGCTCCTAGTGGATTTTGGTTTCTGGTGTCACAGCACTGCTGGGAGATGGCAGTTTCTTTGGAGGAGATTAGAAAGGATTAATGGTGTTCTTTCAGGACCAGATTCGTGACCACCACAGCTGGCTGTTGCAGAGCAGGTCTGTTTGTCCCTCCCACACATACCTGTTTGTCCTTCCACCTTTGTTTCTTTATGAGCTGAAACAGCACAAAGCTACCTCCGGCACTATCCAGCATCCAGAACCATGAGTCCAAATAACCTTCTTTCCTTTTAAATGACCCAGTCCCAAGCATTTTGTTATAGCAGCCTGATATATGACCACTGTTGGTATCTCTCAGCCCTGTCCAGCACAGACACACATACTGTACATGTGCACATCATCCTGCTAAGATGACACACATACTGTACATGTTCACATCATCCTGCACATAGACATACATACTGTACATGTGCACATATATCCTGCTAAGATGACAAGCACTCAGTTGGCAGGCCTGTGCTCACTCTTTTCCGAGAAGGACAGTGTTCTTAAACTGGACTCATCTCAGTCTGAACCCTGAGGCTTGTGTATTCTCCCTACAATGACTCTCTCCTGTTTCTCCTTATGGGCGCTCTGTTTAACAGGCAGCCTGTCTGTCTCTGTGTTCTCAGCCTGAGTTCCTTCATTCCCTGACATGCTGTGACTCCAATTCTCAACCTCATGATTGCAGGGTCTTTCTGTGGTGGCTCTGGGGCTCATCAGCAAAACACACCCCTGTCTCACCTTGGAGACTCACCTCACATGGGGTTCACTCCCCACCCCGCACGACTGACTGCAATTCCTGACCTGGAAACGGAGGTGACAGATGGCATTTTTTATCCTAGATCGCCTTCCTCTACCTCTGACATCTGGGAGACTTCAATACAAGTTTTCCACTTTGTGGAGATTTTTAAATCTGTCAGTGGTAAACTGTGTGTCTGTGTTCTCTCAGGCTGTGCAGCCACCATATCTGTAGTACCCTGACTCCTGGTCTGGTCTGTGTTCTGTCTTTGTGGAAAGGATGTATCAGAGTATAATCATGATGCTTATTTATTTTTGAAGGACAAACTACTGGCTTAAACCAGCATCCTTTCTTTTTTCTTTCTTTCTAACTTCTCGTTAAATCTCCATCCCAATTAGTCACACCTCAGCAGTGGGGAAGAGCCACAGGCCAGCGGTGATGTCATCCACTTACTGCCCTGGCCCCCTATTGGTCTGTTGCTAGGTATGGAGAGACAATAGGGATCCAGGGCAACTGCACCCAGAGGACAGCATGAGGCTCTGTCTTCTCTCTTGGCAATTGCCTTACAAGGATAAAACAGGAGACCACCACAGAATCTGTAGCAGTACTCAGTGGGAACATGGGGTTCAAAGGACCTAGGAGATCACTGGAGAAGCAAACAAGGAAAGTGTTGGAGCCTGGGTCAAGTCAGGGAAGATGCTTCCAGAATGTTGACTTTATCATTGTTTAAAAAGATTACTAGAGGGCAAGCCATATGGCTCAGTGGGTAAAGACACCAGACAGCAAGGCTATGACCTGAGCTCTGTCCCTGGAGCCCATGAGGTAGGAAGAGAACTGACTTGTGACAGTCGGCCTCTGACCTCTGCATGTGTGCTGTGGTAGGCACATGCAGTGCACCTGTGCACATTAATCAATAATCAATGTTAAATTTTAAAACCATAATTTACTCTTTAGCTTTCCTTAAATGATCTCATCTACACATGGCACGGTCACCTTTAGCCCTTTCAGGCAGGAGCCTGAACTGTGGGTCCTGGGCCATGGAATGTTCCAGGCTAGTCACAGAATTTTTCTAGCATCTTTTAGGCTTTTGTTCCAAACCCTGAGTCCAGGTAGAGAAGAGGGCTCCCCTTATCAGAGCCGCATCACTGAGACGACAGGGGAGGAAGAAGTGAGTGACACACCCAGAAGAGACTCCTGGGGTGTCATGGGGAGGGCGTGAGAGCAATCGCCATGACCATCACCCAGCAGAGCTCCAGCAAAGTGGATCTCAGACCTGGGCTCCATATCAACTGAGTGATATGGTGGCACCAGCATGCCAGTGAAAGGGAGGGCATGGCTGGACAGACTTGGCAATCTCCTAGATTCATCAAAGAGAAAACAGGGAGGGAGTAAAATCTGAGACAAGAGTGAAGTCCAGGGAGGTGAGATCTGGAGCCCAGGCTCCTTTCTTCCCGAGAGCAACTGTTCTGGAAGAAGCCGACGACAGCAAGCTTCTCACCCAACATTTGGGGTGGACTCCAGTAGTTAAGGAATAGGTGCTAATGTGACTTTCCTGTTCCATAGCTCAGCTCAAGGCGGTGCTTACACCTCCTGGGGCAGATCAAACCAGCCTTGAATGCTAGTGTCCCCAAATACCCGGAGAAGTGTAAAAGTTCTCCCTAGAGGAAGGTAAAGCCATCCGAGCCTTGTAGTATCTCCTTGAAGACTTTCTCAAATACGACATCCAATCCATTGCCACAGATAATCAACAAACAAGGGAATAAGTCAATAGGAAGACCAGAGGCATTGCAAACAATCCTCAGATGTCAAGACTGCAGAGCAGGACAAGGCACAGTCTTCAAGCTGGCTTTGCCGCTAAAAGTAAACGTAGAAATATCAGTGTTGGGGAAGGGCTGCAGAGATGCCCCCATGGTGAACAGCACTTGCTGTTCCTGCTCTTCCATATTGGGTGGCTCACAACCACTTGTAAATCCAGTTCCTGTGGATTCGTCACCCTCTTCTGGTCTGTGGGCATGCATGTTTGTGGTGCACATGAAATCACACAGGCACACACATGCACATAAGACATTCTTTAAAAAAAAGAACCACAAAACAATGTTAGAGGCCAGTGATTTGGCTCAGCTCGTAAAGGAATTGCTGTGGCAAACTCGATGACCTTTGTTCCACCACTAGCACCCAGAGTCCTGAAAATTATCCTCTGACCTCCACACATGCGCTAAAGCAAGCACATGCCTGCACACACACACATACACATTAATGTATATATAATTATACACATATGTAGAGAAGTAGAGTAGATGAGTCAACAGGCACATCGGAAGAAATTTGACTGGGACAACCACAAATAAGGAATCGACAGAGAGCCTGACTTAACAGTGTTAGGTCTCAAAGAAACCCGGGACAAGTCTCCCTCAGTACCTGTGGCTCCTCCCAACACTTCTCGCCCCGCCCCCTACCCTGAACCTGTCCAATCCGGTGGATTCCTATATAACCGAGCCATTTTGCTTACTCCTTTCTTGACTCCTGGTTCCTCTCCCTTCCTCTCGCTCTCCCCCTTCCCCTCCCCTCTCATGGCTGGTTTAATCTGCTGGTCACTTTCAGTCTGGACCCTTCCAGATGCCTCTGGCTATGCTCTCTCATATCTACAATATAAACATTCTGCTCAACCTAGGAGCAATTATGTCCTCAATTGTTCATTTAAACAGCAGAAGGGGGAGCTGGATAAACATACACAGAGTGGAATCTTGAGGAATGGAAAGACAGGAAAGGAGAGGGCTCTAGAAGAGGCCAACGGAGTGACAGAAGGAGAAAGCCGATCAAGCAGGGCTAAGACCTGAAATGATCGTCGTTGGAGGTTTTCTGCTGATATAGACAGACGTACACTGTTGAGTTCTCATAGCTCAACTGTTGTGGAACATTGTGATGGCTTGACTATGCTTGCCCAGGGAACAGCGCTATTGGGAGGTGTGGCCTTGTTGGAGTGGGTGTGGTCTTGGAGTGGGTGTGGCCTGGTTGGAGGAAGTGCGTCACTGTGGGGATGGGCTCTGAGGTCCTATGTTCAAACTCCACCCAGTGCAGAAGCGACCCTCCCTCTTTCTGGCTGCGTTTGAATCAAGATATAGAACTCTCAGCTCCCTCTCCAACATCAGATTCTGCCTGGACACAACCAGGCTTCCCACTGTGATGACAGTGGACTGAGCCTCTGAAACTGTAAGTCAGCCCCAATTAAATGTTTTATGTATAAGAGTTGGTCATGGTCTCTCTTCACAGTAACATACCCTGAACTAAGCCAGACATTTTCTGTGGAGAAGAGAATGAGAGGCTGTTCATCTAGTCAGCACAGATCGAGGACACCGTCCATGTGGTCCTAGATGGTGAACTAGTGAGTGTTTGGAGGTTACTTAAGGAACACTGGTAACTCAGGATGACTATATCACCAGCAAGTCTTCTTCAAAACCCTTGGGGAGGGCCTCGTGAACCCCACACGCTGCTAAGCCTGAGCCTTGTAAGTCTGGGATGCTTCTTGAGCCTCCCTCCATCTTTCCAGGAGAGCTGGTTCTGTCTGCTCACATAGAAAGGGAGTCTGTCCATCTTGGAGACAGGGCTTCCAGATAACAAAGCCCTAAATGAGAAAGCTGCAGGCTTCGGTGACCTGTGACCACCCGATGCCGGTGCTGGGTTCACATGTGCCCGCTGGTCAGGCCAGAGGCTGAGCACTCACTGGCCACAGCCAAAAGGAAACCCATTGTTCTTTGGAATTTTCCATATGGTCCTTAATCAGAAACATCCTTATGGCTTTCCAAAGACCTGTCCAACCTGAACAAAGAACGTGATGTCGTGTGACTTTGGACGTACTTTTCTATGTCACTACCTCCTTCCCAAGGGACTTTGGAAGAAATGCCCTGTTGGGGCTCAGTGGTTAAGAGCAACAGCTGCTCTTTCAGAGGACTCAGGTTCAGGTCCCAGCACCTCTAGGGTGGTTCATAAGCTCTGTAACTCCAGATCCAGGGGATCCAGTTCCCTCTTCTGGTCTCCAGAGCCACTGGGCATGCATGTTATACATAATACATACATGCATGCAAAAACAACCATACAAATAAAACATTTTTTAAAAGACGAGAAAAACCAGAAACGCCCTTTTGCTTTTCCTGGGCAGGCTGGGGTTTGGCTCCTCTCTCTGTCATATTGCCGACACCATTAATAAATGTTTTGCCTGGAGGCAGCTCCCACTCTGTGGCTTCCTTGAACTGAGTTTTGCTCTAAAACAAACAGCTTCAATCAAGATGGAGAAACTCCCCGGCATTACTAAGTCCAAGCACGGTCCTTAGACAGCCTCACGGAGAAGCACCAGGGCTGACAAAGGCAATGAGAGATCTTCTGTGTACATGGGAGGACAGACTAGAGGGACCCCGATGGGGTAAGGAGCTACCAACAGCTGTCTCTGCAGAGGACACAGACAAAACAGAAGAGCCAGAAGCTAAGCACAATGGGAGAACTGAAGCGGTGGCTCTAAAGTCACAGAACTAAAAAAATAATAACAGCAAGGCTGGGTTTAGCTGCCCCCTCCTCTCCACTGGAGGACAGAGGCAGCCAGCATGTAAAGGCATTTCCCAAGTAAGAGGGACAGGTCACTCCTCTGGCCCCTACAAGCTCAGTGCCCTACATCCCTATACATCCTATGCTTTAAATTGCAAGACTCAAAGTCCCATCAGGAGGATGAGCATGGCCTATGGGCTGTGAAGAGCTCAGTGGAGAGGATGTCCACACAAGCTTTGGCTTTTGAATGTGCTTAGTTTATTGGCACAAACTCTCCTATGATAATGCTCTAATATAAAAGGTGAACTGACATCTTAGCAAGCAGCAGGAATGGTTAGCTGGACAGACTATGCTGCTACAGAGCTCCACTAGGGACAATTTGAAAGCTTGCAGGATTGACCTCCATCTCCCATAAAGTCCTTCAACTCCGGCAGGCTGGGAGGATGGTACGGATTAGGGCCTTGAAAACACTGGCTAGTGGCTAGTGCTGACCTGCCAGCATGTGTAAGTCTGTCACCAGTGCCGGAAGAGCAACAGTCACGGAAGCCAAGGCCAAACACAGAATCTCATGTCACCTCATTGATCACATAGATGCCTGAGAAGCCATGTTGTGGGAGCATGGCAGTGTGATCCCAGAGACTCTCCCCCAAAGTTCCAATTTTTGTATCTTCTCTTTAATACTAGCTTTGTGCCATTAGGACTCTCAGCTTGGGGCTGGTTCACCAGCCCATCAACAACACCTTGGGGTATCTCATTAGCATATCGTTAGCATATCATTAGCATGCCAAGACCTGTCCTGGGCTTGCTTCTGAGGCCTGAGAGCTAGCTGGTGGTAAGCTCCTATTTTACAGACATCACATTATTCCGAGTCACACAAAATGGTTTCACTTGTGTTCCTAATACATAACATGTGTACCAAAGGTGGAAGATAAATCGCATGTGGAACCTAAAGAGATGGCTCAGCAGTGAAGAACTTGCTTCTCTTGAAGAGGACCCAAGCTTGGTTCCCAGCCCTCTTGTAAGGTGGCTCACAACGAACTGTAACTCCAGCTCACAGGGATCTGGTGCCCTCTTCTGACCACTTCAGGCATGTGCACCCCACCCCCATATACACATGTGTTTTATAAAAATCATATATATACATATATGCATATATATGTACACACATACACATACACACACACACACACACACACACACACACACACGTCATATGTCATGCTGAGAACCAAGAAAATCTCAAATAAAAAAGAACATCGATAGACTCAAATGTCAAGACAACTCAGATACTGGAAGTATCTGGCAAGGACTGCACAGTATCCATGGTAACCTACCCCCCACCCCACCCTACTCCCAGTGATTACAACAAGAAAACAGAAGACTCCCATAAATAAATAGATGCTATAAAGAGGAGTCAGGTGGAAATCATAGACCTGGAGTGAGAATCAGAAGAAAAAGTTGGTCTCAGCAACAAGTGAAGAGGTTCGGGGAAGAAGCCGGTAGACAGACACACAGACTCAATCCCCACAGTCTGCACATGGAGATGTAGACTATTAAAAGCCAAACCTTGGGCCAGGATGGTGGTGCAGGGCTTTAATCTCAGCACATGGGAGGCAGAGGCAGGCAGTTATAGGAGCTCAAGACCAGCATGCTCTACATTGTGAATTCCAGGACTTCCAGGGATATCTAGTGGGGCCCATCTTAAAACAAACAAACAAAACAAAAAACAACAAACAACAAACAAACAAAAACCCTACTGATCCTCAAGGGTCTATGGAAACACAGCAAAAGATCCAGCATTCCTCCCACTAGGAGTTTAGGAGAAGAGAGAGTATGGGGGTTTGAAAAAGGTCAAAAGAATTTGACCTTGAAACTATGACTAAGATAAATCTCCCCTCCTTTAGAAAACTGTGAATAAATACATATGGAAACTTCCCAGATATGGTGAAAGACAAACACCTACAGATATAAATAGCTGAACTGATACCAACAAAGATAAGCCCAAAGAAATATATACCAAGACACAGACAGAGTCAAACATCCATAAACTAAAGATGAGTACAGGGTGAGGTGGGGGGAGGAGGGGTGGACATCTCAAAGACAGCAAGAAAGAAATGGCACATGGGTAACAAAGTCAGAAAGAGCAGATCCTCCTGGGAGCTGTGCAGCCCAGCACTGAGATTCTTGGCAATACTGACAGTTGGGAATTCTATACCTAGCAAAAGTATCCCGTAATCAGCCATTCTCAAGTGAAGGAAGATGAACAGAATTGTAGTCAATGGACCCTGAAGTGGATCAGCAGGACGGGAGAAGAACCTCGGTAGCCTCCAATGCTGAACAAATGCAGGGAATGAGACTTTTCTCTACTGTGTCCATGGATAAAGTAAAACCTTTCCCACTGACCATGTGGTTCTTGATGTGTACAGATGTATTCAGGACAGTTATATTCTAAACAGAAGTGTGGAGCAAATGAAAGGGGGATAAGGGCTCCTCTTTTATTCTAAAAGGTGAGTGGACAGCAATGAGCGTGGTAGGTAAAACCCACAGTATGTACTTTAAAATTCTACTCAACAAGGTAAGTGCAAATCCCCATTAGGCAGCTCAAACCTGATTCTGAGATTCAGGGCCTGAACCTGACCCTGATACTCAAGGGTCTCACAGATGCAGGGAGCATAAAACAGAGAAACAAAATGGCAGAGCAGGAAAGTTAACTCAGCAAACAAAGGCTCCCAAAAGGCAACATTGTTACCTCTGAGGTACAGCTCAGAGGCACCAGCTTAAATGTCCATTGGCAAAGTAGCTTGGAAAAAAAGACCTAATTCCATGCTGCGGTAGAAGAGTCTGGTTGAAGGAGCTCAGAAGGTGGGACGTCACGGGAGAAATTGGAGGGTGATGACACTGCAGATAGAAAGCCTGGGACAGGAAAATGAGCCTGCACAATAGGTTAGCTTTGTAGCAGAGAAGATGGTGGATTTGGAAATCCAGAAGAGAATCTCCATCTTGACAACACTAACACCCTGTGGGTGGGAGTGGCAGCCATGATGAGTCTGTGAGATGGTGTGTGCAGTGTGTAAAGGATCTTGCTGCCAAGCCTGAGTACCTGAGTTTGTGCCTGGAACTCACATGGAGGAAGGAGACAACTGAGTCCTGCAAGATGTCCTCTGATCTTCACACACATGCATGATTTCCCTCCCCCCTCGCTTAGACACGCCCCTCATAGAAGCAGAAACGCTTGCCATTTAAGTCTGACAACCTGAATTAACAGCCAGACCCGTGTAAATAACCAGATGAGGTGGTGTCTATCGGTAATCCCAGCTTTCCTCCGGGAGATAGGAAGGTGGAGACAGGAGAATTTCCTAGGAGTGGGGTACGAAGCACAGAAGAAACAACAAAGTGCTAAATCTTGAGACTGGTCTTCTGACCCTGCCCCTGCCCCCCATGCATGCTTGCACACACAAATACACAGTCTTTAAAACACAACAGAACTTACTCCCTTACAGTCTGTGTTATCAGCTTTCCGTTACTGTAACAAAAGACCTGAGAGAGCCAACTTAAGGAGAGGAAAAGGTCCGTTTGCGCTCATGGTTTGGGGAACTTCCAAGAGTGGTGTGTTGATTCCATTGATTTTGGTTTGTGCTGAGACAACATGGCTCCCGGGAAATAAAGTAGGGGATTGATCACTTTTCTGCGGGAAGTGCAAGAGACAGGAAGAAAAGGAGTCTGGTGTATGACACCGCCTTCTAGGACACATCTCCAAAGACCCAAGACCCTTCACTGGCACCAACTCTTAAAGCTCCATGCTCTCCCATAGCTGGTACCCTCACCTAACCTCTGTCAGAGGTAAAGGCCAAATTGGATCAGCATGCCACCAGGGCTGGATGGTAGAATCCACTCCCTGCCTTTTCCAGTCCCCGCTGCCTCCAGCATCCCTTAGCCTGTGGCCTCCCTCATCTTCAAGTGATCACCCCAAGCTTGGACCCCCCATCACTTCCTCCTCTTCTACTGCCAGATCCCCTTCTCTGCTTCAAGGACACTTGTGATGACATCACGGGTCACTAGACAGCGTAGGTTATCTTATGTCCTCACCTTCAGAGGCTCAGCTTCCTGCAAGGTCTTCTGTCCTGTAACACTCAAAGGTTCCTGGAATGAGGCCCTAGGTTTCCTCAAAGACCATCACTCAGCCTAGCACATCTTCTCGCTGGCTTTGTAGGTCTTCAGAGTTCAGTGTTAGCCTTTCTCTTCCAGTTCAGTTTCTGCTCATATTCTCTCCCTCTCTCCCTCTCCTTCTCCCTCCCCAACTCTCTCTTCCCCTCCTTCCTTCCCCCTTTCTGTCTCCCCCTTCTCTGTCCCTCTCTGTTTCTCTGTCTGTCTGTCTCTGTCTCTCTCCTCCCTTCCTCCTCCCCTATCTCTGTCTCTGTCTGTCCGTCTCTGCCTATATGTCTCTGTCTCTCTCTCCATCACCACTATCCCCAGAGGTTTCTCCATCATCAGGCCACACAAGCCAGGTGCAGGATCTCTGATGCAGAGTGTGGGTAAATACACAGTACGAAGGGGCGGTTCATGAAGGAGCAGCCGTCCATGTGCTACAGCGGGCTACTCCCATAGGTCTAGCCTGCCTGGGCGTCAGGGGTTACAAAGGGATTTTCTAGTCTGGCCTGCTGGTCTAGGATGCTGTGATGCTAGAAAATTATGGGCCTCCTCTGTCCTGGTCAAGGGCTTGATTCTGCAGTGTTTTTGCATGAGCAGCTGCCAGGTGCCAGGCGGGGTCTGGCTCCAAGCCTTACAGCTGCTAGGAAGCCTTGTCTCAAGCCCTGGGCTCCATCTGGCTGTCAGTAAGGTGTGCATGAGGCCAGCTCCCGTGCTGAGCGACTGGTCTCCAGGGAAACAGGCTCAGACAAGTCAACTCTCATCCTCCAGGACTTTTCAGAGAATTAATTTCTAATTTCATTAATTTCTCACATTCTCCCCGCCCCCTCCTGTTTCATTAATTTCTGGCCTCATCTTTATTATTTGATTTCCTCTGGTATTTTTGCTTCTTTTAGTTCTTTTAGGTGTGTGAACTGGATGCTTAGCTCATTAATTTGCAGCCTCGGTTATTTCTTAATATTCACGGCTCGGTGTTCTCGGCGCAGCCTGCCTCCTACATGCTTGGAAGTTCTTGTTTCTATTTTCCACTCGAGACAAAATATCTTCTCATTTGCATTGCATTCCTTTCTGTGACCTGGAGATTATTGAAATGAGCATTTTTAATTCATAGCTATCTTTTCCTGATTCTTGAACTTAATTACCTTGCACTGGGTTCATACACGTGACATCCTTTGAAGTTTATGAAGAGTTCTTTTATGGCCAAAATATGGCCAAATTTTGAAAAGGTCCCACACGTGCCTGAGGATAATGAGCAGTCAGCTGCTGCATGTAGGTTTCTCATGTCCCAATTAGGCCCTGTCCCAATTATGCCCCGCCCCAATTAGACCCCGCCCCAATTGGGCCCCGCCCCAACCCCCCCCCCCCACCTCCAGTGCTGAGGATGCATCTTGAATCCTCTGTATCCACAATGGTTTTCCGTCTGCTCTCTGCAGATGAGATCCGAAGTTGAGATCTGGCAGTGGGATCCAGGGCAGAGAGAGACAGGATCTTTTGGCACAGTAACAATGGAAACAAGGCGAAGCCAAATGTTGTGAACAAGACTAGCAATGCTCTTTAATTAGGGCTTCAGCTTGCTAGCAGAAAGGAGCCGGAGCTGGCCAAGGAGAGGACCAAGCAGCTTAGAGAAAAGAAAGAGGGGCGAAGGAAGGGTTTTGGCTGACTTCTAGGGTGGGCTACAACCTGGTAATTTTATCTTGGCTCTGGGAAGTTTCCTAAGCTGTTTTCCTCGTTGGGAGTGCAAGTCTCCAGCCTTGAGGTTTGCAGGCAAAGGGGACGGTGGCCTAACCCAGGTTCTTCTGAGTAGAGTACCGCCTGTGGTTGGTGCCATCATCCAGACCAAACACCTCAGTGCTCCTTCTTCTGGGCCTTGCCGTGCCCCTTGGGGAGTGTAGGTGCAAATGGGAGCACAGAGTGGGGTAGGAGAAACACATGTGTGGTCCAACAAGAACACAGGCCAATTCATTAATTAATTGTAATTAATCCTGAATTACAGTTCTGAGCAAAGCATTTCTCGAGGGCCGAATGTATTCGTCCCTTTCCCACTTGCTGTGATGAAATAGCCTGATCAAAGCAACTTAATGGAGTCGGTTGGCTGGGATTTGTTTGTTTGTTTGTACTTGACACAAGCTAGAGTCACCTGGGAAAAAAGAACCTCAACTGGGAAACCGCCTCCATCAGGTCGGCTTGTGTGTCTGTGGGGGCATCGTCTTGATTTACAGTTGACTTGAGTGGCACTACTAGCTCACTATGGGTGGTGTCACCCCTGGTCAGGTGGTTCCGGTTGTGTTAGAAAGACGGCTGAGCACGTCACGGAGAGAACACTGACAAGCACACTCCTCTGTGGTCTCAGTTCCTGCCTCCAAGTTCCTGCCCTGACTTCCCTCCGTGATGGACTACAAGACCTGAGCTGAAATACAATCAAGTTGTTTTCGGTCAGTTTTTTAACACAGCCATAGAAAGCCAACTAGGTCACGGTCCTGTCATGTGCAGGAGACACTTAAGGCTGGTCCTCTGGCTCTTACAATATCTCCACTTCTCCTTGAATTCCCTCATTTTTCTCTGGATGAGGGGTATTCCACCAAAAAGGCACACTTATGTTTACACGCTTGTGGACGGGTGTGTGGCTTACTTCTGCTTTTTGAAACTTCTGAGGATTATGCTGCTGTGACTATCTGTGTGGAAGCTGCCTGCAGTTCTGGTTGTATACTGTATATCAAGGACGACATGTTTAACCCTTGACGGGGCTGCACTGTTACGAGTATCACATGGATGTGACTTTCTCCAGCTCTTCTTGCTTTCCTCGCCCCTTCCCACACTCATTTCGAGGGGACTTGATGCCAGGTGGAGCAGAGGCATGGCCTGTGAGAGGTAATTAAATCACAATCACGAGGGCACCATCTCTGCCAGCGTGATTAGCACCCACAGGAAAGGGCTTGACAACGGAGGGTAGAAAGCTCTTGATCTTCAGGCCTCCCATGGTGAGAGGACACAGCATCCCAAGCCTGGTATCGGGGGCACTGAGTAATCCCACCAAGTGCCCCATCCGTTGATATGAAACAAAATGCCTTGCTTTGTAGAGCAGATGAGCTGTGGTCACGAAGGCTCTGCTATAAAATGTCTTGCAAGAAATTAATGAGTTGGAGACTCAGGTCCCCAGTGTGGTGGGGTCAGAGTGGAGACTCAAGGAAGTGACCTAATCTTGAGGCTTCTGCCCTCACCACTGGATTAATCTACTGATGGCTTCAGACTGTGTTGACACTGCCAGAATGTGGTAGAAATTAGCAAGAGGACCCTGCTTAAAGAAGCGGGGGGGGGGGGGGGGGCTCTGCAGACATGCTTGGTACATGTATATTGTCTGGGCTGGGTGTGTGTGGGGGGGAGGGTCTCACCATCTCTGCTTTGCTTCCTGGTCACCATGATATGCTCACCTCCGTCGTCCTGCCCTTCTCTACCTCACCATACTCTCAAAGAGACTGGGCCAAGAGACCCTGGGCCGAAGCCCCTGAAACCACAAGCCAAGTGAAATCCTCCTCCCTGAGACTCTTCCTCTCTGGTGTGTCACTGAAGTCCACATCTGGCCAGTATGGACATGGATCTAGGGGAGCAGGTGTTGGTGGGGCTCCTTGGAGCCAGTTTACAGGCAGATTTGGAAAGGTTTAGAGAAGCAGGGTAGAGATCTCCTACAGGGTTGTACCCAGAACTCCCGAGGATGAAACCTGAGCTGCAGAGGGAACCCCAGGATGCTGACGATGCCAGGTACACGGAATATTGGCTGAGGAGTAGCCCAGAAGCATGGAGAGCCAGCCCAGGATGTGTCGATGCTGCAGCTGGAAGGCCCTGGGGACAGGGCTGCCCAAGCTTGCTGAAGCTCCACGAGCGCACCACCACCATCACCACACACCCCTATGCCAGCCATAGAGTACGAGGACGCCACATTTGCTCTTCTGGGTTTCAGACATTCTCTGCCCTCCTTTGAATGGTCCACTTCCTGCTTATGGATGGGAAGCTTACTCCGTGCCCTTGTATTTGACACAGCTAAGAGTTTGCCTTGAGTCTCAGAGGACACTTTGATTTTGCTGTTTGAAGGATTTCAGAGCTGTTAAGCCTCTGGGGATTCTGGACGACGGCAGATTAAGTTCCTTTTGTGATAGGAAATAAACATGGGCCTCTGAGGGCTAGGGCAGGACGTTGTGATCTGAGGGTGAAGTGGTCCCACTAAGATTCACAGAAAGACCAACTTCTGTTTAGTATGGTAATCCAGCTGATTGGATGGTCCTCAGCCGGAGGTGGGGTGGGGTCTTCCTTATCAGCTAAACCTCTCCAGAAACACCTAAAGGTATATCTCCTAGGTGATTTTAAATCTAGTTAGGTTGACAACTGTGGTGAACCCTGAGAGTTACCATGCCCAGTTGGACTGTGTTATTTGTCTTTTTTGAATTGAGTGAGTTTGTTTTAATGTAACAAAGATATAATTCTCATAAGATATGCAGTCTTTTATTCCATTCTTAAAATGCCTTTTTACTCCTTGGTGATATTTTGAGATGGGGAGGTTGTTTCGTTTTGGGGACAGGGTCTCACTGTTTAGTCCTAACTGTCCTGGAACTCGCTTTGCAGACCAAGCTGTCCTGGAACTCACAGAGATGCACCTGCCTCTGCCTCCTGAGTGCTGGGATTGAAGGCGTGCAAACACTAGGCCTAGCCAAGATGTTTTTAAATCTTTGTTGTTGCTCTTTTTGTTCTTTTGTTTTTCAGGACAGGGTCTCTGTGTATCCCTGGCTGTCCTGGAACTCAGTCTGTAGACCAGGCTGGTCTCAGACTCAGAGATCCTCTTGCCTTTGCTTCCCAAGTACTGGAAATAAAGGCATGTGCCACCATTGCCTGGCTGATGTTTTAAATCTTGATGATGTGTTATTTTATTTTGTGTTCTTTTTGGTCTGAGTTATGAAAGCACTAGTTGACCCAAAGCCATGAATATGTATATACTCATGACATATATACGTATATACTTCTGGTATATGTCTAAGGATTTTATAGGCTTAGCTCTTACATCTAAGTCTGGGGTCCATCTTGATCAGCCTTTGACTCTGTTGTGGGGTAGGGGTTCAGCTTCTGCAGATGGATGTCCTATTGTCTCAGCACCATCTGTTGGACCTGTTATACTTTGCCCCTTTGAATGGTCTCAGTGCTCTGGAAAAATAGAATAACTTCGGGCACTGGTCATGAACTAGGCTCTGCCCAATGCCTTAGAGCACAGCTGTGCACAAAACAAGTCCCTGATCTAGGAAATTTCTTCAAGAAGGATGAGGTGGGGAGATGGTATGTGGTGGAGAATATGCACTCAACCGACCATGAACATACTGAAATGTTCAGCAGGTTACAGATGCCATAGGAAAATGCCCTGCTGGTGGGCACAGCAGGGAGGGAAGGAGATTATATGCGGGGTCCGAGCTTAGCAGAGACATCATCAAATGGGAGAGCGTGAACCTGGAGGGCTCTGTGGGGAATCTGTGACAGGACTCTGGTACATTAGGGAACTGGTTAAGCCACTTGGACAAAAAGCATGGGGGCAGAGTGTTGATCCTGAGGCTAATGGGGGTCATCCCTCCGGAGACCCTGGGAGACTCAGCAACTGCTGTCTATAAACTGGTGACTCTTCTGCCCAATTTTTCTATTGCTGTGTGTGTGTGGGTGTGCTGTCCTTGGTATATGATGGGGTCATGCCCTGGCAAGCCCATTGTGAACTGTAAATGGGTCAAATCTCCCTGGCCCAGCAAAGCTCCTAGTTCAGGAACACAGTACAAAGCATATGGGGGGGTGGGGCACTGGCAGTGCTTATTGGACTCCTGGGAGCTGTAGCTGGCTGTAGGGGAGATGCTGAACCCCGGCTCTCTATCTGTCCTTGGAAGCGTGCCTTCTACTGAAACCCACTGCTCTCATTATACAAAGTCAATGCCTCCCGAGTGGAAGCATTCAAAGACAAGGACCATCTGTAATCGTTTGTCAATGAAAAATGAAAATGGTTGTCACCCATTATGGAGACTGGCTTGCACGTGGAACTTGTGAGCAGATGTGTGGATGTCAGTCTGTGTTACCCTGCACCTCCTCCCACCATCAGCCACGTAAGCTTGCTGGGCGCTTTCCTCAGCTTCTGGGAGCTGTGGTGGACGCAGACGCTCTTACTTTCCTCTCAGGTCAGATCCTTAGGAGTGGGCTTTGAAGTCCCAAGAGCGTGCGGGCTGTGTGGTGTCATCCCAGCCCCAGCCCCACAGACCACCGTCCCTGCACCTGTCTCTGCTTCATCCCTCTCTTCCAGAAAGTATCTCTCCTGAGGACCATCTGAGGGATACCCTGGGTCCACAGGCAGGTACCGCTGTGGGGCTTCAGTCACTTCCATCGCTCTTCTGGATTTAAAAGCTGACTGTAATGAGCAGTGCTTGGGTAGCACACACCTTTAACCCCAGTACTCAGAGTTCAAGTCCAGCCTTGTCTTCATGGTGAGTCTGAGGTCAGTCAGGGAGACATAGGAAGACCCTGCCTCAAAACAAAGCAAAACAAAACAAAACAACAATACAAAACAAACCAGACCATAAGGATGTAGTAGTATGTTGATACCAGAACCAGACAATCAAGCAAGTGGTGTCCCAGGGCTGTCTGCCCCTGGCTGAGAACCTTCAGAGAAAGACCCATGTGCATTTAGAATTTGGAAGGTTGAAACGCTGGGAAGGTGATTCGTCTCGGAGACTGAATCAGGATGAAGAGAGGCAGAGTCCTGAGGCTGCTTAGAGCCTCTTGCAGAGACAGCCGCAAGGGGGACATCACCAGCTGCTGGCTCCAGGACTGCCCGTCCATCAATGTCCGCGGACAGATCCACATGGGGCCTGCAGCAGCAGGCAAGAGATGGATGGAAAATTCTGGAATATAATTAAGGTAATGGCAGTCCTCCGGCCCCACAGAGTTTAATTTGCAGAAGGAACGATTCAATTCGGGGCTGTTTATCACCCCGTGGAGGCTGGTTACGCTGAGATAACAGAGAGGCTGTTGCGTGGTTTGAACAGTGATCCGTCTTAAGGATCGGGCAGCGCTGTTCCAGAGACCTGTGGGAAAACGAGAAGCCTGCCAACGCCTGGCATGCCGTTCTCTGGGTGATGCTCTGGCAGCCACCGATGTGGGCTTTGAGGTCCCTGGAGGACTTGAGCCCACTCTCGAAGCTGGGTGTGAGGGCTCTTGGGTGTGGAGGCTTCTAAGTGTGATGATACTCCTGGGTGTGAGGGCTTCTGGGTGAGAGGCTCCTGAGGTGTGAAGACTCCTGGGTGTGAGTGCCAGCCTCCTGGGCATGAGGGTTCCTGGACGTGAGGGCTCCTGGGTGTGAGGGCTCCTGGGTGTTAGGCCCCTCTGGGGTGAACCTCTCAAGTGTGAACCCACCTGAGTGTGAGTGCTCCTAGGATGAAAGGGCTCATGGAGTCTGCGAGTGAGGCTAACTGGGTGTGAAGATGAAGCTCCTACCCTGGCCCTGAGAGTAGAACAGTTTCCTAGCTCCCCTCTCCCCATTCTCCCCACCTCTCAGATGGGCACAGATGGCCGAGAGAGAGAGAGAGAGAGAGAGAGAGAGAGAGAGAGAGAGAGAGAGAGGAGAGTTAGGTGCCGGCTAGCACTTGCTCAGTATAGTCCAACCCCTGGCTACCCGACATTTGTGTGGCTTCTTCTTCCTTCCAAGAACAGTCAAAGCTGCCCATGCCCACATAGAGATAATGATTCTGACCCAGAGAGAGCGCACAGCATCTGTGCCAGGCCTGCAGCTAGCTCCAGGCTCTCTATCCCGGGGACCTTGGTAACCCATCCCTCTGGTCTGGAAGGACTTTGCAGGGTGTAAAGGAGAAATATAGAAAAGTGTAAGAACCATAAAGCAATCAACTTCCAAGGCTGAGATGGCCCGTGGAATGATTCCTGTACGGTTTGACTGGTTCTCAATGTCATTGGGTTCTACCATCCCTATCTTCCTGTGACTCTCTCAAAGGGCAGTATGTGTGTGTGTGTGGGGGGGGTCTCGTGGATCATGTGACCATAGCTAAGTCAATCAATGTATTCTCTTTCTGGCCTTGGAATTTGGTTCATCTTGGGAATTGTGCCTGTCATGGGTGCAGCTGTTATGGTATTGAGATTGTTTTCAAGAACACTGGGCAAAGAGACCCCATCCTATGGAGGAATGTAAATAAGACCTCTTGCCCTGGGTGTTCCCAACAGTGGCTTCCGATGACTTCCTGAATTGCATATGTCCTTGTTGATATTCAGAGTTAAGTCAAATGCAATTGAGTTTTGAGTCCCTGTGGGTAGCCTGTCTAGACTTCTTAGATTATATGAAAGAGACCCAACTCATAAGAGGAAAATAGACTTATCAGTGGTGCCTCTGCCTGGAGTGGGGGAGGGCACGGATGTCTAACAGGAGGGATGGCAGTTCAGCATTAACCTGGTCCTACTGTGTGCACTTCAGTGGCAGTTTGTCTATTCCTACTCTCTGCAGCTGGCTCTGAGCTGAGGCTGCTTAGCAGGATGACTCTAGGTCTTAGAGGGCGCTCAAGGCTTAGTGTTACAGGCCTGTAGCACCCAGGCTCCCAGGAAGGAAGAGCTGAGACTGCCCAGGCTGTGCCTGAGGCTGGCAAGAATGTAGGCTGGAACAACAGAGCCACCATCCCTGTCTACCTGCTGCCGTCTCCCTCTAATTAAAGGCAGCACCAGTGACATCCAGGAAGCTGATTAATAAGCTGGGGTTGGGGGTGGGAACCCCAGGGTGGCTTTCTTTCCCAGCACAGATCCAATTAACCGAACCCCCACTGTGGCCCTCATGAGGTGAGCACACAGACTGTGGCTATGGCGTGGGGGCAAGAAGATCTCAAGGCTCCTAGGCGGAGCCACAAACTCTGGTAGGGCCCAATTTGACCTCTCTCGATTGATGTAATAGGCTCACTAACAAGATGGCATTGGTACCTGGATAAAGTCCCTGAGGATGGGTGTATGGGCAGAGGGAGACTAGAGGAGGGAAAGTTCCAGGAGGTACCATTTTAGGGCCACTTAGGTCTACACTGTGGTATCCACCACCCTTTCCATGAACCACGCTGTGGTTCCCAGCATCCTCTCCATGGTCCACACTGTGGTACCCCGAATCCTCTCCTTGGTCTACACTGTGATACCCTGAATCCTCTCCACGGTCTACACTGTGGTACCCCATATCCTCTCTATGGTCCACACTGTGGTACCCCACATCCTCTTCATGAGCCACAGCTACAGTCTGGATTCTGCTCATTATAGCTTTCCCATAAGTGTGTTGGGGGAACCAAATGGGTCTGAGTCTATCTAAACAAGACACCTGAAATCTGCCATCAGGGAGTAGAGACCTGGGCCAGGAAGACATGTGCTCAAAACATCGCAGAGGAACCAATCAATGCCATGATGGGGCCTGAACTTGAGCTGGAAGATAGATTTGCATCTGCCATTAACCTCAGTGACACTGCAGTAACAAGCCCTAAACTCATATGGTTTTCCCCTAATGCACGCTCTGGCTCTTTCAGAGCTGTGGCTATGGCCTGCTAGTGACAGGGATATAGGTTTAAGACAAGAGGCTTGCCTCTCTAGTTCTGGCTCTTGATCATAGCAAGATAATCAGGGTGTGACTTAATATTGTCAGCATGACAGCATCTACAATGACCTGGGAGAAGCCTCTAGGCATGCTGGTGAGGGATGATCTAGGTTACGTTAACCAGGAGGACCCATCCTTGATGTGGGAGCACCATTCTATAGGCTGAGGTCCTGGACTATATGAAAAGGAGAATATAGGCCAAGCTTGCTTCATCTCTTTGCCTCCTGACTCCAGATGCCCTGTGACTGGCTGCTCCCTTGGGCTCCTGCCACCTGAACTCCCGGCCATTGTGAGCTGTGCCCTCAAACTTTGAGCCCGAATAGACCCATCCCTCCTTAAGCTCCCTTTTCAGGGTCTTTTGTTACCACCACAAGGCAAGTGACCGGCATGCCCAGACAGCCATGGCTACCTTCAAGGGACACTTGTCTGTAGATAAAAGAGGAGCAGAAATCTGGAGCAATGTCTTTACGCCACTGTCAGTGGTATGCTCTTTCTTTGTCTGAAAGATCTCTTGGCCTTGGGTTTGCTCTCTGTTGCAGCTTGGGCGTGGCTTGTCCCTTGACTTCCCTCTCTTGAGTTAAAGGCCCTACTGTGAGGTCCCAAGCAGGGAAGCTTGGTCTGACCATTTCATCCAGAGCTGGGAGCCTTCAGGAGGTGACTATGGCTCAAAATGCCCAGGGGGCAGGGTCCTGTGATGGATCCTGTGGCTTCATAGGAAGAGACAGTGTTCTCTGTGTTAGTCAGCTTCCTGTGTGACAAAATATCGGAGAAAAGCAACCTGAAGAAGCAACCCTTTCAGAGGTTCTGGTCCATGGTCAGTTGTCTCTGCTGCTTTTGGGACCTCTTGTGCACCGTGATAGGGGCATGCAGGCTAACAAGGCTCCTCACCATGTTGGCAGGAAAACGAAGTGGGCACATCAGCAGGGGGTGCCAACAGGACACACCACTCGCCAGGAACACACAGGGATGGATGGCAGGAGCAGAGGTCCCTGCTCCTGCCAGCCCTTGCCCTGCAACACAAGCACACTGAGGTGCTAGAAGGAAATTGTACAGCCTCCGCTGGGCTGCTGTCCTTCTCCACCCAGGTTAAGTGTCTGGGAGAGTAGAATAGCAGCCTTAGCCAAGGGGTCAGTATTTAATACTCCCATAGGGGTTTACCAACAACAATCTGACTTTCTTACACTAGGTCCCACTTCCTGATGTTCTAGGACCTCCCAGTAATGCCAGGGGCTGGCCACCAAGCCACCAAACCACCAAGCCACCAAACCACCAAGCCACCAAACCATGGGCCTTTGGGGAACATTCTAACCACACATTACAGCCCTCTGTATCTCTCAGTCTTGGAAGCCCCATGCCTCGTCTGGCCTCTGCTACCACCCACTGTGAAATCCCCAGAACCAGGAGCCAAGCACACTTCTTCTTCTCTTCTTGTTCTGGCTGCAGCAGATTGTTTGGGACCGGATGCACAGGACCCTTGTTCTGGAGGTAGTCACTCTCCCTGCTCAGACAGTCATGTTCCTCACACCAATGGCTAATGTATGAGCAATGACCAATTAGAAGGGTGCAGCAGTCACAGTGCCAGCAGGGCCTGGCACCTTGAACAGAAGTTTTCCAGTCTCACAAGTATCTGGCCAAGACCGGACAATCAAGGACTAGTGAATGAACAACGGATGGTGGTACCACCCACCTCTCACCTCAGCACCCAGGGGAGTGGAACAGGAACATCACACAAGCTTAAATATAACCTGGCCTAAATAGTAAGAGCCTGTCTCTCAAAACCAGAACAACAAATGAATGATCTGATAGATGATCAATATTGGGGGTGGGGGTGGGATCTTGGGTCCCATACTGCTTCCTGACTCTGGGCAAGGTGTTTCATGTCTTCAGGGCAGAGTTTGCCCTTCAATGAAGTGGGCACAGAAATACCTATTATGTAAACACATCTGGACAAGTAGCAAGTCCAATACAGAGCTTAGTAGGGAACATGGCACTTAGTAGGGATACAGTGCTTCCGTACATTAACTTGGTCAAAGAAGGGTTTGGTTTCCCTGACTCATGCGCAGTGATTGGCTTGGCAGTGACTAGTCACTGGTGCACGGAATCAGAAACACAGCATTCTTGCCCAGACAGGAAGTCATCGCAGTCTAGAACAGTGCTTGTCCCTGCACCGGGAAAGGTCACTCTGTGGCTGTCTCTCACGCATCTGTGACTCACCGCTCTCGCTATCTGTTCCAGCCTGTCCTCAGAGTGGATGGTTAGTTTCTGGAACTGGGGCAGGGCAGCTGGACAAGACTGTGACTATTATGGCAGAGGCTAGCATTCTGGCCTCCCAGACGCTTGGTCTGGATAGAGAAAGGTAGTGGCCTGGCAGAGGCAGTGTGATTTCCTTCCACACTTCAGTGTCCTTCTGTTGCAGGAGCAGAGGCTGGCGTGAGCAGGGACCTCTGCTCCTGTGGTCTGTGCCTGTGTGCTCCTGGAGGGTGGTATGCCCTGCTGATGTACCCTGCTGCTGCAGGGGGCAGAGGTCAGGTCTGAATCACAGGTGCCCTTCCCGACTCCTTCCTGACTTCTTTGGTCCTTTGATTATATCTATTTCCCTGTCTAGTGCATCCTCATGCTACACTGGCTTGCCAGCAGGTGACAGTGACCCCAGTGTGCTGATGTGGGAATGATCAGCCTGTTTTGGAGATAAGTCCCTTCCTATCCTAAGGCCACATGTCTCCAGCCAACAAGCTTGGACTTATACAGGGCAAATACAGGTGAGTAGAGAGGAATTTTCAGCATCTTCCCACTTCTGTCCATTCGGGATCGTGAGGACAATAAGGAGGCACCAGAAGGTTTGTTCCAGGTTTAAGAGCAAGCTGACCCCAAGCAATGCTCTGAAAGTCAGAATCACAATGTGGAAACTGATGCTGTCCATAAGTGTGGTGCTGGGCCAGACTCTGGTCACGGAGACAGGTCAGCCAGGCGGTAGACAGAGCAGATCTGGAGGTGTCGGGGTGACACTGCTGTGGGGCGTGCTACACAGACTCCAAGCTTCATATGAGTGTAGCACTTTCAGGCTGCCCATTCTTTCTCCAGGGCTCTGCCTATGCATGCTGACTGACTCACCTTTGTGCTTTATAAAGGTACAAAGTTCAGAATAGATCAGTCAGTTTCAACCAGCGTAAGTCAGCTTAGCAGGACTCCGACCGGGTCAGCTCACCCAGATGACCCCCACATTCTTGAACTTGTGGTGGCAGGTCACTGAGATTCAGCTAGCCAGGCTGGCCTTGCTTAGTGACAGTTCAGGCTGCAGTCCTGGAGACAGGCCATCCCAGGTAGGTCTTCTCCTGGCTGGTCAGTCACTAGGGTATAAGCTATTAGGCCATCCTGAGGCCCGGTGTCTCTCTTAGAGCTACGACTAATCAAGCTAAGTAGGAAGTGCATCTGAGAGGGCAAAGGTTGCCCCCAAGTGCACAGCAGGGGTCACACGGGGGTTTGCAACATCCCTCGTGTGTTCCTGTCTTCCCTGGGTCTCAGTTTTGTCCTAGAGGCCTGTGTAGCTTAGATGACTTCACTTAGTGGAGAAATGGGTAACACAGGGAGCTCTGGAGATGGTGTTTGCTGCCCTAGAGGGTTTAGGAGCCCCTGGTCAAGCTCAGCTTGTTTATATAGAGTCTTCTAATGAATAAAATTGTACAGTTTCTCCCACCCCCTCAGCAGCCCCAAGGGCCTTTCTCCATTATGCAAATAAGCAGTTTTGGCTCAGAGTCATCCACTCATCCTCCAAGGTCACGCTGCTTAGAGGTTGTTCCCTGGATGGTCGGAGTGCCAAACCCTGACCCCTAAGCACCAACCTCCACCCCCAGGTACCTGCTTGGGAGACCAGGTCTGGCTGGGCATGCGTAAGCAGAGACAGGAGGCCAGCTCTATCTATAGGGCCAGACAGATCCAGGCTTGGGTGCTTTCCATATTCCTGGGAACATGTGAGTCAGATGTCTGGGGGACAGATGTGCAGACCAGGCTCCGGAGAGTTGCTGTGGTGGGACTGCTTGTGGGTACACAGGTATAGCAAGAAAACAACTGCAGTTACCCATCCACCCAAGCCACCTAGTATGGGGCCCTGGTATCTGCTCGAAAGATGGAGGTCTCAGGTGGTATCAGTCTTGGATCCTATGCTAGGCAGCTCTGAGAATCTTAAAAAGACTCATAGGGAACTGTCTGGCTCAGTTTACCTTCCTACCCATGATAGGGAGCTACTACCTTTTAAGCCAAGTCCTCCTAATACCAGCTGTTTCTGCCTTTGAAAAGTCCCTTGGGCTGGAGAGATGGCTCAGCGGTTAAGAGCGCTGACTGCTCTTCCAGAGGTCCTGAGTTCAAATCCCAGCAACCACATGGTGGCTCACAACCATCTGTAATGAGATCTGCTGCACACTTTTGGTGTATCTGAAAACAGCTACAGTGTACTCATATACATAAAATAAATAAATATTATTAAAGCCCCTCTTCCCTTTCCCTATGTCTTTCCTTCTCTCCCCCTTCTTCCTCCCCTCTCTCTCTTCCTCCCTCCCGCTATTCCTTCCTGCTTACCTCTATAGTTCTGTTGTTTTTTTTCTTGTTTTGTTGGCTCCTTGATTGGTTTTGCTGTGCAAACAACACTCCCAGGCAGGGCCTTGTGGCACATATCTATAACTCTGGGAGGCTGAGGCAGGAGGATTACTATTTCAAAGCCATCTTGGGCTATATAAGGAGATACTCTCAAACCAACTAGCCCTCCCAAACGGATCCCAGAACTTGGCACCTGTCTCGCGGGAGACAGTAGGATGATGGTTTGATCATCCCATATTTACTGGATAATGGCACATTGCTTCCCAGAGTAATTACACCAATTTATACAATTGCCAACTTATTAATTTCTTTATTCTTTTCCCAATCTGCTTGATTGTTTCTGCCATAGCTGGCTCCTGACTCCTATTATTTTAATCCCCTTCCTTTGATGTCTCTTTAATCCCATTAAGCATTTATTTTATATTTGTTGTCTAGGAATTTTGCTATCTGAAGACCTTGTGGGTTTAGCCCAGCCTCTCCAGGGCTTTGCTGGATCTCACTCACGTGCCTGGTTCCCTCCTTTAGTGGTTCACCTGTCCAGCACCCGGAGTCCTCAGAAGTCCACCCCAGATCCTGCAGACGGCTTGCACTTGTCTGTGGGAAGCCAGAGGAAATCATTCCAGTCCAAGTTCTAGGCCAGAGGCATTGCTGGGCTCTGCTGAGTGAGCTGGCCTTCGTGTGGCTGTTGTGGCTTCCAGTTCCAGGGGTTCCCCCAAGATCCCTTTCTCATGTGCACATGCACGTGCGTGTGTACACACACACACACACACACACACACACACACACACACACACTCATACACACAGAGTATCATAGAAGTCTTTGTAGTCCTGGGATCCAGGACACATCATCTGCTGTTATCCAGGGTGTCTGAGACTTAGGTAGTGACATACAAGATACTTGTTGGGCACCAAGGGGTGACAATTGGCTACCTATCACACACACTGCATCCCGAACACCTTAGCAATGGTTATATACGTGACATTCATGCTCACAGCAGTCCTAAGAAGTTCTCCGTCTCCTCTTTCTATGCCTTTTACAGTAACAGGGACTGAGGTCGTGGGGATGCAGAGGCTGACCCAGGACGCCCCTCCCCCAGCCCCAGCAGACTTCTTTGCTCCTGCACCCTCTTGCCTTTGGCCTGAGCCTAAGGAGATCTGGTGCTGGCTTCTCTGCTTCATTATTCAGGCTCTGGGGCACCGGAGCCTAAATCCCCCAATGTACAATTCGCCACGGGGCTGGCTCAGATGCTACACAGTGGCTCCTGGTGAAGCAAGCCTGTCCTTGATTATAGCCACCGAGTTACCTTTGCCTCAGGCACAGGAAGGGTGAGGGCAGCAGACAGGAACTGTCATTTCGGCTTGTCCAGCTGAAGACACCAATGGCATTCTAAGGACAAAGGAAGAAAAAGAATATCCCCTTTCCAGAACAGCTAGAGTGGAGGGCCCGTGGCTGGACTCTGTCTGCATACACTGTCTGCAAGTTGGGCCTGGGAGGGTGCCACTGTGGTCTGTCACGTTGACTGCCCCACTGGACATGCCACAGCACCCGAGGGACAGTCACTTGTCTAAAACGCTCCCAAGAGGTGGAGCCTTCATTCCCAACAACTACCTGGTGTCTTGTCCTGCATAGCTGATGTCAGGTTGAGAAGCAGGCCCCTCCACCCTGCTGCCCTCTGCCTCGGCCCACACTGCCCATCAAGCCTGGATCCTCCTGTGATTCCCATGGCCCTGCTTCGTAGCAGCACCCAGTGTGGTAAAGGCCCAGACATGAACGGAGACGGGAGCTGTGGCATCGTGATTGAGGTTGAGATTGGGTAAGGAGCTTCCAGAGTGGGCCTGTCATTTCTGCTGTCACCTTCAGATTCAGCTTACACATCACTTCCTCCAGGAAGCCTTCCCCAATTCTACCTGGGAATTTTCCAGGACAGATGGCCATACTATTTCCCGTACATGCTAGATCTATCAGTCAGCCAGGGTTCTGGGAGGGCAGGGACCACCTAGCACTCAGTGGAGAGACACCCAGAACTCCACATGGGGTGGGGGGTTCAGCAGCCCACACAGTTCAGCCTCTCCTGGACTCTGTGCTCGTCTGTAAGTGGGTCACAGGCCCCCAGTCATCACTCTGTTGGGATTAAGTGGGCAGCAGAGGCTGAAGACTGTGAGAAGAGCCAGTGCTGGAACGGGTTAGGAAATTTCATTTTCTCCATCGGCGCCTGGCGTGGAGCCTGGGCTGCACAGACAGAGGCGGGATTAACGTGTTACTGACAAACCCACTAATTATCTCTCATGTTATCCTGCTATGACCTCGCTCCCTCTCTTCTCAGTATGCCTGAGGAGGCAGAGCCGGTGCATCCCAGCATCTGGCCTGTCCCGGGTGCTGGGGCTGGAGGTGGGTAGGATGGCCCATGCTTGGAGCAGCTGTTGTGTGTTGCCTGGAGACCATCCATGGTCCTGGGACATGAAGGTGATGGAGCTCTGGCAGAAGCCCCGGTGGGTCCAGGCGATCCCTGCCACACTGAGGGTGGCCACCTTAGCATATTTTGATCAGAGGTCTCTTTGTTGGTAAGAGGGTTTGGGAGCTATATTGCTTGTACTCAAGTGTCAGAAGTGAAGACATAGTGAAGACACAGTTGACTGCTCTGCTCCCTGGCTTCGTTGAGAAAAGATGCTTGTCCAAGGTCACGTGCTCTCTGGCAAAGCCAGCCTGACTTTGGATTAGCTGGGTACACCTGGATTGTCTCCTGGCCTTGTCCTGTGCAGCTTCAGAAGAGTCCCAGTGAAGTCCTCCTGTGTGTGTGTGTGTGTGTGTGTGTGTGTGTGTGTGCTGTGTATAGTGTGTGTGCTGTGCATGGTGTGTGTCTATGTGATGTATGTATGATGTGTGTGTGTGTGTTTTGCATACCTTGTGTGTGTTCACCTGTGTGGACTGACGACATCACCTCCTTTTGTAGGTCGGTGTGTGCGGATGGCATGGTGCTGGACCATGCGCATTAAAGCCATCTAGGCGGAGGTAGACACTTTTCTAGCTTCCTTCTTTTAGTGACTGTTCTCTTCCTTCAGGCACCAGAAGTTTCCAGAATGAAGTTCAGGCCTCACGCCCACCAGAGGCCCCTGTGTCTCCCAGGGCCCAGAGTCCTATCTAGTAGATTTAGGACGGTTTGATCCATCCAAGGATGAGCAACTCTACCACACGGTCTCCAGAGAGGCTTCAATTTCAGGGAGCCTCTAGACTTTTCTGGGATCCTGGACCCTACTTCCCCAGCCCTAGTAAGAGAGAAGGAAGAGTGCAGAGAGCTAACCCCCCACCAATCCTCATGTCCCCAGGGCTAGAAGGGAATTTTCTGGCCCCCATCACAGAAGCTGCCTCCCTCAAGGCCAGGCCAGCTAAGTGTCTTTCTATCCTCTGCCTTTCATTCCTTCCTTTCTGCATCCCCTCTCCCCTTCACGTGCTCCCTCCTCCCTCCTCCTTCATTTATCCCCTTCCTCCCTGCACCTCCTCTCCTTCCCCACTTACTCCCTCCACCACCACCCCCTCCTTCCTCCATGCATTCTCCCTCCTCCCCACCTGCCCCATCTTCCTCCCTCTCTTTCTTTTCCCTTTTCCTGTGCTAAGTGTGGATGACAGTCCTTGGCACCTGTTCCCTCAGGACTCACCAGGACTCGGCTCTTCTTTAGCTGTCCACGCTGTATAGGCAGAGGACACTACTTCATCTGCTTACCGCCTCAGGGTTCTCGGGGTGGTTGTGCTCCCCTGTCCCTTGTCTCAAAGCTATTGTGGTTTCTGAGAAGCACCCAGGGGGGTGGCTCATAGAGAGGTGGGAGCACAGACCCAGTTGGCAGTGAAACCAGCAGACTTCCGGTAGAAGGTATGGCCTCTCGTATCCGTTCTTGGTCTGGTGGGTGGAGCGGTATTTATGGGAATGGTGTTTACCTGCAAGGGACATGAGCACCTGAAGGGATGCACACACAAACACACGTGCACACAAGCATTCACACATGTATGCACATGTGTGTGCACACACATATACACACATGCTAAGAGAGAGCAGAGGAGAGATAGGGACGGGAAGATGGGGGGATGCCTCTCTGACAGGTGAGCTTACAGTTGAGCTTGGACAGAGAAAGCACGCTCACTCTCAGAGGCAGGGCAAGCACTCAGGTCCCATGTGTAGAGAGGGCTGTATGGCCAAGAGGGTGGCATCTAGATACAGAGAAAAACCATTGCACGGGTGAGGTGAGGGAGTGTTTGAGGAGATGAGACGTCGGTAGGCTGAGGTAGAAATCCCTTGTAGACAGCCTGTTTCTTTCTTACAACCTGCTGGAGATTGCAAAGGCTGCCAAACACGGCACCCAGACCCACCCCCCCACCTCCCACCCCACCTCCTCAGCCTGCCTTAAGATGCTCCTCTTATCTCCTGGAAAAATTGCCTGGGGCTCTTGAGGCTACTTCAGAGTCACTTTCCCAGCCCTACTTACAGGAAAGCAATCACACCACACAAAGCTTCCCAATGTCTTTGAAGAAACCTGAGTTACAGCTCCCAAGTTCTGCACCGCCTGGCTTGTCATCAGCAGACTGGCCAGAGTGAGCACCCTTCTCCCCTGGACAGAGTGAGCACCCTTCTCCCCTGGGCAGAGTGAGCACCCTTCTCCCTTGGGCAGAGTGAGCACCCTTCTCCCCTGGAGCTGCCTGAAAGAGGAGCCTTGTGGCTCGGGGTAGAGCATCACTCCTAATAAGTCACACTCTGCAGGTAGACTGTCCAATGCCTCAAGTACATGGCCAAGCGTGTCTCAGAAAATTCCAGTAAATCTCAGAAGCCACGGCTGGTGACAGAGGTCAGTAAGAAGGAAGGCTATTGAAAGACTGCTCCTTGGTGCACAGGGGGCAGAATACATGGCAGGGAGAGGCGATACCCAGGCTCCATCCCTGCCCCTAGTTTCTCAGTGATGGTCTACATAGATCAAGTTGGCTGATGGGCATATTGTCTTAATTAAACTGATGTGAGAAGACCCAGCCCACTGTGAGTGGCACCATTCCCTAGACAGTGGGTTCTAAATTACATAAGTGAGTATGATAGCTAGTTTTATGCCAACTTGATACAACCTAGAGTCATTTGGGAAAAGGGAATTTTAACTGAGAAAATGTTCCATCAGATTGGCTTGTGGTGCTCTCTCTCTCTCTCTCTCTCTCTCTCTCTCCTCTTAACTCCCCTTCCCATGCCCTAAATGAATGCTATTCTACATTATACCCATCATATGGCTGTTACCTTAGGGGGAAGGGATGCCTCAGCATGGGCCTGCCAAGGCGCCCTCTCACCTCACCATACCTGGCTCTGTCAAACCTATCTTGGTCTCTCTCCCTCCCTCTCTCTCTCTCTTAATAATACAGAACAACAGTGATCCTGAGTGGTATAAGAGAGCAGACCGAGCAGGCCATGAACCATCATCCAGTGAGCGGCTCCCCTCCCCCCTCTCTTCAGTTCCTGCCTCCAAGCTCCTGCCTTGAGTTCCTACCCTGACTCCCCCGTATGAGTGTTACAAGTTGTAAGATGAAATATGCCTTTTCTCCCCTGTCTTAGTTTGCTTTTTATGGCTGTGATAAAACCCCATGACCAAAGCAAGTTGAGGAGGACAGGGATGGCAGTGTGGCCTCTCAGACACTGTGACCTCCCAAACCAGGTGGCCCAGACTGGCCTACTAGGAGGACACCTAACAGTTGGCAGAGGAGCAAGCCACATCCCTGTGGTGGCTCAGTGGAAGGACGTGGCTTCATGGCAGTGGCATTTTTACCCAGGCTATGACTAAATTGGAAGTGACAGGCTGCGGAGCAGGACCAGGTGGCAATTTACCCGCTCTGTCAGACATCAGATCTACAAAGAGGACCCCTCAGATCCCCAGGGCTAAGGGACCCTAAGCCATCAGGCAGGCAGGGCTAGGTGGATGGGAAGACAAGGACACCCGGAAAGGCTTAGGAAACAGAAGGCTGGCTCCAGGTTCGCCATCACATCCCACCAAACCACAGATCGGGAGGACAGGATGGATTGATGAGGACTTGGGTGAGGCCCAGTGAACTCTCTGAGGGATTGCTTGAGAACTGTCTACTACCATGCTGATTTTCCAGAAAGAAACGTGGTGGTGGAGACTTTTGTTCATCAGAAAAGGAATTAGACCAGAGGTATCAAGGTTGAGCCCTGAACCCAGGACTTCTACTTCCCCGAATCCAGCCTCACAGATGCCAAGCTTGGCCCTCCAATGTGACCTCTGACTTCTATGGCTGCCTTGCATCGGCTCAGCAGCCCCCCCCCACACACACACACCGTGCCTGTCCTGTCTTCTTTTCTATCTGCACGGCAAACTGCGGTCCACATCACTGGGGGATGCACACTTGCTTTTGCTCAACTGGATTAACCCACTGTCTTCGTTGCGGTTTCTATTGGTGGGATGAAGCATCATTACCAAAAACAACTTGGGGAGTGTGTGCTGGATAGTTTGGGCTAGCGTCATTTGGGAAGAGGGATCCTCTTTTTTGAAAAAAAAAAAAAAAAAAAAAAAACTTCATAAGATTGATCAGTAGGCAAGCCTGTAAGGTCTTGTCTTGGTTGCCGTGGGAGGGCCCAGCTCCTTGGGGGCAGTGCCACCCTGGTGTGGGTGATCCTAGGTGGGAAAAGCAGGGAGCAAGCCAGTAAGCAGCATTCCTCCGTGGCCTCCGCATCGCTTCCTGCTTCCCGGATCCTGCCTTAAGCCCTTGCCTTCCCTCAGGGACAGAGAGTGACCCGAGGGCCACAAGCCAAACAACCCCTGTCCTCCTCAACTTGCCATCAACAATGGGATGGCAGTGTGGCCTCTCAGACACTGTGACCTCCCAAACCAGGGCTATTTCCCTCAGCCTCTGCCTTCTTCAATGCAAAGTGGGCTGACAGACGCCCCTCCCCGACTTGCTCTGGATGGCTAAGGATGGCTAAGGACTTCCGGAGCTTTTTGCAATTGGTGCACTAATACCTGACGAGGTCACGTGGCTGTCACTCACAGTTAAAATGGAGTTCCAGACTGCAGCTTCCCTTCCTAGCTCTGCTCCGAGTCCACTTTTGTGCAAACCAGAATCTATTGAAAGCCTGGGCAAGGGCCAGAAACTTCTAGAAGCAGAGCTTGTGCCTCTGAGGCCAGGTCAACAGCCATAGTTCAGCCCCTCCATCCCAGCCTCTTTTTTTTTTAATATTTATTTATTGTTATATGTAAATATACTGTAACTGTCTTCAGACACACCAGAAGAGGGTGCCAGATCTCATTACGAACGGTTGTGAGCCACCATGTGGTTGCTGGGATTTGAACTCAGAACCTTCGGAAGAGCAGTCAGTGCTCTTAAGTGCTGAGCCATCTCTCCAGCCCACATTCCAATCTCTTACAGATCCAAGCTTGACTGGCTGCCTGAGATGGAGACTCAGATGTCACAGCACTGGCCCAATCTCCTTACCTCAGTGTCTTACATGGAGCCCAGAGATATCCCACAGAGGGCCAGAAGCTGCCTGACTTCTCTGGGATCTAAAGTGCAGAATCTATAGCAGGCTCTGAGCAGGTGTGGGGTGCGGGCACAGTCACTGTAGCTACTTAGAAAGTGCCTTCTGTATTCAACCCCGTTCAGCCTTTGCAGATTATCTCACTGCCTATGACAAGATGCTGGCTTCCATTCTAGTTCTGGGGCCTCTGTGGTAACCGGAGCACCTTCAGTGGTGTTCCGCATGTTCTCTGCGATGGTAGCTGAGCCTCTGCGAGCACCGATGCTGTTTAAGAGCAGTGAGTCAACCTCTCAGGAGGAAGGGATCCCAGTACCTGCTGTAGCATGGGGGCGGGGCCGGCTGCTCCATCACAGGTGCACGGGTATGGCTGGGTGGGGCTCAGTGTGAAGTGCAGCCTCGGAGGCAGGGGGACCTGATGTCTATGCCAAGCACCTCCCAAACCAGACGTGGTGGTGTACACGCATTACCCCCAAACTTGGGAAGCACAGGAAGGGGCATCAGAAGTCCAAGGTTGTCCTCAGCTACATGGTGAGTTCAAGGTCAAACTGAGAAAGAAGAAATTCTGACTCAAAAAAAATTTTTTTTAATTTAAAAAACAAGTCACAAAAGGACCAGCACAGCACGATTCTCCATTCCCAGAGTCATCCAGTCCTCAGAGACTAGATGTGGACGGAGGCTTCTGGGGCTAGGCTCCCAGATACTGACTTGGTTTTGTGGACCCAGGACCGTTCTGGGGCTCACTTCCTGGAGGCTGCCTGCATGTAAGACGCCATACAATGGAAACGCTCAAAGCCACGTGTTTGCGATATGTGTGTCTTACCACAAAAATGAATTAAAGGAGGGGCTGAAGAGATGGCTCTCCAGATAAAGACATTGGCTGCTCTTATAGAGGTCATGGGTTCGATTCACAGCCCCCTCGCAGCAGCTCACAATTATCTGTAACTTCCAATCCCAGGGCATCGGACGCCCTCTTGGACCTCCATGTGGCACACAGATGTGCATGCCACCCAAACACTGGTCTCTATATAAAATCATTTTAAAATTAAAAATAAACTGATTTGAGAGTGGAGCTGGGAAGATGGTTCAGTCAGGTAGTGCTTGCCTCACACGCGTGAAGACCTGAGTTTGATCCTCAGAACCCAGGTAAAAAAACAAAAAAGAAAAGAAAGAAAAGCTGAGGTCCCTTGATGGATTCCTGGGGCTCACTAGCTCGCCATCTTAAACAAATTGGTAAGCTTGGGGGCTAATGAGAGATCCTGTGTTCAAAAAACAAGGCAGATGTGCCCAAAGAACACGAGATTATTCTCTGGCCTCCTCATGCAAACAAGAAGTGGGGAGAAAGGCAGGAGAAGAGGAAGGATGGAAGAGAAGGAGGAGGGGGGACAAAAGGAGAGGGAAAGGGCTGTGGGGGGAGGGCTGTGGGAAGGGCTGTGGGGGAGGGGTGTGGGGGGAGGGCTGTGGGAAAGGGTGTGGGGGAGGGCTATGCAGGCTGCTTAGCACCAAGACAGGCAGAGGCAGAGAAGGAGACTTTGGGAGATTGGGTGACTTGAGACTTCAGGGCAAGTCTCATAGGGGAGAATTGATTTTTTTGTTTTGACTCTGAAGGACACCCAAGAACAAGCTTCTCCTTTGGAGAGCAGGATGGCTAGGGTACTGTGTGCTGACAGAGAAAAGGGATGAGGAGGAGGAGACGTGTCATGGCTGGGTCTGTATGGGGACAGCAATGTACACCTGTGTTAAGAGACAGGTGTGGAAAAGACCCAGGTCACATTTACTCTCTAGAGAGAGCAGAAGTCAGGTTATGGCTGAGCAGAGACCAGAGAGTGTGCGGAGGCCTTGAGTGCTATCTGCTCACAGCCCCATTTTGTATCAAAGCGTGGTTTCCTCTTCACGCGTGAAGGTCGCACTAGCACTGTCCTGCTGAGTGTCCTTGTGGGGACCTCTCCTAGCTGGGAGAAATGGGTCCTGTGCTTGCACGCATGCCGCTGGGAATCACAGCGCAGCTGGTGTGCGAGGCTTCGGCCTGCGCACACCATGTGTGGTGCCTTGTGAAGCAGAACGCTGTAGCCAAAGGCAGGCTCAGCTCTGTGCACCTGTGGAGTGTCTCAACTGAGATTCTTCACTGTGCAAACCTGCCTCCTCGGAAGCAAGGGTGTGTGCAGCTCCAGTCTGAGGCTTCCACAGTAGCAGAGACTATCTACAGATCTCGGCCCCTCCCGACACCACCAGCCACCTGAGGGGGAGGAGGGGGAAGTGGGGGTGGGGGGCAGGATAATGTGGTGTTGTCTTCATTCTGCCTCCTGATTGCTAGTGAGGCCGTGTGTGTGTGTGTGTGTGTGTGTGTGTGCGTGTGTGTGTCCCTCTCCTGTCATATTTTACCCACGTTCTCACCCTATTGCAGATGGCATTGTGTTGCTTCTCATACTGATTAAGTTTGGTTTTGGAGCCGGCAAGCTCTTTCTCTCCCTCTGACTGGTGGTGGATCCCTTTGTTTTCTTTCCTTTTAGGAGTCAAGGTCCCCCACTAGGTTGTCACGGATCTCTGCAGTGTTTTCACAGTGCCAAGCTTGGCTGCACCTGGTCTGGACCTAGACTCGGATCAGGGAGTCATGGGCAGGAGCCAGAAACGTCTGAAGAGCCACCCAGCCCCCAAGCTTCCAAGAAGACCTATCCAGGCCTTTTCTCCCTGTCCTGACATCACCATCCCACAGATGCCTGGTGCTGGCTCTCAGAGGCTGCTGTACTAAGCCCTCAACATTCAGTCTCTCAAAGCAACAGAATGCACAGTGGGGATGCATGCCCAGAGCTGGAAGGCACCTTATCCACCAAGCATGCTCCCTTGTATGAGCTCCCAGAGGGCCCTCCTGCCTCCTCAGCTCCCTGTGGCTCCAGAGTTCTTGGCTTGTGGCCCCATAATTCAAGTCTCAGACTTTGCCATATGTCATCATGTAGCTGTCTGGTCCCTGTCGCCTCCTTTATAAGGATGCATGTCTTTGTGTTTACAGCTCTTCCCAGTTGCCCCGAGTAACCTTGGTTTGAGATGTGTGGCATACATTGACAGAGACCCCCTTTCCAAAGGAAGTCAGGTTCTCGGGTGTCAAGGTTTGGGGTGAGGCCAGCTCAGAACCTACTGGAAGCATCTATGGAGAGTCCACCCCCACTGACCAGCCAACTGCAAGTGTCTATGGCAAGGCCTCCACAACCATTGCTTTCTGTGATGAGATCTCTGTTTCCAAGGAAACGAACTTAAGATGATGCCCTCCCCTATAAACTAAGGGTCACCTGGTGAAGAGGACAAAGCCCAGGCCACTGTCAGTCCTTCTGTAATGTAGAATACTCCTTCTTGTCTTGAGGGCCCCCAGTTTCTTAATGAAGCAATATTTCTGGATGCTGTTTAGGAATCAGGAGCATTCCGTTTCCCGAGGGCAGCCCTCCATACAGAGGTAACTCAGCGATCAGAACCTGAGCAGCTCAGGGCGACACTCTTGTCCCTGCTGGGCTGGCATTAGGGCGTTAGTCCTGATACCCAGAAATCCAGCGCCTGCTCAAAGAGTGCAGCTGGGACTCTTGCCCTGCCCCCATATCCCAGAAGAGCTCTGATGTAATTCACAACCATCCCTTGCCCCCACCAACAAAAGCCACCAGGCGAGAAAAAAAAGTGGGGGGGGGGACTTTCTTTTCTCTGAGTTCTTTGACAGATACTGTGAGTAATTAATTCACAGCCTGGTGATCAGAGGGTCAGCCGATCAGCTGGAGAGAAAGCTCCAGAGGGAGATAAAGAGGCACCAGGTACTGTGGGGGAGGGGAAAGCAATTGCCTGGCTGCTTCTCATAGACCAGAATAAACACATGCAAATTCCAATAGTGAATGGACCCCCCCCCCCCCTCCTCACCCCCAACACTCCGGCCTCAAAAAGTGCATCGCAGAGCCCAGGGAACCTCTCAGGGTTGAAGGGAAGCTTGGAGACAGGTAGTGTGAGCCAAGGGCAAGGGTGGGCAGGGAGACTCCAGATAGTCGGAGGGAAACAGCTCTCGGAGTCTGCAAAGCAGGGGTAACAGCTCCTAACTGTAAAATCAATAGAAACACCAGAGATGAGCTTTGAAAAATCTGATTATTTCTTTCCGGAAATTCCCTTAGGGGGGCTTTATGTTGAAGAATCATCCGGTGATGTGTTCAGAGGTGCAGGATAAGGCGATGTGGTCTAAATGGGGCATTGAAAGCAGCCTGTGTCCCTGGATAGAAACATTTGCTCAGAAAAGTATCAAGCAGGTATGGGCAAAAGAATATTGCACAGCCAATAAAAGTCGTCTTGCACAATAGCTGTTAGGAGAAAAGTGGGGAAGATGTCGAGTGTCATACCCATATAGGGAAGTAGCCCAGGTAAGTGGGGGGACAGCAGAACTGACAGGGCCCCCCCTTGGGTAGAAAAGGTGAAAGTACCCTCCTTGTGGCTCCTCCCATCCCCCCAACCCCCACATCACAGTGAGGGGAAATCAAGTGTCACAGTGCAAATGGCTTTGTGTGGCATAGGCAGAGCTGAATCCGGGACCCACAGTCTCCCATGCTGTGTGCCGTCTTCTCCCTCCAACTCCTCCAAGAGAAGGTCCCTGGAGGTATCCATTACACCAGTGCCAGCTCTGTAGAACATTCTAGAAACTAGTTTCAGAAGATATGTTTGGTTTCTTGAAGCTCTGGCACACTTTCTGAGGATGTGCTTTGTGGTTGGCATTGGCTGCCCAAGTGTCCAGGCCTCACCTCTGCCTGGCTGGGGCCACAGAAAAGAAGGAGCTGTGGTACAGGAAGCCACTCATTCCCTCAGGTCATCTCCCGAAGTCTTACGCAACTGTTGACATTTCTTATTTCCTCTGGGAACAGAGGAAAACAAACACCACCGACCGCAGAACTGTCTGTTGGAAAGACTCTGACCACCACTTGCCACTGAATTTACAAATAGCTCATTAAGCCTGCAAGGCGGGCAGCGCCAGCAGCCACACGTGAGCCCTCCCATGGGCCCTGGGTCCTGGTGCCTGCTGGTCCAGGGAATACGGGAGAGTCTGGCAGAACAGAAGCAATGCTGTGTTCCCTGAGACTCCGGGGCAACTCAGCTTCTCTACCTGGGGGGCCCAAGGGTGTCAGGCACAGTTCTGTTCCTTAATGGTGGGGATTCCAAATCTCCCTGCTGCTCTGATAGACACAATGCCAACTCCGGTGTGTGGTCCTGGTGAGAACAGATGTTTAGCAGCAGGCAGCGTTTAAAATTCTTGATTTGGGTCTGCGTTCATGAATAATGCGTGTGGAGGGGGCGCTTGTCTTGGCACATGCATGGAGGTCAGAGGACAACTCTGTGACTTTGGTTTTCCCCTTCCACCTTTGTATGGGTTCCGGGAATCAAACCCAGGTCCTCAGGCTTGTGGGGAAAGTTCATTTACATGCAGAGCCATCTAGCCAGGCCAGTCAACATAGTTCTAAAGCCCCACTGTGATACTCTGTTCTGCCAGTAATGACATGAATTGAAGATGCCAGACCCACCTGCTCTCAACTCTCAGAGTTTCCAAGGGCACCGGGCCATGTGTCTTAGGGACTCAGGGCCTATGTGGCCGCTACCTCGGGGCTCTGCTCCTCTCCCAAGATAGAGGACTCAGAACCCAGCCCCCAGTGTGAGCCCTGCTTCCTGCTCTTCACATCCTGTGTTTCAGGGACTTCCTGCTATGCTTTCTCTGTTCTGGGCCCACGCGTGGGAGTGTGATGGAGGCTTCCGATAGACTTGGCTCCACCAGGGTGGTGTGTCTACTTGGTTCTGTTGCAAGAGAATGAATGGGAAATGTATGTCGTGGGGGCGGGGTGCTGACAGAAGGCTCAGCACGACAGATGGCAAAGGGGTGCAGGAGGGCTTGCCACAGCTCTGTCAAGGAAAGTGAAATAGTAAGTATGTAAGGCAGAGCTAAGCATGGGGGGAGAAACCCCTCATGATACAGTGCGCCTTGCTTCCTGAGAATTGTGTCATCGGGCCGTTCCTTGTTGTGGGAATGCCACAGAGCACACTCCACACACCTTAGTGGTCTGGTTGGTCATCTAGATGGCCTCTTTTACAATCTACTTATTGGTGTGTGTGTGTGTGTGTGTGTGTGTGTGTATGTGTGTGCATGTATGTGTATGTGTATGTGTGTGTGTATGTGTGAGTGTATATGTGTGTATGTGTGTGTGCACATGCATGTACTCTAAAACATGTGGGGAACTTGTGGGAGTCAGCTCTCACCTTCCACTGTGTGTGTCTTAGAGATTTAGCTCAGGCTTTTTAACCCTCTGAGCCATCTCAGCAGCCCAACCACCCCCCAAAAAAAACTATTTAAAATGCAAATGTGAGACAGTGTATAATAGGTGCAATGATAACTTCATGGGGTGGGCCTGCAACAGACTGGAAACGAGAGGGGAAATGTCAATACGGGTCATCCGAACCTGAGAACAGGGAGGGAAAAACGCAAGAAGTGAACAAGGCAGAAAACAGCCTTTGCACCAATGGTGTTACAACAGTAGGCGCCACCTGCATATGGCAACAACAGTGGGTGACACCTGCATACGACATACGCAATATGTTCAGATGCACAAAAGAAAAAAAGAGTCGGGGAGGGGCAGATCTGGGACCAAAATGGGAAACAGGAAAATATAAAACTTGTCGAAGAAGAGTGAGGAAAATCACCCTGATCTGAGACTTGGGCTGAGCTTCCTTGCAGCGTTTGGCCCCAGTGAGAATGCAGAGCAGAGAAACTCTAGGCTCTGTTCTGTGTTCCTGCCTGGGGAGAATGGAACCGGACCTGGCCACCTAGCAGCACAGCTTGACAGTTTCTTTCAAAGCAGGATGCTGGCCTGCTTGACAATTCAGCAACTGCTCTCCTGGTATCCACCTAACCGACTTGAGAACTCATGCCCATACAAAAACCTGCGGCAGCTATTTATAGAGCCATTATTCACAGTTGTCAGGCACTGGCCAGTAGGAGGATGGCTAAACTGTAGCAAGTCCTTACAGCCGAGTATCATTCGGTCATAAAGAGAGATGAGCTGTCAGGAGGAAGCAGTGCAGTGTGAGGCCCCGGGAATGGGAATGCTCATCGCTGCTGGTGCAGGAGGCTGAGGTAGCATGCTTACTAGAATAAGGCATGCTGCAGACAGGAAAGGGACGGAACCTTACACCAAGTGGTCTCCGCTAAGACAGGGTGGAGGGATGGAGACTGAAGAGGTGCAGAAGGAGACTTTCTTTGCCTGCAAAACAATTCCCTGTGCTATTGTGATAGTCAGGACAAGATGAGTGGGATGGGGTGTGTGTGGGGGGGGGGGAGGTGGGTAAATTGCTTGTTCAGCTAGCATGAGGATCTGAGTTGGGATTACCAGAACTCACATTAGAAGCCAGTGTGGTCATGTCCATCTATAACCCTAATGCTGTGGAGGTGGAGATGGGAAGATCCCTGGAACTCGATGCCAAATCAGGGAGATCCGCACCAGTGAGGGTCTTTGTCTCAAGAAGGCAGGCAGAGCAATGAAGGACACCTAATGTTGACTTCTGGTTTCCACTAATGTGTGTGCACACATGCATGCACATCCACGTGTACACACACACACTTGTACATTCATGCACAAGCACACGTATGTCCTTCGCTTTGCCAGCTGTACCCACCTAAAGGCAGTAATGTACTGGAGAGGCCCAACCAAGTAACAAAGTCTGACCTTCTGTTATCTTATCAGGGCGCCTCGGCCAGTTTCGGGACTGAGTCAGGAAACACAATATGAGCCTAGAACATCTGTGTGTCAGGAAGTAAGAGAGGATGCAGAACACACAGCCAATGAGAGAGCAGACAAGGATGATAGACGGGTGAGAGTCATAAGGTAAAGTACTGATGCCCATGTGTGTAAGGCAAGGGTGATCAAGTACCTGTGCCCAACCCATGCAAGCCACAAGTAAATGGGTAGAGAAGTTTCCCAGGCTGAGGGTTTCCAAGATAACCACATAGCTGCTCCACACTAAAAGGGTCTGGGGAGCTCTTCCCTCCAGAAGGGGGTGAGGAACATGTTGACTCTCCCCCAAAGACTACAGGGTGGGCAGATGAGAGGAGTGACCTTGCTGGGGGCGGGGACCAGCAGCTGCTGTATCAGTTACATGATCAAGTCTCATAGCCTGCAGCAACAGAGAAATGTCCCATTGATGGTATGTGGTCACCTCACCCTCATGATCCTCCTCCTCCCCCTTCTTCCCCCTCCTCCCCCTCCTCCTCCAAGCCTGTACCCTTAATTTAACCATGAGAAAAGCTGTCCTCATTTAAAGATCAGTCTATGAAATATCTGCACACTAAGTCTTAACATCATAAGGGCATCAGAAACAAGGTTGGAGTCACTTAGAAACCATGAAAGAAAGAGAGGGGGGAGGGACAGAGGGAGGGAGGAAGGGAAAGAGGGAGGGAGAAAGGAAGGAAGGACAAGAAACTGGAAAGTGGCCTCCTGCCAGGATCCTGGGGCAGTAAGGACTACGGAACATGCATAAAGTGTCTTCATTGTTTGACAATCATGTAATATATGTTCAGTCCCAGTAAGCCATTCCCCATGTGACAAGACAAGTGACCACAGAGAAGCAGCCTGAGGTACACAAGAACTCTGTGCCGGTTCTATAAAAATCCTGCAAATGCAAAACTTCCAGAAATAAATACTGAAAGGCAGAGACCTGGGTGGGCGAGAGCTGCAGTGGGTAGCCTACTGGCTGGGCACCCTTGGGTTCCCTTCAAGCCATCAGGCCTAACCGCACCATTGAGCCCCAAGGCAGAGAGGCATCCTGTCTCATGTGTATAAATACACAGAACTGAGTGGCCTCTGGCCTCCACACGTGTGTGCACACACCCATGCAAGGGCACCCAGAGACAGCTCCCGAGGCTGGTCTCTGGCCTCCACATGTGTGCACAACTGTACACGGTAGTCAATCTCAGGTGTTGTCTACAGGGGTAATATTTATTTATTTATTTATTTATTTATTTATTTATTTATTTTACACACACACACACACACACACACACACGAGAAAGAGAAAGGGAGAGAGAGAGGGAGCTGAAAAATAGCATCAGATAATCTGTGTATTATTGGTAGTGTAAAGACTTAGATTGCAGAGGAAAACTCTTGAAGAAGTAACACTGAACATTAAATTGATTAAGAAGGGAAAAACAAACCACTGATGAGTCTGTAAAACTAAGCTGGACACGCACACACATACACATTCGCACACACATACACACGTATACATATATACACATACACACACACATTGCATCATATGGAAGCTGTCAAAACTGAATGGAAAGATGGCATGCGAGGAGCTGAGAGATGGCACAGTACTTTGAAAGCCAGGTTTAATTGCCAGCTCCTACCCGGCAGCTCACAACCATCTATTGCTCTGGGGCATTCAATACCTTTTTCTGGCCAGACAAATACATGGTGAAAATGCACGTATATATGCAAAACATCCACATACACATAAAATAAAAATGAATAGATCTGTTTTTTTAAAGAATAAAGGAAAAGAAAAAGAAGCCAGAGAAAGTAAGTCACATCAGAAGAAAAGGCAGAGAAGGAGGAGGAGGAGGGAGAGGAGGAGGAGGAGGAGGAGGGAGAGGAGGAGGTGGCGGGAGAGAGGAAGTCTCATAGCGTGCAGGGAAGCGTGGTGAGCGTGCATGTGGGAGATTTCTAATCAGAAGCAACAGGAACGAAAACACCAACAGTGTAATGTGCAGAGAGACTTGAAATGAAAAACAAAATTCTATCAGGCTGGAATTTGACAGTCACCAAAAGTATTGTACAAAACCAAGAGCTGGGTCTGGAGAGATGGCTCAGCAGATAAGAGACTTGCTGCTCTTCCAGAGGACCTGGGTTCAGTTCCCAGCACCCACATTGTGGCTCCCAACTGCCTGTGACTCCTATTCCAGAAGATCCAACACCTCTTCTGACCTCTGAGGACACCAGGCACACACATGGTGTATAGTCATGCATTATGCAAAAAATATAAAGAAATAATTTTTTTTTTAGACTGCCAATTTGTCCCTGTCAGGGCAGCCTGGTCTCCAGAGTTCCAGGACAGCCAGGATTATATAGAGAGACCCTGTCTTGAAAACAAAACAAAACAAATCCGAAAATGAAAAATTTTTTAAAAGAGAGATTAATGACCCTGAAGTATGTTCAGCAGACACACAGCGTTGACGTTACCATCGGTCACTGGGACACCTCCCAGCCCAGAGGACACCAGTGCTCCAGGCAGCACCTGACCACAGCAGGCTGGCGGTAGGGACCATGCAGTATGGTAGGCAGTATGGGGGTCCCACAAACACATACAAAGAGAAGTAAGGCATGGCCAGGCCACCCCACTGAGGAGTGCTAGAACACAGGCATGCCGCCCCAAAAACCACACCCACAGCCTGAAGAGATCAGGCCAGGCAGCTTCACCCAGGACAGAGTTAAAAAGTTACCAGCGCAGTACCTACAAGCAGCCCCTGAGGTATGACCCTAACTAAGCAGCACTTGACTCCCCTTCTTTGTCATGTGTGCCATATTGACTAATGTTCACTAAATCCTGGGATGTGGAACTTCTCGCCAGCTTCCCTAAACTTATGAAAGGCTGATACTTTCTCTGTTTGGGAGATGGTTCTGGGAATACTTTCTAGAGGCTCTCCTCTCCTCTCTTCCCCTCCCCTCTCCTCCCTTCTCCCCTCCCCTCTCCTCTCCTCTGCTCCCCTCCCCTTCCCCCTCCCCTACCCTCCCTTCTCCTCCCCCTTTCTCTAATTCTTTATGAAGTTCCTCTCCAGGCTTTAAAGGGACTCCTCTCCTTCCTCTAAGATCCTTATCATGTTCCAATCTCCATGTACTACGTTATTTCTGTCTAATCCTCTCTCCACCACCTTGGGCCCCAGTATATTATCCTGAACACAGACTGAAAACCAAAGGAAAAGAGATGGAAGTCAGAGCCCCATCCGTGATACTGAGAGCAAAAATGACCTCCAGGTCCATCAGTAGGTGGGCAAGTGTGCTACACAGCACGTTACAGACATGTGTATATTCACACCCCGTGCCACAAGGTGGACAAAGCTACGGGACACTGGGCAAGCGAGCTATGCCAGCCACTTATGCCTGAGAGTAGAAAGGGTACCACCCTGTATGTTTATGGGGACAATTTGACATGTAGGAGCACATGAACTTATCAGTCATGCTAGACCAAGGAAAAGCTCTCACCTGGACCCATAGACATTTAACATTGCAGAGGTGATGTCCCCAACCTGTTCCCTGACCACCCACTGATTGTGTCAAGGGACTGGAAGGCAGAGAACTCCTGACTGTCCTGTCAGCTCGGCTGTTCCCACTGTTCCTATGGCCTCCTCAAACTGCCACCTGTCCATCTTCATATTCATCACCAGGACCTGCTGTCCACCCATCCATTGTCTGTCTGGTCCTGGTCCTGGATTTAATTCCGACTCTGGAGCCTGAACCAGTGGCCTGCAGTTTTTCCACCTCAGTAGGATTTGTCATCAGTACCGAGACTCCTGCATCCCACCTGTTTCCCAGCATTGGCCTCACAGGCCTCGTTGGGACACCTTGCCTTGTTAGTAATTAAGCTCGAAGCGAAAGTCTGAACTCTCTTCACCATCAAGGAGAATGGGAACATGAGGCACATTGCTGCCACTGAAACCGCCGAACCACGTGAAAGGTTAGCGGATAAACTCTGACTCTGTGGAAAGACACAAGCATGTGCTAACAGCACGCAGAACACTGGCCCACTGTGCCCCCTGAAGAGCTGGCACAGAATAGGTGCCAGGCGGGTGAATGTCTGGTGCCAAGCAGGCAAGTGAGTACACAGCCCTCCCCCTAACATCTAACTTCCTGCTAGGGCTGGTGTGGACACCTGCCAGTGAAGCCCTAGCCTGCCTCACACAATCAGCAGTGCACGGCCTCAGAGGTCCTGCAGTCTGACTCCCTCGCTGAACAGATGGGGAAACTGAGGCCAGAGAGGCCAGTTACCTGCCTGTGTTACACTCTGTCAGGACCGCGTATCTCTAGAGCCAGCTCCCACTTGCCATGGCTGGTTCTGCCTTTCCTCACTCACTGCCACCTTTGGATGTCTGTCCATCAAGACACTGCCCCACCCACCTCCCTCTAGAGCCAATCTGAGTGGCCCTGGAGACACCGGTTTCCTCACAGCACACATTCAGTATGACAGCACCAAATCATTCCCCTGAAGACCCTGGTTCCGAGTGTCCACCCCTCCCATTTGTCCCCAGGGATCTCTCAAGGCTACCCCTTCTCCACCAGTTACAGTGAGGCCTGGCTGTCACTTTCCTGAGGTCACTGGGTCAGGGAAGAAGACTTGTGCCCATATCCTGGGGTCAGAGGCAGAGGCATCAGCAGCCACTTCTTGCCTGGATGAAGCAGGTGACTAAGCATTGACCCTGGGAGCCATGTCTTCCAGAGGTCAGAGGTCACTGTGGTTGCCATGGCTACCATTCCTGTCACCTGTCAGAAAGAGCTCCTCTGAGTCGAGAGACTAGGGATGGGATGGTTACTTAAGGACCGCAGTACAGAGGAGACCGCTTTAGAGTGTATCGGGTGTCCTTCTATGAATCCTTGAACAAGCAAGCCCCCCTTAGGGTGTAAAATAAGGAAAACACACGGAACTGCAACAGGAAAAGGAAAGTGTCCTGGCGCAGCATTCCCACCAGGCTGATGCTGGGAGCTGCCTCTTCCTTTCCCCGTAGCCAACTATAAATACACGCCTTAGACAAAAATTGAAATCATTCTATATTTACAGCCTGTAATCTACTTTACTCCCTCGCCACATTTCCCCCAGGATATTAAATACTTTTTAGAAAACAAGTTGAAATGGTCCTGTGGGGGTGATGACATCATGGGGAGCCCATCATTTCATGCCCCCTCAGCTGGGAGACCCTGTCCTTGAACTATAACGACAGGCCTTTGGGGGCCCTTTGAGGCTGTGCTCCTGCCATGGGGACTTGTCCCCTGTTGTGAGGAGCGGGGTGGGTCAAGTCAGGACAGCAACTCCTGCAAGGACGGCTGGTGGGGGTGGGGGTGGGGGTGGGGGTGGGGCTGCTTCTCCTGACTCCTCCAGAGTGAGGGGGGGACAGGTCACTACTTCCCCAGGCATTTCTCTAAGACAGTCCTTCAGCTGAGCCTGGTGAGCCATGCTGGAATGCACAGCATGGTCGAGGAATTGGGGGAGGATGAAGGGGCTCCCCATTTCCTGTTGCAAGGCTGGAATGGGCTGACATCTATCTGGAAGGGCATCAATCTCTGCCTGTATCCCCAGCTGCCCCACTACAGCATCCGGTCGGTCAATCAAGCTTCCCTTTCCTCAAGAGGGTAGCAGGAGGGCGACCCTGGGGGAGGGGGGCACCAAGAATTTCTGACTCCAGCCCTCTGAGATCACAAACTAGTCTCAAAGTACAGAAGTAGTGGTGTCAGCCTGGAGACCCTTGAGCATCCTCTAGGTAGTAGAGGAAGACAAGAGACTTCCTAAACTCTGGAGCAATCCCTGCCCAGGAGCGGGTGGGCAGGCCATGAAGATCCTGTTTCCTCAGCTCAGGGTCAAGTGCCTGCAGTCAGAACACTTTGCTACTGCAGTGAGGCCAGAGCTTGCAGAGTCCAGTTTGTAAGGATTAGCAATTTTCTCTCGTTGGGAGACCCACGCTGCCACCCTTTGGTGGGGACCCTGGACAAGTTCCCTTTCCTAGGATAGGAGGAGACTGAAGTTAGTGTACTAGAGGGGAAACATACTATCTTTTGATTTACTAAAGATTCTCCAGCACTTTCTGTGATGTTTGCAAGAGGGGCTGTGACTGGGGCCGGGATGGATCTGTGTGACCCCAGTTGGGAAAAGTATGGAGTAGGAATTTCTGGTGACTCCAGTCCAGACCTGCTCCAGACAGGTGGGTCTGGTCTGCTTCACCTTTGAGGAATACTGAAGAAACTGAAGCAGTCCCTGGAAGGGAGCACCCTGCCTCATTTCACTCCAGATTTCGCTAACCTATCATCAGAAGGACCCCTATCATCCCAAGAACCTTGGGACTCAGGTCCAGCCCCCCAATTTTTACATGAGGACACCCAGGACCAAGTCTTTTAAGGTCTCTTCATCCTTCTAGAACACTCCCCAATCAGGGACAGTTCTGCCCATATGGGCCAGTTTGAGTGGCTGGAAATCTCAGCTGGGATCCTGGCGTCTGGGGAAGGGCCGGGCTCTAAAAATAAACCCAGCCTCAGAGAGCAGCCAGCATATCTGGAGTCTGAGCACAGTGCCTGACACTTATACAGATGACAGTGGCCACTTCTGGTTGTGAAGCCCTGCTCTAGGGAAGTGGCCCCCTTGGGTGGGCTGGTGGCCAATGACCACTAGGAATATCTAACCTGGGGTCTGAACACCCCCGCAAGCACCTGTACATGTGTGCCCCAGCATGAGATGTGCATGCCTTGGGAGGGTGGCCTGGCCCTGGAACTCCTGGATTAACTTAGAGAGGCAGCCTTCTCTTTCTGCTGGACAGTGACCGCCATCTTGTACAGGTAAGGAGTGAGGTATTGCTCCTGGGGAAGTGGTTGCCTGTGGCCCTGGGATAAAAGGAACTCAGTGGGAGGAAGGGGTGGCTTCCCCTGGTTCTAATATCTACCCTACTTTACTTGGGAAGCTGAGTACAAGGATCCAGCTCCTGGGGAAGGGACTAATGTCTGTGCCTGCTTAATGTCCTTTCTGTCTTTCACGACTCTTAGCCACTACCCAGCATCACAGTCCTGTCCCCTTCTGCAGATGCGCTGCTGAAGCAGCAGTGCGGTTTCAGATGTCCTAGTGAGTGGCAAGAGGCCTGAGCCTTTGGGAAGAGAAGGGTTCCTTCCTGTTCTGAAGGGAGAGTGGGACAAGTTCGGCTGAGGGTCTGCTCTGTTGGGGGAATAGCTACTGATCCCTAAAGTCATAGAGGCTGTTCTGGGCCTGAGTCTCCGGTTTTCTGATTCTAGCAACTTTGAAGGCTCATCAGGAGGAGCCTGTTTCAGTGGGGTCTGCACTGGATGCTAAGCCGGGTCCAAGGGGACTGATGTAAAAGCATGTGACCCATCATGCATCGGAACTCTGAAGGGCTATCAGCTTGGGCTTTCTGCCTCCCTGGCTTTCTGTGCCTTGTCCCTGGACACATAGCATCCTCCCCCAGTGAGGAGGCCATTAGTGCTGATGGGTTCTGTGGATGTGGGTGCGGGTGCTGTGGGCAGGCCTGAGGGGCCTGGGATGATACTCAGTGGAACTCAGAGGGAGAAACGAGCTGTGATTGGTTTTCCTTGTTGTGGAAGAGCTGGCAGTTTCCACAGCTGGGTCCAGTCTGGCTGCTGGGACAGAAAGGATGGTGCAGAGGCTTTGTAGTAGTGTTTGGCCCAGGCATGTGACTGTAACAAGGGGCCTGGGCCTGGGAGGGAGGCATTCTGTAAGTGGTCAGGTGAGAAATGGCAGGCAGGCAATGGTGGAACTGGGGCGGGACTGCATAAGAGCTGGGGCTGAGGAATGAGCTAGGCGCCTGGCTCCTGCTAGACATACCGAAGATGCCCGTGCCCCTCCCACGCCTCCCGTGCTGCCTGCTCAAGGTCATCTAAGGCTTGGCACCTGCTCTCTCTTCTCTGGCTGGTTCTGTACTTCAGGGGCCCAGCCCTCTGACTGTCCCAGTCCACACTCCCACACAATGTCCAATTTTTGTATGTGACATGCATGACTAAGACCAGGTGATTCTCGTCTTAGCTAAACTCCCAGCATGGGCTTGGGGCTTGCTCCTGCAGCTAGCATACCTTTGCTCTGTGAACTTGACAAAGCCCTTGGTCCCTCTGCAACTCAGTCTTCTCATGAATAAAAGAGGGGGCAAGGCTCTCATCGTGCCATCGAGGACCTGGAGGATTAGCAGCAGCTCAGGTACCAGAGGCAGGATGGGGAGGGCAGCATGGGGTCACACCCAGAGGGGAAGTGTGCTTTGTACACTAGGCTCAGGGTGGCAGTCAAGGAGGGGTATTATCTTCTACCGGGCAGTCTTCTATTCTATGGGATTTTTATTTTAGCCGTGGTGGTCTGACTCTATAATCCAGGCTGTACTAGAACTTGTGACGTAGCTCTGGCTGGTGGTTGTCCTCTTGTCTCAGTTTCTGCCACAATGGTTCCCGTCTTCTGATCAAATCCTGTACCTCCAGGGCCAGCATTTCTCAGCATGTCGTAGATCTTCAAAAAGCCTGGTGAGCATGAGCATTTGCTCGCTCACAGCACATGGACATGCGCACTCACACACAGCAACAATTCTTCCTTGGGCCTCTTCTCTTTGGTTCCAACTTTCACTCCAACCCCACCTGGTCAGGACAGTGCCCTGGAAGCAGTTCCTCCCTCTGCTGCTACTCTGCCCTTAGAGTCCAGCCAGTACTGTAGTCAGAGGCTGTTGCACAGCCTTATACAACTCCATTGCATGGGAGAAAGGTTCATGTTGAGAGTGGATCAGTTCGAACCACTGCCATTCTGGGAACAATGGCTTTATATCCGACATTTGGTTTCCTATGTAATGCAGGTTTGGGTAAAGTGCTCTTTTGGCGCCATACCTTGGCCATGAACCTCCAAGGGGACCGTTCCAACACTTTATCTTAATAGAGGTATCTTAAGCAGAGGATGCAGAGGTCAGCAAGTGTGATGGTTGAAATCAACAACTAAACCAGATCTAGATTCACCTAGGAGACAGACAAGCCTGGCATACCTGGGAGGAAGTTTCTAGATTGTGGTAACTAAGGAGGGAAGACCCATCTAAACATTGGGCAGTGTCGTGGGTTGGGCTGGGGTCCTGGACTTCTGAGCATCACTGTCTATCTCTCTCTGGTTCTGACTGGATGCAGTGTGACCAGCTACCTCGGGCACTTGCCACCGTGCCTTCACCAGCGTGATGGAGCGTACCCTAGAACACTGCCTTCCTTTGCGATGGGCAAAGTTCAGAGTCACCAACAGGTAGAAACATCCCCACCCCCAGTACACAATACCCAAGATGAATAATGGAGTCCAGCATGCATCTGAAGACCTTGGAGATGACAGAAGTCTCTTTCCAGGGAGGTCCCAAAATGGGGAGATCAGGCAGAATGGTGGACCGGGATGAACTGGGAGGCTCTCTGTACTCCGGCACTCTTGCTGCCTTGTGCTGAGCAGGCCCATCTCTCTCCAGTGTGGACACTGCAGAGGGGCCACCCTAGGACCTTAGTGAATGTTGTAGCTCTCACCCGACTTGCTTCCTCAGAACTTCTGTGAGCCCTGTGGCTCCAGCCCTGGATTCAGTGCCAGGACCCCATGATCCCGGTCCTGGAACTGGAATTGCCCACTCTTAAATCATGCATGCCAGTACAGCCTGGGCTCCAGAGAGCTAACCAGCCGGCTGAGCAGAGAGGCCTGTGGCTTAAAGGTCACGCACGTGCCAGCACAGCTCCACATTCATCCACAACATGAAGAATCCAGGGCTCAGGGTCCTTAATCGGCGAAGGTGTTTAATGCCAGCCTGTGCAGACGGCGGAGAAAACTGGAGTTATTTTTCCTGCCTATTTAGACTCCCCAGTCCCCCAAGACCTCGAGGCTTTGGGCAAAGCGCAGACACTCTGGACATGAATCTGAGACAAAGGCATTTATGTGAGGTGCCTCCTCCTTATGCAAGCCTTCTGTGAAACCCAGGAAGTGGAGCCCAGGAGAATGTTTCCTTGGTGTATCGATAGCCCCTTTGAACCTCTGCTTATCCATATGTGGAATGGGTGGATGCTCTCCACTTGGGACCATCCTCTAAGGGCAGAGAGAGTTAAGAGGCAGAGGCTCTGGGGGTAAAGATGTAAGGAACAGGGCCAGCTGGGTGGTGGTGCCCCGTGTGGGCACAAGGGGAGGAGGGTCAGGAACTTGGTCACTTCACATCTGCAGCGACTGTGCTCAGGAAGTGAGGGGCTCCAGAATCAAGCTGGGTACAGCCCCAGACTGCCACTTGTCATCACGAGAGCTTGGTGGCCACTCTTCCTCTTAGTGACATCACTGAAGCAGCGCCCAGCATACCCCCGCACCTCAAAGTCGTGGATCAGCTGGGAGTGTGTTTGCCTGGTATGCCTGAAGCCCTGAGCTCGATTCCAGTGCTCTGGAGGTAGAGACACAGGAGTTTAAGACCATCCTCAGCTACAAAGTAAATCTAAGGCTAGCCTGGGCTACATGAGATCTTGTCTCAACACCAACCAAGGATTTTCTTTGACACTCAGGAAACCTTTCCTAGTCCTAGGGAACAAAGCCCTCTCACAGCTGCTGTGGGAAGCCAGTCTCAGGGTCTTGTTTGGGTGGACAGACCTTGACTTTGGATCCAGTGGACTGTAGCGTGAGGCGACTGAGAGTCCTTTTGATGGGTTTTCAAATATCATCTAATATCCTGCTTATGAGATGATGTGGGGCCAGCTTTTCTATGTGGGTGTCACCCACTGAACTCTTGGTTAGAGACAGTATGACAACTCCTGGTTGAGCTTATCTCTTTCAGGAAGTGCATCTGACTCTGGGACAACAGACTATTGGAGGAGACAAAGAGCTCAAAGCCTTCCTTCCTGGGTCTCTTTCCTCTGTCTTCAGCCTTCCCTGGGCCCTGCCACACCCCCCTGAGCTGTGTCAAGGGGACAGGAGAGGTGACAGGAGCCACCATCTGACTTGTGTGAGCAGATGGGTTACCTGGGGTCCTCTTGCTGTACCTCTGAGTTCCTGGAGATGGCCGCAGATGGCCCCTGTGTGGGTTGCCTGCCCCTCCTCCTCTCCACCTGCCTCTCTCCGCTGCTGACCCCTCTTCCTCTTCTCTCATCCCAACTGGCCTCTTCAGCAATTCAAATGCAGGGCATGTTTTCTCTTCTTGATTTGAAACATGGACGAGTGGGGCATTTTCTCTTCTCTTGTCTCACAAATGCGCAATAAAAGCCACTCACCCGAGCTAATTGAGCCGTCCTCCAGCCCTCCCTGAGAGGCCTCTGGCCTTCCTTCATTCATGCTAATCCTCCTCAGTAAGAGGTACTTAATGCTGGGAACTGCCCTGTTGGGTCCAAAGGCCTGCCCAGGGTCTCTCCTTGTCATGGGGAATGGCAGTGCTTATGACAATGGTGAGGGACACACAGTGCTTGGCCTCATTACCCTTTGCAGAGCCTCGTAGCTCAGCCTAGCACAGACCTCCCCTCTCCTCTGTCCTGTGGATCTCAGCCTTGGTACACTGGGAGCAGAATGTGGCAGGGTCTCAGACACAGGCGGCTCTGTCCAGTGTGGGGATCCTACTGGGGCTAAGCTGTTTGCTAGCTTCTTCCTTACAGAACGTTCCATCAGTTCTTTCTCCTGATAAGGACCAAGGTGGAAAGGACCTTACTGGCCACTTAGCTAGTGGCAATAGCTAAAGAGACCCAGGATGTGCTATATAGACCCAGAAAGAGCAGCCCATACCTGGATACTACAAAGACATGTCTTACTCCCTCTATTGTCCCTTGACCCCTGCTATTCTTGTTCCAAGGACACCTGTCTTTATAGTAAATATTTAGTCTTCATTCAACTGTTGCTGAAGGGCAGGAGCCACGGCTGATTGGGCCTGTAGCATGGAACCTGGTGAGGGGGTAGCCTGAGCTTCCGTGAACCCCAACAGCACAATGCCCACGGCCCAGGAGCCCTGACCATAAGCTGCATAGCCCTTAGGACAGCTGGTCCCTGCATCTCTGAGATATAGGATTTGAGGATGAGTTCTGGGTAACAGGACTGAACCAGGAGAAAGGGGAGAGCTGGGTCCATCCTGGAGCCTTCTTCACTGTGGCTATTCTCCATGGTAGTTGGTAGTCAGTGAAGTAGAGAAAAAGCTAGATCCCCATTGAGGAGGACTGAGGCGGTATTCAAATGATATGTAAAAGAGCCTGAGATATGCAAGAGGGCCTGAGATAGCTGTTAGAAGAGGATAGCATGTATATTTGCGTGTGTATGTCTGCATTGTGTATAAATACATCTATATCTGGGAAGAAATGAGGAGTTCTGGGTAGGGAGGTATTTGGACTCTTTTCTCTGGTCCTTTGAGAACATGAGCCCAAGGACAGAATCTTCTGTGGCCCACTCCTGCTCATTTACCATTCCCTTGACTAGGGCCCAGTAGACATGGGGCTGGTGATTCCCTGGGGTTAGGTTACATAGCAAAGATCCAGAATTTCCTATGCACAGAGACTATTAACCTGCACTGTGCCCTGTCACTTTAGAGTCAGGAACCAATTCCCCTTGACCTGGGCAACATAACCTCAGAGTCAAGCCTCCAGTGCCTCAGCTGGTAGCCCCAAGTTATCAATCCCTTTGCCACCTCTGTGCCCGAGTCCCAGGACATCAGTGATTCTGCAGCAAACCGTTCCCTAGCACTGCGTAGTCCTGCCACCAAGCCTGCTCAGAGTGTCTTCAGAGGGTGGCTCCCAGCTTTCTGATCTCCTGGAGATCAGTCACTTGGAGGGAAGAGCTGCTTCTGAAAAGCTCCTCTCGCCTGCCAATTAGCCCTGTAGATGCGGCGGAGAGAACACCACACACAATAAAAGCCCAGAAGCAATTAGGGTCACTGCGCCTCCCGGCTCTCTCCTCTGCTCCTCAGAACAGCCACTTCACTGAGGATTCTGAGCACTGTCAAAGCTCTAGATGTCCCAGGTCTGAGGTTAGAGCTCTGAGGGTGGGCAGGGCCAAGGGGACCCCAAGGGGCTAGCTTCACCCTGCTGTCAGATCTGGCCTCTCAGAGCAGGGTGCTGAGGGAAGTCTGGGGCTGAGGTGTGAGTGGACTCATCTATTTGGTGCCCTGTGGCCTTGGTAAGTGACTGAGGCTCCAGAATCTTCTTTGACTTATGATCAGAGTTCTAGAAGCTAGGTGTGGTTCCAGATGCCTGTAATCCTAGCATTGTAGGGGAACAGAACAGGAGCTGCACAATGCTGGCCCTGGCCTGTTTCCCTCACCTTGCTTCCATCCTCACTGAGATGGAGAGCAAGGTCCAAAAGGCCAACAAAGTTGGTGGTGACAGCTCTTAGTAAGCAGCTACTGATTATGAGGTGAGTGAGGTGACAGGCATAGGTAACTGGCTCCCTGTATACCTGGGCAGGTCCTGCCTCTCATCTGGGAAGCAGAATAAGCTGTACTTTGTCAGGCTGCTGTCCAGATCTCATGTGATAAGCAGTCGGACGCTTTGCTGTCAGCAGCGCTGCACGGACAGCAAAGGCAGTTGCTAGAACCCATACGTGTTAATGAACATGTGTGGCCAGGGCATCAGACAGGCTTCATGTTGGTCTCTGTGTAGAGCTCTGTGGTCCGTCCCAGGAGGTACCATTCAGGAGACAGGAGGATGTGTTCTGAAGGAAGGCTGCCTTGGTTGTATGACTTTGTGTGATCTGTGACCCGAACGCACCATGTGTATAAGGAGGTCCATCCATTTCAGTGGTGGAAAACCTTCCCCTTCCCCTAAGCCAGCATTGCACGGCTCAGAACTGGGTAGCACCTCCTTGGCCTTTCGCTCTGGTACATCGCACGCTCTGTAGCCTGCCTTTCTGGTCCATCAGCTCCTGGCTTCTGCCCCTGCCCTGCTCTGTTCCAGAGAGTCAAGGCCTCAGCTTTGACTTCCGTTGGGACCCCAGCTCCTCCAGTCAGCTCCTGCACACCCAGTCTCTCCCCAGGTAGTCCGTGCCCATCTATCGTGAGCCTCACTAATCTGCATCCCAGAAATGGCACTTAGAACCCATCATCCACTCAGGACCAGGCAACCTGGATCTGGTATTGGACACCACAGCCTCTTGATAAGGGGTTAAACATGAGACCAAAAGGAGCTGGACCTCGGGACTCATTCTGGGACACTTTTCCACGATCTACAGTGCAGTCTGAACCATGGAGGCTCTCAAGATGCTACCTTCCACTTTGGCCTGACTTTGCAAAAGTTGTGTCTAGACTCACTGTCCTAGTGTACACAGACACCATAAGCCGCCATGGGAGACTGTGTGCTACTGGTTCAGTCAGAAAGCTCTGTGCCTCTGCAAGGATGTCCCCTGTTCCTGGAATGCCTTTCCATGTCTGTTGAACCCCGACTCTGCCTGCCTTCCGTTAGTCCTCCTGTGTGACTCTAATGTCTTGTTCAAGGTCTACTCCTTCAGGGCAAAGCCTGGGTCTTGTTTCTTCATGTGTCTTTACAGCTAGCATAGGGTCTGGAGACAGGAGCTGGACATTCAAAGAGCAGAGGACAGCATGAGAAAGAGCTATGTCATTATATAAGTAGGGACAAGGAGTATTCCAGCTCAGGGAGCCAGGGACACTTAAGCTGAGATATGGGGCACTGGTTAGGAAGCAGGACTGGTTGCTGCCTCCTACCTCTGTGCTCTGGGGTCTCCACAGCCCCAAGGCTTCTGCTGCTGTATTTTCAATTTGAACTAAAGTTTGTTACCTGGAGAGTCCTGGACCCTGCTGGTGCGACTGCCACGGCTTAGTTGCTGGGCTTCTGTTTCTGCCTTTGTCACCTGTCTGTAGGTGGGGGCTGCAAGAGGTGGCGTTGGCCCTTGGTGGAAGCAGCAGGGGCTGCCCATGGAAAGCCTGTAGCCTAGCTGTCTGGGTTCGAGTCCTACGTCGGCTGTTGACAGGTCCTCTGACTCTGGGGGAGATGATGTGCCCCTCAGAGGCTGGTCATCAGCTTCGTTATTCCACACAGTGGGCACAATTGTGGGTACAATTGTGCCCATTTCAAAGAGTCAAGAGGTCGCCTGTGTCCTAAGGTTGGTGTGGGTATGACACAGAGAGCATCTGCCCACAGTGACTGTCAGACACAGCCATGGTGGCAAGCTTGTCACCAAACAGCCGCAAATTCAAGGACGCCTTCCAACCCCAGGCCAGAGCCTTCTCCTGCTCTATCTCCCTACTTGCCCCACGTGGCAGTCCCCCACACCCTTGTGGATCCTCTGGACCCCACATCTCCTACCTCCCCAAGATTCACCAACCAGCATTCTCACATCCTCTAGGCTCCTGGCTTCCTGGATGGATTACCTCTTCCCATCTGCTTCAAGGTCACAGCTGTGTGTCTCAAGGTCACACTGCTAGCCGTGTCTTCTCCCCTCATGGAGTTAGCCTTAGAGACGTGATTCTTCTGAAGGGGGCCCTGGCTACGTCTTCCAAGCGTCTCAACTCCCCTCCTTTTTAATTAAAAAAAAAAAAAGTTACCCACGAGCAAGCACGGATTACACATGCAAATCTCGCAGACAGTATAAAACAGAGTGTGCCAGCCTCCCCCACCTGCTCCCTCTCCTCAGCTGAAGGCTGTTCTCAGTTTGGGCTTTGAATCCTGTCTGTCCTCTTTCTACCTTTAACAGCTCACTCCCACACATCTTACTAGCTCAGCAACACACCTGGGTCCTCTGCTCTGTAGTGCGGCTTTCTCCATGATCCGATCCTCCTATCTAGCTGCTGCCCGGTCCCCCCTCTGCAGTGTTGGTTGTTTTTTTCCCTTACAGAGTCTAATTGGCTCCCTGATTTCAAACCTGGGCCACTTGAGCTTGCTTGACCAACTGTCACTCTTCGTTCAGTCATCCTTCTGCCCCTGTGTCCCTCATCAGGCAATAGCTGGTGACATCAGGGCTGGCCCCTGCTTCACCCTTCAATAGCACCTCTGGTCAAGGCTGGACTCCATCTGTCCAGGGTCCAGTGTCCCTGGGACATCTGCTGTATTCACTTTACTCTGACACCTCCCCTCTCTGAGCCTCAGCTTACCTATGTCTGTTCCACCAAGCAGTAATACCCCTGCCTCAGTTCCTTGAGGCCCTGGTAGCAGCCTGTCCTAGTTTTCTTTCTGTCTCTGTGAGAGACACCATGACCAAAAGCATCTTGGGAGCAGCTTACAGGTCAAGGTTCATCACGGAGGGAAGCTAGGGCACGTGCCCAGTGCAGGAACCTGGAAGCAGGAGCTGAAGCAGAGATAGATGATGAAGGGATGCTGCTTACTGGCTTGCTCTGAGGCTCAGGGACCAGGACTGGGTACCAGGAGGAACTCAAAGTACCATATGACATTCACATTTTTAAAACCACATAGTATACAGGGATGATGGGCATGAGATCGGTGTCATCATGTGACACCAGCCAGCACCTAGGACTCATGCATGGTCCCCTTAGGTCGCTAGCACAGAGGATGCCCGTCACTTCCTTTTGTCTTCCTTTCTGTGTCTCATCTTCCCTTGAGGGAACCATCTCGACCTATTCCGCTTCCCGAGAATCGGTCTGTTGGCGTACTTTTGGGGGTTGCCTTATTAGGCTCTATTATCTACCACCCTTCTACCCTCATTCCACCCCAATCCCTTCCAACCCCCAACACTGGGTAGGATAGAAAGAAGTTAGAGGGGAAAGGGAGTGTGGACCTCTTTAGATTACTTCCTGCTGATTAGGGGTATCCGGTTCCTTGGGACAAGTTCAATCTTCATCGCCAGAATATCTCCAACCAGCATTCCAGCAATCCAGGAATCCAGCAATCCAGGAATCCAGCAATCCAGCAATCCAGCAATGCACCAATGCACCAATGCACCAATCCACCAATTCACCAATCCTGCAATAGCAAACCCAGCAGCAGCAGAGATCAGCAGCAGGATCAGCAGCAGGATCAGCAGCATGGAATCAGCAGCAGCAGCAGAAGGAGCAGCCATCACAGGCTCTCTCGGGGTGCTCACATTTATATCCTCTCAAGAGTCCTCAGAACTCCAAACCTAAACTATCTGCAGCTGACAAAAACCACTGCCCTCCTAGAGCACGAGACGGATCACAGCATCACAGCGTCTACGAACAGTCTGAAGCAGCCCTATATCCCACACCTGGAATTCAAGCAAAGACATAGTCACATAACATACATGGATTTTTTTTTTAGATTTATTTATTATTATATGTAAGTACACTGTGCTGTCTTCAGACACACCAGAAGAGGGCATCAGATCTCATTACAGATGGTTATGAGCTACCATATGGTTGCTGGGATTTGAACTCAGGACTTTCAGGAGAGCAGTCAGTGCTCTTAACCGCTGAGCCATCTCTCCATCCCCCATACCTGGATTTTTAAAGAAACCAAAATTCTCACTGCATTAGCCCAGAGGAAGATGAAATATGACCCAGTGTCTTAGTTTTAGGTTTATTTACTGTGGGAGAGACACCATGACCAAGGCAACTCTTATAAAGGACAACATTTAATTGGGCTAGTTTAAGGGTTCAGAGGTTCAGTCTATTATCATCAATGCAGGAAACATGGCAGCATATGGTAGGCATGGTGCAAGAGGAGCTGAGAGTTCTACATCTTCATCTGAAGGCAACTAGGAGAGGATTGGTATCCCAGGCAGCAAGAAGGAAGGTCTTAAAGCCCACCCCGACAGTGACAAACATCCTCTAATAAGGCCACACCTACTTCAACAAGGCCACACCTCCTAATATGCCACTTTGTGTGGGCCAAGCATATTCAAACCACCCAGGGTTTCCAGGCTTTGTACAACTGAGCACCAACATGCTGTGTGACCATTAGGAAGACACATGACCTCTCTGAAACCACAGCTCACCAGAGAACACAATATTCTCTCTAGTAGAAGTGGTGATGTGGGTCCAAAAGGTGAAATGAGTCCAGAGCCCAAGGAGAGGCAGTTCGTTTGTGGCCGAATTGGTATTCATCCGCCGCCATCAGTGCCTGGAAGAAGGCGCCTGGCTATCCTGCTAGTCACTGCCTTTGGCCGTGGGCTCTGAGCTCAGCCCATCAGCATTCAGAAGTAATCATCTAGTGTGATTAATGTTCCTTTCAAGCCCTCAGGAGAGACTGTGGGCTGTGGTCATTGTAATCAGACTTGTGACAACCAATGGCATTAATAAAAATCATTAGTTCCCGGCAGCTAATCCTGTGAAGAGATGGACTGACAGGCTGTTTGAATTCTGTCGCTTGGTGTTCTGTTTTTAATCAAGAACAGTTTCAGACAACTTGTCAGGGAGATGCGGCAGGCAGCCCAGGAAGCAGCTGGGCCTGATTGGACCTCCTGCTCTGATGGAGCCCAGGGCCTACCCTTTCCCCGAATCTCTCCTTACAATAGGGCTGCCCAGGCACTTCTAGTTAACAGTACTTGCAGTCTTTTGTGGGAAGGCCGGTTCCAGTTTCTCAAGACATAAAGCTGTCCAGGACGCTCTCCCTAGAGTCTATTCCTTATCCCCCATCTATCCACTCACCTAAATCTCAACTCCTCTGAGGGCCTGGGATCTGGTTCTGTACCCCGCCACCTCTCCCTCCTCTGCAGCCCATCTACCTCGCTCCACCGACACGACACCTGGGACATCCTCTTTCCTCCAGGCTCAGCCCCTGCTTGTTTTCAAGCCTCTCTCTGTTTCTGCAGGAAATCCCTGCTTCTTCCCTCTCCTAACCATCACCATTTCCGCGTGCCCCATCAGCTGCTCGTGTCTTCCCGACATGCCCACAGCTACTTTGCTCACCATGCCCACTGACACTTGCCTCTCCCTATCATTAGCATCCAGACCTGAGCACCCCTCGAGAGAGACCCCCTGACTCACATTTCCTGCAGCCCAGGACCTGGCGTATGCTGGGTGCTTATTGCATTGCATGGGATAGATAGGAGACACATGGGCACCAGTACATCCCCCGCCCTCCAGGAGTGCCTGGTGACAAGAGACACAAGACCCCAGATTAAAATGGGAGGGAAAAGAAGTATGGATCGACTGATATATCTCGGCTGTGCAGAGTTCTAGGTTTGGCTCACCTCTCTGGGTCTTCTCTGCTCAGACAACCCTATCTCCAGTGACAAGCCAAAGCATCCCATGGCCACCAGGGCAGTCTCTCTGTAGCTACCCACTGGTGTCAGAACCACCTGTCTTCAGCAACACTCAAGCAGGAGGCAGAGGAGAGCTTCACAGACCCTGCCTCCCCCTCAGCTCCTAAGCCTCTGGAATCATCTACCATAGGGATTAGGATGAGCCCGGCAAAGTGAGCTCGGCTTGTCCTCACTAACTGCCTGGGGCTCTGCCAGCGTCTGCAATGGCTCCTTGGCTCTTTGCCCTGAGGTTACATGTACCTCAGGGTCTCTGCCAGCGGCCAGGGAGGCTCACCCCAAGCTCCAGGGCAGCGTCATTCTGGAGGGATTTGTTGGTGGATTGTTTTCTTTTTGCTGTGTCTCGAACAACTACAAACACAGAGGGTTAAACAGTACTTCCTGCTGGAGTATGGCTCAGAGAACACTTACCTAACAGGCGTGAGGCCCCAGGTTCCATCACCTGTGCCACCCCAAACAAACAAACAAACAAACACCCCAGCTCTACTTTCTCCCACCGGTCTGTGGAGAAGCCTGGTCACCTTCCCTGGCTGAAATCAAGAGATGAGCAGACATGCTCCTCTGTAAAGTTTCTGTAAACTCAGGGGTTTGGGGGGGAGGGGTGCAATCTGCTCCTTCAGGCAGAGGATTGGGTCCCCTGTGCCCTTGCCCGATGAAGGCAGAGAGCTGTTCTCAGCTTCCAGAAGGAGCCCGTGCTCCCCAGCTCACACAGTGAGCTCCTCCACAGTGTCCTGGCCAGTGTTGGAGATCAGGTCTGCCCATCTTCCCACCTAACCTTCCTTCCCGCTTCCTTCTCCAGGGATCACAGTTAACTCAACCTCAGGCAGACATCAAGGCCCAGTTTTCCCACCAAGAAGCTCCTCCTGAAATCCAGTTGGAATGTCCCTTTGTCACAAAGAGGGCAGTCACAGCTCCCCCAGGCCATGTTATGGTTACACGCAGTCTGAGGACCGGATGGGTCCCCGCTGATGAGGACCAGGGTCTTGCTTCATCCTAGTGGGGAAAAGAGAAAGAACATGGTGACCTTTGGAAGGGTGCACATTCACGGCTTCCGGGGATTCCAAGTACAGAGACCACTGTACGAAAGCCACTTTACAGTGTGCACAGGCAGTAAAGCGCACTAATAGTTACTGCCCGTGAAGTTGACCCTCAGAGTCTGGGAGCTGACCGGGACACCTCACCTGTACTGTGAGAAGTCTCTGAATTCACTCACGGCAGGGATCGGCACTTTACAGTGTGTAAGACAGATCTGCACACACTGCCTCTGAGTTAGACCTGGTCCTCAGGATCACCAGCATCAGGCCATTAGCAGAGGCTGCACAGGAGCCCAGCATGTGGACCTTCCATAGTCCTGTCCCCTTCCCCCACCCCACACCTCCAGCCAGGACCAAGCCACTGGGAGGCCTAGCTCTTCTTCAAGCTTTCCAGGTCCAGAAGGTTCTGGAAGGCACCCCCCAGGCCCTCTTCAAGGCAGACCATTCTCCCCCTTCTGCCCACAGCACACCTGAGAGCATCCAAGCCCAGAATCTCAAAAGAACCTGGAGGTTTTGCATTCTTGGCCCCACAGACAGGCAGCCTGGAGCCAGGGGAAATCAGGGCTTGTAAACACTGGAAAGGAGGGCAATTAGGGAGAAGCTCTCTGCTTCCCCCCATTAATTCCAGGCAAGTGCACTTCATCTTTCTCTAGGGCCCCAAGAGCTCCTCTCCTCACTCAGCCTAGCACAATGAGCCATGGCCCCAGGGACTTGGCACCGCCCGGGGTGGGCAGTGGGAGGTGGAGGAAGGGTCTGAGTGTGGGAGGAGACAGGGCTGAGCTGGGTGAACTCACGCTGAAGCCTACTGTGTGATTCTGAACAAGCTCGGATGTGTGGAGACAGGGTGGGGACATTGGGTTGTCTGGATGAGCTCTGGGGGACCCCGTTGTTGTTCTTGGAGCAAAGCACCCATGTCTGGGGGTAACAGTGTGTGTGTGTGTGTGTGTGTGTGTCCTGCTTTAACATGATGAAAACCAGGAGCTTCCTATAGCAGGTGGGCTTGGACTCCATACACCTAGATAGAAAGCCAGGGCAGGAGGAATGAGTAGGAGAAGGGCTAGCCTGAGTAAAAGATGGAGGTACTAGGATGTAAACAGAGTCAAGATAGGAAAGGGAGAGGGCTGAGGCCTGTGAGCCCACAGCTAAGGGACAAAGGGAGGGTGGGCTTGGCCAGACTCAGGGCTATGTCGGAAGCTTCTGGAATCCCTGAGAAACCTTCTGTGATGGGACAGCAACCTGGGTCTTGCCTTATAAAAGGCTGGCCATTGGAAATCACCCCCATCCCTCCTGTGTGTTCCATACTGCCAGGCTGCTCTAGGGAACCAGGGAGGGCTTCCTGGAGGCAATGACTGGGTAAGCCTGCACAGCAGCCAGGCCTGCAATGGAGCACAGTCTCTGCAGACACAACTAATGCAAGAGAAAGGTGGAGGCAGCAAGGCAGAGGAGGCCTGTCACCGCGCTGTCCACTGCACTGTCACCTCGCTCGTTTCCTTAGCAACCCCCTCTGGGCAGTTCCTCTCTTCCTACCGTGACCTGGGAAGGAGTCTGGAGGTCCAGAGAGGCTGGATGGCCACTAGTAGTTGACAGAACTGGCTACAGCAGTGTCCCTGTTGGGCAAGGGAATGACAGTGTCACGTCTGAACTGTCCCAGGCTGCCTTCGGTGGTGGGGAAGGGAGCTGGCTGGCTGAATTCCTATGCAGGGAACAGGTTCAGAGACACATGGCCTTTGTGAGCGTGGCCCAGGCTGCGAGGGCTGCTGCCTGGCTCATTTAGTCCCCAAGGCACAACCCACACCTGATCCAGGCGGGTGGAGGCCGTGGGCCTCCTGAGAGCTGGCGGAGACCGCAGCCCATGTGGAAGCCCCGGCAATGAGGTGATTATGTCCTGAGCTTTGCTTTAAAATCCTTAATGGATTTTTTCCACTCCATAAAGCCGCCTTGCGGTCTAGCAACGCTAATTGAGATCTGGGATCAAGAGGAATGTTCTGAGGGCCGAGCCGGCCAAGGCGAGACAAGCTGCCTTCCCCCACCCAGCGCTTTAATGTCTTGAGGGACCTGGCAGCAGGTGGAATCGCCATCTATCTGGAGCCCACAAGCATGGGACAATGGCCCCAGCCAGCCTCCCCTGCACACCAGCAGGCTGCCTCAGCTTTGCAAATGAGGGTGTAGCCTGGATTCACAGCAACCCCTTAAACTGGGAGTCGTTGCCTATTTCGTACCATCCCACATGTAAGTAGAAAATCAGAGTCACCTCAGCCCAGGAGCCCCTCCCACACTCCCAGCCTGTGCTTATGCACCCTAATTAATAGAAGGCTCACTCTCAATCTCCCACTGTTCTGGTAATCCAGGTGCCCTGCCCATGTGGGGGTGGGGAAGGCCTTCTGCCTGGCCGGGCCTCTCCCATCTCTGCCTCTGTTGCACCCTTTGCTCCACACCTGGTAAGATGACTCCTTGCTGCGGAGTCACAAGCCTTCCTGGCCCGGGCACCCCTGGCTAGTCCTTTGCACCCTTTCTTGGGACAAAATCCACAGTGACAGCACCAATAAGAGCAGCAATAAGTACACTTGTAGGAGCTACAGGCATTGGAGCTGTTGTAGGCAAAGTCATGGCTCTGCTTTCCTGGGCTTGGCAAACAGGAAGGGCTTGTCTTGGTGATCAGGGTGTGGCTGACCATCTCAATTGCCCAGCAAGGGACCATTTCTTCTTCTTCTTCTTCTTCTTCTTCTTCTTCTTCTTCTTCTTCTTCTTCTTCTTCTTCTTCTTCTTCTTCTTCTTCTTCTTCTTCTTCTTCTTCTAATTCTTCTTCTTCCTTCCTTCCTTCCTTCCTTCCTTCCTTCCTTCCTTCCTTCCTTCCTTCCTCCTCCTCCTTCATCTTCTTCTTCTTCTTTCTTTTCCTTAGGGGTCACAGACTTTATTGGTTCAACAATGAACAGAAAAAACAAAAACGAAATGTTAACTATTACTTCGGGGGTGTCAATGTAGATGTGAAAGCCACCCTTGGACCTCCTCCTCCTCCTTCTTCATCTTCTCTGTCTCCTCCTTCTTTTCCTTGTCCTCCTCTTTTTCTTTTTCCTCTTCCTCTTCTTGTTCTTCCTCCCCCTCCCCTTCTTTTTCCTCCTCTTTCTCTTCTTCCTCCTCCTTCTCTCCCCCTCCCTGTCCTCGTCTTCTTCTTCATCTTCCTCTTCCTCTTCCTCTTCTTCACAGCTTCTCACAGCTCACCTCCCTCCCAGACCTAGGAGGTGTAGACAGGAGCTACACCTGAGCTATGTGTTATCCAGCTACAGGGGCCACAGGAGCCCATACCATTCTGATAGGAGGAAAACAGTGCAGACAGCTCAGGCACACTGTACCTACCTCTCAAGAGGGTCTCACCTCTAAGGAAGGATGCTGTTCCATCCATGTGGCTGTCCCGTAATCACTCCTGACACGCCTTTCTGGTCCAGGCCTAGACTTTTGCAATTGATCTGTAAAAATCCCAATCTTGGGTGACTTGAGGTGGGTGATTTTCACTCTCTGAGCTCAGTTTACTTATCTATGAAATGGGAAAACGAGTGGTCCTACAAATGACTCGCATGCTCATGCCCACTTTATAAAGTGTGTCCTGGTGTTCCAAATAGCAGATGTCCTTGTCACCCTCCCTTTACCTGCCCTTACTGCTGCTGTCTCTGCACCTTCTTCTCCTGGTCCTCCATGTTCAAAGCTATGCATCCTGGACTCACTAGGAAGTCTCAGATCCAGCGCTGTGACATCCGACTCTACTGGTTTGGATATGACAGGACACTTTGCTTCTCTGTAACTTCTAGGAGCCATTTATCAGTTTATAAATGCATACTCCAGAGCCTGCTGGGATTGGGAGAGTGTCACATGCATAGGTCACCATGGGTGAGAGGGGATTGTCACAGGACCCAGTCTTCTCCCAGGTGGGCATCTCTGTTATTATGAAGCCTTTGTTTTCTTGGTAACTTTCATGATGGATCATGGGCAGCTTTCTTTAAATGCATTTATGGGGTGCTCTGTGTTTCTGATGCTATTGTAAGAAATTCAAATTTTAAAATTTTGTCTGCTAGGAAAGAAGGGGAAGGGAGAGGGAGGAAGGGAAAGGGAGAAAGAGAGGGGGCAACTCTGTCTCTGGGGATTCGCACCATGAAAGGAAGGGGTCCATTGTAAATGAATGCCCCCTATCTCTTTGAGATAAAGGTTTATATCAAGTGCCTGCCCCGCTCAGCAGAGCTCCTCGTCTCCTCTTTGAATTCCGCACACATCTTCAACCACTCCGTGTATCCATGATGTGTGTCCTTGTCTGTCTCCTTGTCAGCTGGAGGGAGCTTGGTTTAACCACCCCCACCCCAACATGCTCCGAACAACAAGCCAGACTGGGTCACCGGAAGGGAATGAAGTGCTTAAAATACGAGGATTTGATGAACAGTGAGCTGTGGTGAGACCCAAGGCTCTTGGAAACCCCTGCTCTGCACCCTACCCAGGCTTGAGTCAGCGTGGCAAAGCTGGATGATCCCCAGATCCCATACCATCTGTCCCCTAGGCAGCTGGCACGCCTGGACCCAGCTCTAACTGGGCCACTGAGTCCCAAGCCTATTATTCTGCTATTCCCTTGGTTCCGGGCTGCCCCCCAGCCTCCGAGCACTCTGGGCCAAGCCTCCTCCCACTTTCAGGTTGGAGAGACTGAGGGGAGCCTGTGTTCACAGCAGCCTGGGAAAGCTGAAAGGCAGTCATCACTATCTGTGACATGCATGGTGGGCTACTATAGCCACCTGTGGGGTGGGCCCCAGTGGAACAAATATACAAGGACACAGGGGTGGAAGTGGCACAGGGTCCACATGGATGGATGGAGCAGGGCATACAAGGCCACCCATTGAAGACCCCCTCATCAGGACCCACTCACATATATCATGTGGAGACTTTCTGAGGACCTGTGATGGGTGTGTAGGTGGGACCAGAAGAATGGCTGTCTGGGGCCAGGTGGGCTGAGACAAGGTTAGACCCAGGATGGTTGATTCTTTTAAAGTTCCAGAAAATTCTTTCTTTGCAGCCAAGCTCTTAACTACTTCCTAATCATCTTCAGGTGTTGGTGACTCCTGTTCATCCATCAGAGCTTGGATGCTGCCTTCTCTGGGAAGCCTCGCTCGGCCCCCAGCACATTTCCATCTCATCCTGTTTCCATCCCATCTCCATCCTCCCCGTCCCATCTCCACCATCCCCGTCCCATCTCCACCATCCCCATCCCATCTCCATCATCCCCATCCCATCTCCACCATCCCCGTCCCATCTCCATCATCATCCCCGTCCCATCTCCACCATCCCCGTCCCATCTCCATCATCATCCCCGTCCCATCTCCACCATCCCCATCCCATCTCCACCATCCCCATCCCATCTCCATCCTCCCCGTCCCATCTCCACTATCCCCATCCCATCTCCATCATCATCCCCGTCCCATCTCCATCATCATCCCCGTCCCATCTCCATCATCATCCCCATCCCATCTCCATCATCCCCGTCCCATCTCCATCATCCCATCCCATCTCCATCATCCCCGTCCCGTCTCTATCATCCCATCCCATCTCCATCATCCCCATCCCATCTCCACCATCCCCGTCCCATCTCCATCATCATCATCCCCGTCCCATCTCCACCATCCCTGTCCCATCTCCATCATCCCTGTCCCATCTCCATCATCCCATCCCATCTCCATCATACCCGCACCATCTCCACCATCCCCGTCCCATCTCCACCATCCCCGTCCCATCTCTATCATCATCCCCGTCCCATCTCCATCATCCCTGTTCCATCTCCATCATCCCTGCCCCATCTCCATCATCCCATCCCATCTCCATCATCCCCGTCCCATCTCCATCATCCCCCTCCCATCTCCATCATCCCTGTCCCATCTCCATCATCTCCATCTCATCCCACCCATCCTCATCCCATCCCCATTCCATCCTATCCCATCTTTGTTCCATATCCATGGCACTCCCAATCCTTGCACTGGTCATGCTCAGAACTTCTGTTTCTGGAGGTTATGGAAGGAGGAGACAGGCTGGAGGCAACAGGGGAAGGAGACAGCCATCATCAGGGACTGGATCCATCCAACAACAGCTGGGATGCACACCCTGGGTGGGTCCTCTCAGGCCCCCTCCTCTGGTGGCAGCAATGGTACACTCTTTAGGGGCTGCATGGTACACTAAATAGGACACATACAGACCTCTGAATCTATCATAGGTGGACAAAGCCCAAGTAAGGGCAGCATCAGGGGAACTGGAGTTACAGATGGTTGTAGGCCATGAAATGGGTGCTAGGAATCGAACCTCTGCAAGAGCAGTCAGTGATTTAAACCACTGATTCATTTCTCCAGTCCCAACACCCTTAGGAAGTGTTGGGCAGCAATCCTAACTCCTAGGCAGCAAAGGAAGAAGAACCATGTGGTGGCTCCTAGTGGCCTAGGACCTAGGCAGATGTGGCTATTGGGCCCCTGGATGCCTTTCAGGTATTTCCCACTGATGGTCTTATCTCCTCCAGTAGCCCACAGCTCCTGTTTCTTCACCTCCAGGCAAAGCTCTGGTGAGCCTCTGATCGGCTAAGCTGGTCACATGATCACCATCCCTTGATGAGACATTTTTAGTAGAAAAGGCAGAAGATTGTGGGTTCCCTGAGGCGGGTGGGAGCTCATGTGCTGTGGCCCCAGTCATCTGGCAGACAACTGGAGTCCTCAGGTGGAGGTCTCTTGTCAGAAAAATGCAGGTATTCCTGTGGCTTGGCACCTATAGTCATTGTCTAGAGCTATGAGCATAAATGACCTCAAACCTGAGGCTAGACATGACAAATTATTAATGTTACATGGTGTTGGACACGGAAATCAAGATCGAGGTATTAACAGAGTTGGTTCCCTCTGAAAGACCCAGGGAGTCTTCCTATTCCTTTTAGACTCCAGCGGCTGCAATGCCCCTGTGTTGCTTGAGTCTCTGCCTGTCCCTTCACTAGCTCTGTGTCTCTGTCATGGGCATAGGACTCCCCAAGTTCAGCACAACCTTGTTTGATGAACACCACCTGCCAGGGGCCTGTTTCCAAGTTCTCAGTGGGCTTTAACTGTCAGTGTAATGTAGCCCAGAGTCACCGAGAAGGGAGTCACAGTTGAGAGATGGTCCAGATCAGATTGGCCTGTGGGTGTGTCTGTGGGGGATTATCTCCACTACTAATTGATGAAGGAGGGCACAGCCTACTATGGGTAGCAACATTCCCTAGGCAGGCAGTTCTGCGCTGTATAAGAAACCTAGCCAGCAGCTCCTCTGTGGTTCCTGCCACACTATTTTGGCTATCAAGTGAGTCCATTGGTTGGAGGTAGTGCTGTCCATTGGTTGGGTAACAAGCAGGACTGCCTTGAGTTCCTGCTTCGACTTCCCTCAAAGGATGATGGACGGTGGCTTGGAAATAAAAGCCACATGAACCATCTCCTCCCCTAAGTAGTTTTGGCCATAGCGTTTGTCACAGCAGCAGACAGGAAATGGGGACGCCAAGCACACTCACAGACTGAGCTCCCAGGTGGTTTTGGAACCCTGGTCACCTCACCCAAGAGCCTGGCTGTTGTTCACAAGTGAGCCAGAGAAAGTATGCTGTCACATGTCACCACCAAGGAACTATCACACCTTTCCCATAGGGTCCTGCACTGGGGACCCAACTCTGGCCAATTCCCCCAGAGTCGGAGCCAGGTCACTTTCCCCAAGGCTACCTTGCAGGGTCCATGCTCACAGCTGTCCTCGCCAGAGACAGCTGCAGTCCATTCCCTCTTTCAAGCAGGAAACTGGTTCCGGATGTTCAAGCATCGACACTTCATTAATGCTGCCCATGGCATCTGGTTTGGATGGTGCTGGAGAAAGGCTCCAAATGCTTCCAGATACCAGGGGGACGGTAGTTGAGAGCCCAGGAGCCTGGTGACATCTCCACAAGAAATATTCAAGGGATCCTGACTCTCAGAACAAACCAAATATCTCAATAGAATTCATAAAGCCTTCCCAGTCTTGTCTGGGCCACCCTGGGTCTTCCTCTGTTTCAGTTATATCCCAAGATCCTGCCTCAGGGCCTTTGCACAACCCAGCCCTTCTTCCACCAACCAGCTGGTCCCTTACTACCCACTGGGTCTCAGCTTTAAGGTTCTTTGCTTGGACTGGTGCAGGTCACTATGTGCTGTTTTCCTCATGCTGTGCTTCAGTTAATAGGCAATTTGTTACTAGTGGTGACCACATGACTCAGATAAGCATTAAAAAATATGTGGGTATCTGTGGGTGAACATGTTTGTGTGCACATATACATACATGTGCTTCTGTGTGCATGTCAATGTATGTGCAAGTGTGTGAACATATGTGGCACACACACACATATATATGTGTGTGTGCACACACAGGCATGTGTATGCATGAATGAGCATAATTTTGACCATAAGTGTGTCTGTGTGCATGTGTGCATATGTGAGCATATTGTGCATGTGTGCATGTACATGCATGCATGTGTATATGTGTGTGCATGTGTACATATGTGAGAGCATATTGTGTGTGTGCATGGACATATGTATGTATGTGCGTGCGTGTGCACATGTATGTGTGTATGTGCTCATGTGTGTGTGTGTGTGTGTGTGTGTATGTGTGTATGTGTGTGTGTGTAGCCATTCCCTCCCTTGTGTAAGAAACCTAAGGATAGATCAGAGCTGCGAACCAGATTTGGCTTTTTCAAATAGTCATTCATGCCATGAAAAGATGTATTTGCTTCAAAAAGCTTTTGAAGACCAGAGCCGCTTTTCAATGTCCCTGGCTTAGATGAAAAGGCCCGTCATAAAGGCACAGCTTCAGGAAGCGTGGGGTACTCAGGTGGTAAGGAAGAGTGGCTCTATGCTGGCCTGACACTGCCAACCACAGCTGACCCTGAGAGGCAGCCCCATGGTTAATGTGGGCTCTAGGTCTCCTGGGACAAGGGCTGGCTCTGTCTTGACTGCCTTTCTGGGCACCCTGGGGTGAGAGGCTGCCTCTCCCACTCCCCATACCTGACTGGCATAGGCCCTCTGTGCACCAGGCTGTGGCAGTGGGTAGCTACCATGGGCAGCTTGCCAGCTCATAGAAGGTCACCCTGTTATCTCTTCTTATGATGGGGGGGACCCAATCCTCAAAGGGCTCCACCCTGCAACCTAGTGTAACTTTAATCTTTCAAAGCCTACTTTTAATAAAGGTTCTTAAATGCTTTAACCTCCCTTCTAGCCCACCACACACTAGAGGTAGTGGAAAGGAAAGGATATGGGGGAAGAGGACCTGCTTAGAAATTATTCTTTGGAGCAACTCCCATCTGTGTTGTCAGGAAGCCAGCAAGCAGTTCATAGGTCAGCAGAGGCAGCTCGATCCACTCAGAAACACTTCACAGATACATCAAGTAGAGTCAGGATAGCAGCAGCAATGGCACGACCCAGCAGGAACAGTCAGGCCTCAGCCAAATTGGCACAAGTCAGCAGGAGGGATTTGGACCAGCAGGGACACCAGGAGAAGTTCCCCGCCTCTTTCAACAAAGGGAAGATCAGCGAAGACACGAGAACAAGAAGCCTTGCACAGCTAGCTCTACCAACAAGCCCCTCCCACAGTCCATTGAGTCCTATTTATACTCCCTCCAAACATCCCGAGTCCTCCACAGGTCTCCTCACCGTGCGTCTTGCCTCAGCACGTGAGTCTGTCTTAGCAAAACTCCATGTACATCTGTCTCAGCTGCCATTACCCTGCCAATCAGCCCAAGTCTGCCGAAGCGTCCAGAAGCAGCAGCACACTACCAGGAGGTTCTTGGTGTGTTTCTCTCTATGGAGTCATTACAAATGGAGCTCAAGTATGCAGTGTAGGGAGGACCAATACATGCCTGACTTCAGGGAGGAATCCTTCCTCACGGGTCCTTTCACAGGCCAGCATTAGCAGAACATCCTGAGTCTGTGCTTCGGTGAAACGTTCCTTCACGAGACTGCTTTAGCTAAACATCATCCGACCCAACTGGCATTCCAAAGGACCCTTAAGTTTCTGCTTCAACCTGGTCACTTTCCTCATAGCAGCCTAGGGGGGTGAGGGCCACCACAGGTGAACTCTGATGTCCTAGACTCTCTGCCTGTCCTCTCACTTCCCAGGGACCATCTTTTCCTGAAACTCTCATCATGGACTCAGGGGTGGGGACAAGAACTGAGTGTGACTTCCTTCTCTTCCATCCTTCTCTACTGGACCCTGGTGGTCAGTGTCCCCGTTATCCAGGATCTGCTGGCTTTTTCCAAATCTACACTGGTTAAAGACTGGACACAGTCCCTTTGTCTAGTAGCTTCTAGCATGCCACCGGCCACCAGCGCAGGTGTCTAGCTCTTAAGTAGCTTGCTGTCCCCACCCTCTTGCATGGCTTCCAGAGCTTGCTTCAGATGTGGACAAACACAGCCAGGTCCTTCCTCTAGCCTCACCATGGTTTGGCTGGACAGGAGGCTGAGCTCAGCCCCTCTCACAGCCCATGGCCACTGCGGACCATCCCAGGTAGCCATTGGCTGTGGCTTCTGCTGGAGCGGCAGCAGCCAGAGAACATGGAAGGGCTAGTCATACAGGGTGTCTTCTCTGGATGAGCTCAAACTTCCCACCCTAACTTGCCTGGTCACACTGTGTCCTTCCCGTGGTGCTGAGAGATCATCACACTGCCACACAAGAAGGTGTCAAGGCAAAGAAACCTTCCTGGACAGGACTGGACCAGTGATGAACGGGTTCTTAGACAACTGAAGGCTTCAGCTTCTGTATGCAAACCAAAACTCCTCGGGAAAGGAGTCAGACCTAGTGTGGCCCAGGGAACCTGGACTAGGGGTGGGTATCCTGAGAAAGTCCTAGCCTCTGCTATGGCCCCCCAGCTTTGGTTTCCTATGCTGACCTTACAGGGCACTCGCCCAAAGTTCCTGTTCTCAGGGCTGAGTGAGTCTCCAGTATTAGGAGATGGGGTACAGGTAATCCAATTTTACATATGTCAGGAGGAGAAAAGATGGGGATAAAGGGCCAGAGGCAGGCCCGAGGCCTTAACCTTTACATCTGTGAAATGGGAGGTTTGCGTCAGGGCTGTGACCTTTTCCAGTACTCTCTCTGGGTCAGCTGGGAGCCAGCTGGTTCCAGCCCCTACTCCAGCCTCGTCAGACTGGGAGTGCCAGCGGGGGATTCCCGGAATGCCCTGGGAAGGCTCTGGGCACCACCCAGGCCCCATCATCACCCGAATGGAATCTCTCTCATTCACAGGGAATCCTTCACCCGCCAGCATCCCAGATCCAGGGGAGGAGGCTCTTTCCTTCCAGAGAGCTGGAAGCCATCAGAGCCAGGGCTGTCCTGGGCAGAGGGACAGGGTATGGTCACCATGACCTCACAGCTTGGAAATGGGCCTGACTGGCCCTCAGGACTTGCTAATAATGTATATGGTCCCAGTGGAGATCCCTTGAGCCAACTCTGGGACTGCAGATGGACCAAAGGAGCAGAAAGCTGTGCTCCAAGCTCCCAAGTCACTGATGGGCTTTCATGGCCACCACCCTCTCTGCTTCCAAGTCTGCCACCCATACAACTGGACATCGTGTCCGTGTGTCACCAATTCCTGTCAGATTTGCCCTACAGAGCCCTGAGGAGGCTCTGGTGGGGACAGACAGAGGCCCAATTAGCAAGAGAGGATAAGGGGCTTGCACAGGTCCCAGGGCTGTTCAGCATCCCAGCCTCGCACTCAGTCAGTCAGCAGGCAGGTACTGAGAGCCAGAAAACAAGTGCTTCATACACACGTTCTGGCTGTTTTGAGTGATTACCTTGGGCGGGTCACTTGTTTCTCTGGACTCCATCTCCGAATCTGTACAATGGGCCTAGCCACACTGTGCACTGAATATGAGTTAGCACATAGTAGGATATTGCCCAGTGTTTGCTTCCCAGTTGCTTTCTGCCATGGAGCCTTGGGTAGGGGGTAGGGACATGGGATGGGGAGAGAGTCACTGTTCCTGCAGTGATACTGGCAGACAGAAGGCAGTGTGAACCTGGGTGGGAGTGGTCTCATGGAGACGATCTATTGACTCTGCCTGTTGTGTCTGTTAGGGGGGTGCTTGAGAAAGAGAGCCCCCTCCCTGCCCTTGTAAAAAAAAATCCCACCACCTCTCCTCCCCAAAATGCTACTGTGAAGTTCTCACTGCTTCCCCTGTGCCTGGATTAAATCTGTTCCCCTGGGTCAGTGAATTAACCCCAGAGCTGAGGCTAACTACTGCATGCTCTAGCATGTATTTTTCAGCCTGGTAAAGTAAAGCAAGGATAAAATATATATATATATATATTCAGCATCCTCACATGATTAAAAACAAAATACATAAGATAAAGGGTGAGTTGGAGGCCAGAAGCCACTTGGGAGTCCATGCAGTAAGTACTCTTTCCCCAAGTATAGTTTGTAGATCCTTCTGGTTTGAGCTGGTGCAAACTGTATCCATGTAGCCCATTTCCCCAGCGGTTTTGAGGGCAGGATGATGTCACTGTGAATGAACCTATGCCTCAAGCCACTTCTTGGTTTTGCCTTGCTGGGAATGGATCCCAGAGCCTCACACGTGCTGGATCGGCCTCCTCTGCTCAGTAGATCCCATCCTGGGACCCTGGGAGTGATGCCAGTGATGCCCATGGTGAGCGCCAGCGGCTCTGATATCCAGACCGTTCTCCTCCCCTCGCTACGGTGATCCTCCATTATCTGCCACCACCACAAACACCCAAGTCTGCGTGCTTGGCTAAATGACAGACAGATCCCACTGCCTTACTCTGCAGGCTCCAACTTCAAGATCGAGGCATGGCCAGGAGCCCCACTTCTTACAGTGGACACCACCTCATCCCTGTCCTGATGAGTTTGTGTTGGTTGGTGTCCTGACCGCTTGCTATAAGGACCCGATCTGTTTAACTACCTCTTTCTGACTCATCTCTTCCCTACGACCCTGTCTCTAACATCATCACCTCCTCAGGAGCTGGGGGCTGCATCTCATTGAGGGAGGCACACAGGGTGGCCCTAGCCACCGGATTTATAGGGATTCTAGAGCTATGAGGTACCAATAATGGAGGTCCCAACAGTGGCTTCCAGTAAGGCCTATAACTGTACCATCAGGCCTGCAGTCTCATGAGGCTCAACTGGACACAAAGACTGTGTCATCTTTCTACCAAGCGCCACAGTTTCCCAAGCCACCTGCAAGGGCCATGACAGGGATGCACAGGTTGCAGGTAGGATGAGGAGGGAACCTGACACACTTCTCTCAGCAGCAGTTGCTGCCTGGAAGCTGCTGGCTGAATCTGTGGGTGACACGGTGCTGGTTTCCGGCCTCAAGAGGTGCAAACAGTCATCCACATGGTAGGTTGTGTCCACGCTGGGCACCAAGGATAACTGAGAGCTGGAGTTAGAGTCTAGTCTGGTCCCATAATGGCCCTTCTCCAGGCTCTCACTGAGTCACCGTGAAGATGGTGCCTTCCCCATGGAAATCTGATCCCTAAATGCTCTCTCTGCCCCTTCCTCACCAGCCGGATGGAGCCACTTGACACACCACCAGAAATATGCATCAGGGACACGTCTTGGCTGGAAGGACATGCCGTGCTAGCCCCAGCCCTGAATTCCTCCACTTTGGTCCCCAGGCCCTGCCAGCTGTCAGCAGCCCAAGCCACTGCAGGGCATGAAGCTGAGGTAGTGAGGAATTCGTGCCTGCCTCCCACTGAGAATCTTCTCCCCAGATCGAATTGCTTGTGGTGGACCTGCTCTGTGAACAGTTAATTTGCAAAACCCGGAGCTACTGGGCAGAAGAGGGCCAGCAGGGGACAAATGACAGAGTCTCTTTTGTGTGTACAAAGTGCTCATAGCCACCCACTTGGGCTGTCAAAACCCTGTGTCAGAGGGTCAACTCAATAGCCCAGGCTCTGCCCCAGGACAGAACAGAGTGGATTTTGTCAAGGGGACAGAAACATTCGAAGGCTAGTTGGAGTATGTTCCGGTGGAAGCCATTTCTCACAACTGCCCCTCGTTTGCAGGTCGCAGCTCCTTCCTTCTTGGTCTGGGTTGTTCTCCCTCAGCCCACATCAGCCCCTGCTGGGAACAGGGAAGCCCCTCTTGGGTCCTAAAGCCCAGTGTCCTTTGTCGGGAACTTGGGCAGCCATCATCCCACACCGGCTCAATTTCTTCCTCCAGAGAACAATCATAGGCTAGAGGCTAGTGAGTATCATCTTCCTACCAAGGGAAGATGGACAGGAACTAGGAGGGAACGGCTTTCTAAACAAAAGTGCCAAAGGATGTCACCGCCAGCTTCCCCCGGTCCTTTGCACAAACTGCTCTACAGCCCCACAGAAGAGGGACCTACTATATCAACCAGACTTGCCCAGCATGAGCCTGTGAGGTGAGCTAAGTCTTCAGTATCCTGAAGTCACTTCCTGGGCCAGGCTAAGGACATGTAAACCTCATGACAATTCCCAAGGAACAGGTGCCCCAATTCTCTCTGCAGGACCTGGGCCAATGTTGTGTTCCCCTGCCTAAGCATGGCAGTGATGGATGGGCCTCTGGACCCAGACTTTTGGGAAACCTGAGGTAGCAGGTAGGGGCCATGTCCCAACCCCAGACAGATCTCTTGTCCTGGTTCCTCCCTATGGGACCAGGCACATTGCTACCTGACCAAAATCTGCTTTCTGCTAGCAGGAAACGAAATAGCTGCTTGGGGGGGTGATTAGCCCATCCCCCAACACCTCTCCCCCCAGAAGTGCTCTCAGCTGTAGGAAAGGGCTGATGCCCTGGGGACCTGGGTGATTGTCCACACCCAATCCTGAGCCTACTGCCATCCCCTTGCCAACTCACCCTTGGCTAAGTCATCATCCCAGCCCCTAATCCTCTCACATCCATGACTGGAAACCTCAGCTTTGTCAGAACCCATGGAGGCCCCAAAGTGCTGGGTGCCTCAGTGTGACCCTAATCATCTTCCTCCTGGTCTTGGACACCCATTCCCCACCCCCTCACCATATCTAGGATACAGCTGAGCCTTGCTAAGTTTGTGGAGGTCTTGGCTGGTCATACCGGGTCAGATCTCTGGTTAAACATCACCCCCACTACCCTTCCCCTACCCCTACTCCTACCCCTACCCCTACCCCTACCCCTACCCCTACCACTACCCCACGCCTGACCCAAGCTCCAGCAGCTGCCCAGAGCTCTCTAGGAGGCTGCTCCCTGCCACTTAGAGCCCTATTTACCAAATTAGCTCTGGGGATGCCCATTTTCAGTCAGCTTCCTTGTTTCCCAACCTTGCCCTCTGAGCCCTCAGCCGCTCAGCAGGATTCCTTGAAACAGATCATTCCCTCTTCCCCAGCTCAATCCTGGATCTACTCGCTATATCCCTGAGACTGGCTTTGAACTCCCAAACTGCTTTACTTTAACCAGCTCTGAGTGCCATTTCTCCTCCTTAGACAAACCCTGAGTCCCCCGGTAGCCTGGACATTTCATTAAAAGTCCCTCAAACTAGTCCGTGATTAGGTTTAGCTGGGGCTTGACCTTCAGAGGGGTAGCCTTACCTAACCCTTGCACCCTATCTTAATCTGGTTTCTGTTACTATAGTAAAATACTCAAGGCTGATTGTTTTACAAAGAAGAGCACAAAGGTTTATTTAGGTTACTGTTTTGGTGGCTGAAAGTCCCAACAGCATAAGGCTGTGTCTAGTAAAGGTTATGAGGCAGATGGTGGGTGTGTGGCACAAAGGTTTATTTAGGTTACTGTTTTGGTGGCTGAAAGTCCCAACAGCATAAGGCTGTGTCTAGTAAAGGTTATGAGGCAGATGGTGGGTGTGTGTACAGGCGGGGGTGGGGGTGAGAAGAGAGATGAAACCAGCCCAGTGTGGCTGGGGTTAGGCTTGAGAGAGCCCCTAAAAATGACCTTAATGGGGTAAGGACATCTCCCTAATCCTTGAGACCTAACGCCCTCTCACTAAGCCCCGACTCTTAAAGGTCCCCTCACCTCTTACACACCCATCTGCTTTAGAGACCAACCTCATGACATCTTAGCCTCATGGGACACACTCTCAATCCACATCCAGGCTGCGACCCTCTTAAGTGGACTCAGCTCCTGTTCCTACATTGTTTTCTTTAAAATCGCATCAGAACGAAGAAACCACAGTGGAGTTCACAGCCCAGAGCCTGGCCGGGATCCTGCTTTGGCAAGCTTGTTTCTTTCTCTTTCTCCCGCTCCTGTTTACACAAAGCCTTAAACCTGCCAGCAAAGAGAGACTGTGTGTCGCTGGGGGATTCTGTCTTCAATGGGGAGAGCAAAATCCCAGGTGGCGTCTCTCAGAGCTGGCCACATCTGCCAGCTTCCCCATTTAGCCTTTCCTTTCAGCCAACAAAAGGACCTGTGGGTGGCCAGCCTTGTTCATCAGCGCTGGAGGCTGTTGGCAGCGGCAGCGGCCACGGCAGCGCTGGGCACAGGTCTTCCTTCAGACCAGCTCTGTGTTTTGTTAGGGAATGTTCAGCAGCTGGTCAGGGGGCGGTCTCTTATCCTCAGGCACACAGCTCTGGGCTCTGACTGTGAAGTCAGCAGAGCAGGTCTAACCTTGCCTGAGTGTCTCACAGGTGACTAGTAAGTATCCATCCTTAGGTGGGTTGACTTTTAGGGGCAGGGCCTGGGGACACTGAGGCTCAACCAGTATGCCTTCTCTGGGCCTTTCCCAGAGGAACAGGTGACTTTGGGGGGGGGGGCTGTTCCTGTTTTTTTATCTGTTGTAGAACATTCAAGACTGCCCGTTCTGTGGTACTTCCTTGAATAGCCTGGCCTCTCTTAAACTGTGTCTAGTTCCCCAGGCCTTCAAAGCCCCTGAAGTCATACCCTCAGAGTCCTGATCATCTGAGCTGACTTTGGACATGCCTCTCTCCTCGGAGGCTGGTGTCAATGAGCTGGCATTGGGGCACTAAGTCCATGGATGGTGATATTTGTATGTCCTACATAGCTTTGGACTTGACCCCACTGGGGAGGTAGGAAATGGAGAAAGGACAGACACACAGACACATGTGCAGAAAAGCTGGTGCCCAGTGGCACTCTGATAGCATAGTATGAACACAACTCCAGGAACCCCAGCACATTTATTAGGTACAGCATGGGGGAGGGGCTCTGAAGGAGGTCTCTGAGGGTGCAGAGCCTCAGATGGCGTTCACCCAGGCCCCTGATTGCTCCTAGACTTCTCTCTGGCTTTGGTTGCTAGCTTTCACACATAGTCAACATTTGCACTTGGATCAGAGGAAGTTTGCCATCCTCCCCCCACCATCCCCCAAGCCTGACCCAGAGGGAAGGCTTTGTCATCCCCTTGGGTCTGATGCATTCGATTGTTGATATGGCTGTCAACAAAACACATTCACTCAAGACTTCCTTCTGCTCTGTACATATCCACTCAGGCTTCCTGGGCTCTCCACACATTTCAGAAGCGCACAGAGAGCTGCCCGGACAGAGCAGGGCAGAAAGTGGATGACTGGGTAGAGCCCCGTTCAGGATGACAGCTCCATTAGCTTCCTGAGGTTGTCTTCTTGGGTACCACTGGTGGAGGGGTATACGGTACAACACCCACAATCAATTGGTAAAGTAAGGACAGGCGAAGTTCCTTTTGTGGCATGGAGAAAGCAGCCTTCTAGGATTCCTTCAGGGTCTACCCTTGCCCTCCTGGTCCTACAGACACACCCCTATCACTCATGTGCATGGTTTTCTGCTCTTGTGTCCAAACTGAGCTTTTGTGAGGCCCTGAGTCCAACTGGGTAAGGGGGTAGCTGGGATGCTCTCCTCAATCAGCTACAGGGCAGGAGCTTCAGTCTACACAAAGCTCTGTTCTGAGGCCCAGGGCTTGGGTCTCTCTCTGCATGTGAATCCTGAGACATTGTAACTCCAGGCAGCAGCATGCAACTGTTGCAGGAAACCGGCTGCAGATCTGGGAAGCCAACTAGTGTTACCAGATTTTCGCCAAAGAAGACTATTTGGCCATGGGTTTAAGCCAATAGAAAGTCTTTATTAACCAGCCAGTGAGTACACTGGGTGTTTGGGATCCCAGAGTAGCCCCAAATCTTTCCCAGAGTGATCTTTTAAGCACAAAACCATATCGTGGGATGATATACTTCAGTTAGCAAAAACATCCAAAGGGATAACTACAGAAGCCAAAAATCAAGGTTAGTACCTATAGAGACTTTCCCAGAACTCTGGACTTTGTTGGATTAGGTCTGTCTTAGTTTTGGCCGGTAGTGCTGTCCACGTGTTGAGTATCATGTGATAGATGGTACTTCCATCATGGTGTCAGTTGTGTTAAGGTCTGGGGCCCTGTGTTAAGTCTATTATTATGTGTAACTAGCTTCGTCCCAGGTTGGGGGGAGGCCATGGGTCACTGAGGCCACTGAGGCACATAAGAAACCTGAGCTTGTCAGGCAAGTGCTGTCTCAGAATACCTTTGTAAATGCCTTCACCTACACCTCACTCTCTGAAACCAGAAACTAGGGGAGCACGCCTCATTCCTACGTCCTTCTGCCTCCACTTCCACATCTTCTAAAGAACTCTGGAATCTAGTTGCTCACTCAGTAAATGTGTGAGTGGGGGTGAGGATGGGGAAGGAATGGTGGCTGAGAAGGAAGAGAGTAACGTATGAGAAGTAGGTGTGTCAGATATGCTCTCCTGAGGGGAGGAGGGCAGTTTGTGCAAAGGTCCTGAGGTAGCAGAGCACTTAGCTGAAGGCTCACGGAGCTGAATACAGGAGACCACATCCCAGCCCAGCCCAGGACTTGGTTTCTCCAGGGCCCAATCCCTTCTACTCCCTGCTCCCCGATGTCAGGAGAAGCTTCAGATCCCAATCCTGGGTCCCATGCTAGCCCCAGCGGCTGTTGTCTGTACACTCTGAGCTGGGCCTACACCAGCAAGAACCAAGTCTCTTGAGTTTCATTATTGAGATCACTTTATAATATCAGAGAGCTGAAGAAAACCCAAGAAATAATGAAACAAAGCCCACAGCTGCGTGGGAATCAGATCCCCCTCTCTAGAGAAACCACAAAGAATCCACAGACTTCCCTGGTGTCCTCTGGCCTCACCTTAATTACCACCAAGCATCCCTGGCTTGCTAACGGGTTACTGTGTTTAGATTTACAGGTGCTGATAAATGAAACGAGAAAATGTTAGTCCCTGAGTGAGGCCACCTGTCCCCCGGTCTCCGCCCAGGTTCCAGAGCCCCAGGCAATTGCTGCCCTCAAAGTGGTCCCCGAGGGTGTATCTACTCATCAGCTGGCTTGTCCCTAAGGCTCATGAGAGGCACACACAGACTCACCAGAGCCTACCGACTCTGAAGATCAAACCTAGATCAAAGCCAGAGTTTATAACAAGGATAAAAAGCAAGTTGCCCAGGAGCTGGGAGGAGGCCTTTGGGCTAAGCAACTGGTGACAGGAGGAAAGACACAGAAGGGAAGGCATGGGGTAGGCGAGTGGCACCCAAGTCCTGACGAGACACTGGCATCTTTGGAAGGTTCCTATGAGCCAATCTAGTTAGCCCTAGCGTGGGACTTTTTTTTTTTAAAGAAGGAGCCTGTGGGCTGGCTTGGTGCCACACAGGGAACATGGAGGGCTGAGTAGCCAGGTATACCATCTCTCTAATACCCTTTCCTTAGATTCCCCCAATCTGCTCAGTGGCCAGTTAGAAACAATTGGTTGCAGAAGTCCCTTAGCCTGTGACCTGCCATCATCATCGCAGGTGTCCAGGTAGCCCACCTGTGGGCTCCTCCGTGTAAACTTCAGATTTTTTTCAGACCCTAGCTTTTTATAATTTTTAAAACTTTTTATATATGAGTATGTGAGTACACCATCATTGTCCTCGGACACAGCAGGAGAAGGCATCAGATCCCATTACAGATGATTGTGAGCCACCATGTGATTGCTGGGAATTGAACTCAGCATCTCTGGAAGAGCAGTCAGTGCTCTTAACCGCTGAGCCATCTCTCCAGCCCTAGACCCTACTTTTAATGACAGCTCTTAAATGCTTTAACCCCCCTTCTAGCCCACCCAGCCATCAGAGGTAGTGGGAAGGAAAGGTTATTAGGATACGGGGGAAGTGGACCTGTTTAGAAATTGTTCTTTGGAGCAAATCCCATCTGCATCGTCTGGAAATCGGCAGTTCAGTGCACAGGAATCAGCAGCGGCAGCTAGATCCACTTCATGAATATACCAGCGGTCCAGTTCAGTAGTGTCCAGAGAGCAAACACGATCGCAGCGGTGGCACGGCCTAGCAGAAACAGCCAGGCCTCTGCCGAATTGGCACGAGTCAGCAGGAGGTAACAAGACCAGCAGGGACCCCAGGAGAAGTTCTCTGCTGTGCTTCTCGAGTGAAGTGAAGGTCAGCAAAGACTAAGACCAACCAATCTTTGCAAAGCTACCTCCACAAGCAGCAGCCCTCCGTCCCTGTCCCCTGCGTCCTCTTTATACTCCCTCCAACCGTCGTGTGCCCTCCACAGGTCTTGCCTCACCACGTGAATCTGTCTTAGCAAAACTCCACATGAGTCTGTATCCGCTAGCAGCCCTCTGCCCAGCACCTTGAGTCCGCGGAAGTGGTAAGAAGCCGACAGATCACCACCAGAAGATTTTTGGTGTGTTTCTCTCTATGGAGTCACCACAAATGGAGCTCAGCTACACAATGTAAGGTGAACCATATGTGCTTGTCGTTATCAAAGAATCCCTCATCATGAGTCCTTTCACCAGTGTCTGCTTCAGGAAAACACTCCTTCACGTGTTTGCCCCGGCAAAGTGCCCTGTGACACAACTGAACTTCCAAACCATAACTTTCTACTTCACTTCTGTTTCCCCCATTGGCATCCCTGGGCCGCCTCATTCCCAGAAGCCTCTGGGGCGTTTCTGTTGCAGGTAAATATAATGGGGCCAATTACTGATTAGAAGAGGTATAGTGGGCGGGGCTATAGTCAGCATATTACCCCTCGGGCCAACATGAAGAAAGATCTCTTCCTGCTTCCGTTTAGACTGTTGATCTTTTCTCTGTTTTGTCCACTGGCTCTTCTGAAGGGCAAACCTATGTCACTCACTGCCCAGCCTATAACTGAGTTCCAGACACAGAATTCAAACAGGGACTAGGGGGTTTGGGAGCTGTAGGGTCTGAATGTGTCACTCCTGGGGCTACACCACCTGCAAGGACAGTCCCTGACCCACACATGTGTACCTGCGCTGTGATGTCCCCAAGCAGAGACCCAGAGGATGTTGGGCAGCCTCTAGGAATGGGGACCATCTTACCAGGGGTAGCAGAGAATACAGACTGTCTTTTCCAGCTCAGAAAGTAATTGTTGGGGTTCTTGTTCCCCTGCTCTCAGACACAGTGAGAAAGGCTGCTTTCTGTTCTCTAAACATCATCACCAAAGCAGTGTCCCGTGAGGCAGCAGGAGGCGTCCGCTGAGTTGAAGCTCCTTCTGTATGTACACCCCCATTTGATGCAGGACGAAAGTCTGAGAGAGGACCAGGGACTCCTCCAAAGTCACCAGGAACTGGATTGTCTGACCTGAGCTTTGCTCCAGGCCCAGGGCTCGGGGAAGCCCTTAGCAAATAGCCCTTCCTGTTTCTGCGAGTAGATATGAGAGGTCAAAACCAAGCCTGCAGCTAGCAAGGCTGGACAGCTGCAAGTCTGCATGGGTGCTGAGTGGGGGCTCCCATCCTCAAGTCACTCAACGGGAGCAGAATCTAGGTGGTGGGGAGTCACACCCTGAAGCCAGGCAAGGCCAGGTTCTTCTGGGCAACAGGCTTAAAGGTCACCCCTTCGTAAGTGGCAGAAGGATGTCCTTATCCTACAGAGACTTTGGAAATAGGACTAACAACCAGGTGCTGGCTCAGCACATTTGAAGGTGGCCTTTCTTGTCTCTCAACAGTTGGCAGGGCTCAGCCATGCGCCCAGAGCCTCTAGCAGCAGCTGTCCACACTGTGGGGGGGGGGGCATAACACACAGAGGGGGTGGGTAATGGGACTGCAGTGTCCCAAGCCAGCTTCAGATCCTTGAGCTAAAGAACAGTGTCACCTTCTATTCCTGGGGAGCAATTGGCTTTGGTTGGGATGCTCTGATGGAAGACTCAGGCTGTGGCTTTGCCCTGCTCCAGAAGGGGGGATGCTCAAGGCTTAGCAACTGGCACAGGTGAACAGCCAGATGAGGGGTGGCCCACTAGACCCCGTGCCTTGTCCCATTTGCCATCATTTACACATGATCCAAGATCCTGCCATTTGGTCACCTTTTTTTTTTCAATAGGTAGCATGGCCTGGACCATGTCTTGGGATGGCCCATACTCGCTGGGATGCCCACCCCCAGGCATCTCACCAATGCTTGTCAGACGTGACCATACACCTCTGGGGAAGCAGGGAAGCTGATATCCCAGAAGCCCACCAGCTGGTGCAGAAGGCAGCCATGTCACAGCCCGATGTGGACGGTGCATGGTGCAGACCTGTAATGTCAGCTGTTCAAGAAAGAGGCTGAGACAGAGACAGGCAAGTTGCAGGTCATCCTGGGATACACAGTGAGCGGAAGGACAATCTGAGGAATTTAGTGAAAGCCTGTCTCTAAATAAAAAGCAAAATCAAGGCTGGGGATGTGGCTCACGATGGAACACTTTCTTAGCATGTGTGAGAACCTGGCCTTGGGTCCCAGTGCTATGATAACAGCAAAAGCGTAGCCTGCTGCTGCTCTTGGTTAGGCCACATGACACAGCACAAGCTGGCATTACTCCCATTCTCCTGTGTGGCTGGGGCAGGTTTTTAAGCTACAGAAGAAGCTAAGGTTACCTACCACCAAGTGCTGGCCACAGCCTTGGATGAAAGAGAGGTTGCGCTGACTTTTAAATGGTGATGGTGGCTATGCCAGGAGATGGAGGGGCAAGGAACTGCAGCCCACCACCAGGTTTTTTGGTGCATTTCTCTCTATGGAGTCCTGACAAATGCAGCTCAACTACACAGTGTAAGACAGACCAATACACGTGTTTTTATTGAAGAATCCTTCATCACATGTCCTCTCATGTGCATGCTTTAGCAGAACATCTTTTCTCCTGTGTCTGCTTCAGCTAAACATTCCTTCAAGAGTCTGCCTTAGCCTTTTCACCTGTGTCCACTTCAGCGAAATGTTCCGTCACACGTTTGCCTCAGCAAAACTCCATCAGACCAACTCTCCAAAGAACTCTTAAGTTTCCACTTTACCTTTCCATGCATCCGCCCACCTATCCACCACCCTTTTCATCCATCATCCATTCATCCATCCACCTCTTCATCCATCCATCCACCCATCTTTTCATTCATTAATCCATCTATCCATCCACCTACCCACCCACCTATCCACCAATACACATGCATACACACACACACACACACACACATACCTGCCCCCCCCCACCTATTCATCTATTCACCCACATAGCCATCTTCCATCCATCTTCCTGAGTACCATTTACTTGTTCCTGCATTCCCCTACTCATACACATCACCTTCTGGATTCCCAGTTGTCATCGGTTCCGTGGATATACAGACATGGAAATCTGAATCCACAGTGAGGCCTCTGAGTGAAGTCAGGGAAGCCAAGCCTCACTGCTCTAAGAACAGAGAAAGCTGCAAAGTATGAGGCCACACTGAGTGGACTGGCCAGGCCTGGTAGGCTTCCTGGAGGAGGGAAGGTTTGCTTTCCCATTGTCCCCTGAGCAGATCCAGTGACTTGCAGGAATTCTGTTCCAGTTATCATCTTTCTATTGGCTGCAGTGATCTTGTTCATGGATTTATAGCAACAGCATGGTATGCTGACACCCACCCGTGCTGGATGCCCCCCCACACCAGGCCACCTGTGGGTTAGTGGGGAGACCAGAAGGCAAAAGGCTCAAGAGAATCCTAACATCCTGTGACGTTCATTACAGCTCATTTACATAAAGAGACTTCTTCACATGTCATTATCTGCCTAAGAGAAGAGTCTCAGCAGGGTGTGGGTAAAAGTAATTGAACTCAAGGATACAGTCAAAGGGAGAAGGTGTGAGGCCAGCAGCGCATGTACTCGCTAATAAACCACCAGCATCCAGTTAGTTGCACACTGGCTGGACTGGACAGGACAGCCTGGGAGCTTCAAGGGTTGCCACGTGCTCCTTCTTCTGGGCGGAGTCACTGAGCCCTGGGCCTGCAAGGACACTCTGAAGCCTGACACACACAGATCCCTGTGACACCCGCAACACTGGAACCACTGAGTCCTCAGGAAACTCCTGATGGTGACATAGAAACATAGACAGACTCCATGCTTAGGGTTGAGGGTTGGGACAGGCAGAAGGTCCAAGGGCATCTGGGTGCCCTGAATGGAGTTCACAGGAATCAGATGGGCAGAGTGATCCAAGACTAACAAGGACTTGAGAAGAGGCTTAGCAAAGACTGGGCCCTGGGGCCTGTAGGACCCATCTTCACAAGGCTAGGAGGATACCTTCTGGTTGTAGAGCAGCAGGTACACTGTAGGCCTTAACTGAGGGCAGTAGGGAGTCAAAGAAGGGTTGTGAGCAGGAGAGTGACACTTTGGAGCAGTTTCAGATACATCGTCGAGCTATAATTAATTGATAACTCAGGGGCCAGAGAATGGAGTTGGGGGGTAAGTCTTGCCAACTCCCACAGGGTCAAATGGCACCTGTGGGTATCAAGCGGAAGTGATAACTGAGAGATGAGAGCTGGAAGCCAGAGAAGATCTTTGCTCAATTAGGCCAACATGCCAGTGGGTGACGGGGGCAAGCCCGAGGTGGCAAGGGGGAGTCCCTCCTGTCATTCTCAGAGCAACCCCCACACCACTGCACAAACCTCCCGTTTTGAGTTCCAACTGTAGTTTTGGGAAGGGACCTTGGGGAGGCTCCCCAGCCTTTCTGACACCCATGGGGGAGGTCCTGGGCATCCCCACCCCTCCCCCACTTTTCCTGTTGCATCTGCTGTCTCTCCTGCTATGCCAGGTTCTGCTGCAGAGCCCCCACACTGGCAGAGGTTGTCTCTCACAGGGATAGGAGGATCTTGGCTCTACAACTATAAGAGTTAATCTTTAGTGTCGGGCTGGAGAGATGGCTCAGGAGCTAAGACTGCTCTTCCAGAGGTCCTGAGTTCAATTCCCAGCAACCACAGGGTGGCTCGCAACCATCTGTAATGGGAATCAGATGTCCTCTTCTGAACACAGCAACAATGTACTCACGTACATTAAATAAATAAATAAATAAGTTAATTAATTAATAATAAAATCTTCATTGTCAACCTGACTAGATTAGAAAGGCACACAAGCACAGCCCTGGGTGTGTCTGTGAGGGTTTCCCAAAGGTTTCACTGAGGAAGGTAACGCTGGATGTGGGAGGCACCATCTCATGGGCTTGAGTCCCTGAATGAATGAATGGATGGATGGATGGATGGATGGATGGATGGATGGATGAATGGATGGATGAATGGATGGATGGATGAATAGATGAATGGATGGATGGATGGATGAATGGATGGATGGATGGATGGATGGATGAATGGATTGATGGATGGATGGATGGATGGATGGATGGATGGATGGATGGATGGATGAATAGATGGATGGATGGATGGATGAATGGATGAATGGATTGATGGATAGATGGATGGATGGATGGATGGATGGATGGATGGATGGATGAATGGATTGATGGATAGATGGATGAATGGATGGATGGATGGATGAATGGATTGATGGATTGATGGATGGATGGATGGATGAATAGATGGATGGATGGATGGATGGATGAATGGATTGATGGATAGATGGATGGATGGATGGATGGATGGATGGATGGATGGATGAATAGATGGATGGATGAATAGATGAATGGATGAATGGATGGATGGATGGATAAATGGATGGATGGATGGATGGATGGATTGATGGATTGATGGATGGATGGATGGATGGATAGATGGATGGATGGATGAACGGATTGATGGATAGATGGATGGATGGATGGATGGATGGATTGATGGATGGATGGACGGGAGAAGTTAGCTGAGCACCACTATTTCCTTCCCCTCTGCTTCCTGACTGCAGATGCCCTGTGACCCACTGCCCCACACCCCTGCTGCCTTCCCCACCATCACAGAATCTGTCCTTTCTTAAACCACGAGGCTCCCTCCCTCTCTCTTTCCCTCCCTCCCTCTCTCCCTTCACCTGATTCCTTTCAGGTATTTGGTCAGAACCACAAGGAAAGCACTTGCCAAAAATAGAGAATTGTCGCTAAGAAGTAGGACTTTGATAAACCCGAGTACCAAGCGTGAGGTTTTGAGAGTTCGGGGACTGGTTTGTGGAGGGGTGCGGAGCCGTTTGGAGCGATAGGCTAAGAAGCTCTACAAAGAACTGTAAGCTGAGCCTAGCAGGGTCATGCAGTTTCAGGGGGGCCATGGGACTCTAACAGGAACTGTGCTAGAGCCCATATGTCTGCCTGCATCCTGAACATTCAGATGAGACTGGACTCAAAAGTAAAGGGTGGGGACATTTCCAGACAGCAGAGTGCCAGGGAGTGGTGGGGTAATTGCTCAAGGCTTCTATCCAGGTCGATAGTAACAGAAAGCAACCGGTGTGTGAGAAAGAATGGGAAACCTACAATTTGGCAAAGAGGAGAGAAAGAGAGAGCTCACCCGGCAGACCAGAAGGCTCAGAGAAAGCAGCTCCTATCTCCACCGGGACTTTGGGCAAGAGGCAAAGGCTCCACCCATTAAAGGGTCCAGGTAGAAATGCAAAAGGAAAGAGCCCCAGGGGAGGTGGCCCTCACAGGGATCTGTACTCAGGAGTCAGCCTTGAAGATGAGTGCAGATCATCTGCGGTCCAAAGGGGGCTGGGCTACATCTCCAGCCGGCAGCACTGCCCAGATGATTTTTACAGGCACGAAAGATACAAAAGCTACAGGCACAGAGTGAAGCTGGCCCAGAAGAGGGGTCAGACGTGCTTAGGCGGCAGGGTTAGAGGGGCAGGGGTGGCCCAAGGGTGTAGGCACACAGAAAATTCCATCCGGAGTCCCAGGTGCCAGATATGGCTCTGCAGTGTATGACTCGCTGGATCTGCGTCTTGCCCACACCTGGCCTTCCTGGCTGTGTTCTCATTCCTCCCTTTTGGGATAAGAACATTGGTTCTATAACACTACTAGAAATATGTAACTACTTTTTTGGTTTTTATAGGGGTTCATGGGTAGGAGATGGCCTGGGTCTCAGAAGCACTTTGTGGTTTTGAGCAGTGTTTTAAACTTGTAAAGGTTATGGGGAACTTTCAGAGATAGACAAAATGCATCTTCCATTTTGAGGTGGAAGAGAGACTTTATGGGCCACGAAGGGATGCTGTGGATTACGGTGATGTGTTTGTGTTGAGTTTGCAAGGGGGTGAGGTGCAATGGCTCATCTCCACCGTCAACCTGGCTGGATTTAGAATCACCATGGAGACGCACCCCTGAGTTTGTCTCTTGGAATCTTTCCAGAGAAGTTTCACTGAAGAAGGAAGGCTCATCTTGAATGTGAGCAGTACCCGTCCCTGGGCTGGGGTTCTGGACTGAATGAAGAGGGCAGGCTGAACACCAGCCTTTATCTCTCTCAGCGTCCCATGGGACCAGAGCGAACACCTGCCTCACATTCCTGCCTCCTCCGTGCCTCTGTCACCTCAATGAACTGGACCCTCAAACTGTGAGCCAGCTCAAACCCTTCCTTAAGTTACTTTTGTTGGGCACTTGTCACAGTGACAAGAAAGGGCACCAGGCTGTGGCCCAAAGCATGCTGCTTCTCAGCCTTGGCTCGTTTGTGAGGATGGGGTGGCAAATGATGGAGGCCACCTCACGGTTGTGCAGGTGACGTCTGGATCCTGCTTGGGTGGTACCTAACACATGACCCAACCAGCAGCTTTGGCTACGGTCACAATAATGTGAAGACGTGTTGTTCAATGGCAGCATCCACTGCATAGGATTATGACAGCGGGAAAGCTTCTGTCATCTAGTGACACCGCAGGCAGGAGGGTCCCCGTGAATCTGTGGTGCTGGGAGTAGTGAACACGTGGCCAGTGCGTAGCTGGGTTCCAGGGACTGGGTGGTGGTCGTGGGTGACCAGCCCTGCCACACTCGACACTGTTCATGCACTCTCTGCTCACGGAGGAAAAGTGGATGGGGCCCAGTGACAGCTTTGCCCTTTCTGTGCTGACGACATCTCTTGATGTCACCGTTTGTACCTTATGCTCGAGTCACCCTAGTGTGGCTTTGCCCATCATGACCCTGGGAGCAACAGGCTCTCTGTGGGCTGTTTGCACTGTGACAAGTCTCCTAGTGGCCTTGTTCTTTGTGGCATCCCTGTCATCAAGTGACACATGACTATATTGTCACTGATAGTAATGCATCACCAGGGGCTCTCCACACAGGGGAGCTGGTGCAAATGAAGTGACAAGCTCTGAGCGTGTGCCTTCACAAAGCTAGGGACACTGAGGGCCAGCAGCATCCCGCATCTTACCAAGATAGGTTACAGCCACATCTCAGGGTCTCCGGGAAGAAGAAACAGTGATGAGTGTGCTTCCAAGATGAGCTTACTGAGGAGGGGAGAGACTGGGTCCCAAGCCCAGAGGCCTGGGCTTACTTTGTGGCTGTTACATCTGGAAAGGATGTGAAGGATGCTTGGTACCTCAAAGCGGGGTAGCCTGGGGCAAATACCTAAGTGCTCCCCAGCTTCCTCATCTGTAACTAGAGCCACAGCCTCACTGGTGGGCTCCAACTCTGGGTTCCATCTTGGCAGGATGTTCCCATAGTGCTTTGGGGGCAGAAGTCAACCTGTCTTCTTTAGCCTGGAATTTGGTAGACAAAGGAGACTGACTGGGCGCCAACCTTCCACATAGCTCTGGCCCCTGCAAAGGGTGGGTGGGGAGGGCTAGGTTAGGGCTCCTCTAAGCCTCCAAGGTAGGGCTCCACTTTTCTCTACACAAAGGCTGTGGCTATGATTTAATACAGCACAGGTACCATCTTCTGATTACCAGCTGTGAGACCTTCAGAGATACTTAACCTTCCTGGTCCTCCCTAATCTTTGTAGGCAGAACTAATATCTTGTTCTTGGTAGGACAGTGAGATTCACGAGGAAACCTGTGCAGGGACAAGGCCTGAGCAAGGCGTGTGGACCCAGGCTCTGAATGGCTGCATTTCCTTTCAATCTCCTGTTCCAAAGGAACTAAGGCTGAGCTGGTGGGTCAGCTAGGAAAACCCTCTGAGAGGACATGTAAGTGTCCCTAAACCCTTGGCCATGACGGACCCTCCCTCAGCCTCCTACTTTACATCAGGCCTTTTGTAAGTTTATAATCTTGACATATGTGAGCTACTGAAGCTGACCAGTGCTTAGTTGGCCTGGATCATGACTCTGCCCTGCTGCCCAGCCCATGGCTGGCTCTCTACCAAGGGCCTCCCCAGAATAGACTCCAAGCCCTTTGTTCCCTAGGTCATGCACTCCCTGGGCTGTGTGTTAACATAATTTTTCAGTGATGAAGGTGCCTGGGGAAGCCAGGCCAACAGTTTAGCATGTTAAAGGGGGCTTGGGACCCTCTAGGGCCCCAGGGCTTGTGCCACTAAACCCTGGATGGCCTGTATCCTGCATCTCCATACCTGGACAGAGCTGTCTAGAAGCCACCAAGAGCAAACTTACCAGAACCTCACACTGTTGGCTGGCAGGTAATCAAGGAGCAATCTGGGAAACTGAGGTCTGGAAGGCAAAGATAGATACGACCCCATTCAAGGGCCTTGTACTCTATCAAGGGTAGCAGCCTGGAGTGGGAGTGGTGTCACCCAGCTGTGTGGCTCTAAACCTGTCTGGGTTTGCTTTTTTCCCTAACAGAAACACAGAAGTGACTTCCATGACAGTCATGAAGATTTGGGGGGAGCATCTGAGTGGTACTGGGGGGAACGTATTGCCCTACCTGCGTTCACCTAACCCTAGAGGACAATTTCCTGCCCCAACAAACAGGTCAGAGAGAGAGGCAGATCGTCATCTTGAGATGCAAGGCCACACAGTCAAGCCAAGACCTCTGTCCTGGTCAGTAATGCCTTGCTCAGCCCTTGCAGAATGGACAACTGGCTTGTAGAACAAGACCCTTCAGTCTAATCTTCCAAGACAGAACCACCAACGCCAAGAAGCGATATCCTGGGCCATTGGAAATCCTCAGATTGCCCCTCTTGCCCAGCATCTGAGGTGTGTGGCCTAGGGCCTGTTATACCATTTCTCTGACCTTCCCACAGTCTAAGCACCAGGTTGTCCCTGGCCCTGGTCCCTGTACTTATCAAGGACATTTGGTGAGCTGGGAAAGTTTCTGCTTGTGCCAGGGCCATGACTGGCCTTATGCTGGCACAGGGATTCTGGGTCTGCCTAGGAGAGTCAGGGCTGGGGGCAGGTTAGGCTCTCTGTGGAGCCAGCTGATGAATACCATATTCATTTTTGTGGTCTCTGCTTTGGGTCTGTGCTGGTTCTGTGGGAGATAAGACAAGCTGTGAGAGCCACCAGCTGTGAAGAATCCAACGCCATGTGCACCAAATGAAGGACCTTACCACTGCTGATACAAACCGACATCTCCAAGGCCAGGGCTGGCCTCCCCTCTGTCAGCAGTTTCCTGTCAGGAATAAGCAACGAGAGGTGGGGCTTTGGGAGACCCTAGCTGGCCCAAAGTGAGCTGTGGCTCAGGCCCAGGGTTCAGAGTGTCACCAAAGCCTGCGTGGACTCCCATACCTTGGCTTGCCCCTATTGTTGGCTTGTCACCTGGGAAGTTATTTGTGAAGATAGGCTGTAACAACACCTTTCCTGGGCCTGTAACAAATTGATGTGCTTTCTATCCTGACAATGAAACCTGGCACTTCCTGGGTATATATTGGGGTGAGGGGCAGGGAACTATCAGTGATATCAAATGGGGAAACTGAGGCATGGCACTCTTGTTTTCCAGTTTGGGGCAATGAAGTGGGTGACCTGTCCCTCAGCTCCCTACGGACCCTACATGCAGATAGGCCTAGGTAGCTTTATGTCCCACACAGTAGAGCCTGACCTAGTCACCACAATAAACTGGGAGCTTGAGGGACCTTGCTACTGCCTCTGAACTGACAGGCCCAGGGCCTTAGCTTCCCAGGATAAGCACCACACCAGGGCCCACTCCACTCAGCAGGCTAGACCACAGGTCTGCAAAGCAAGGGGATAGACAGGTCAGATCTGTGCTGGTACTATCCTGTTGTAACAGGAAAGATGAACTACCAGGAAGGATCTCTGCAGAAGCCACAGGCGTGAGCCTTTCTTCAGTGCACTGGTTAGACGGTTACACTTAGTAGACCGCCTCATCCTTTGGTGGTCAGCGGGCAGATATTCACTTGGGCTCTTGGGGTCCCTCTGCTCAGGCCACACAAGCTGTCAGAGTGGTATCCTCAGGTGGAATCAGGGATCTGTCTCCCTGCTGGGACCAGAGTGTCCACAGAGCCCCCGACCCCCACTTCTTGTCTGGAGAACCTCATCAGCACCAGTCAATCTCATATCCAGTCCCTCCCACACTGGGACATTGGGGATAGCCTCTGCTTCTCAGGGCTCAAACAGTCTTCAAACCCTACAGCTTCTTCATCCTGCATGCAACAGATCAACATCCTTAGTGATGTCTGCACCCTCCCTCCTTCTTCCTTCTCCCAAAGTTCCAGGTCAGTGGCAGGAGGAAGATCCTGGGTCCATCTTGGACCTGGGTGGGTCATAGCTGTGAGGCCTGGGAGTGTCCTGCCTCACCTCCCTCAGGACTAGCATGGTTCTTATATGGCTGTTATGTCTGCAGTCAGAAGGAGGCAGGAGCGTAGGGAGAGTTGGGAGTCCTGATCTCCATGGAGTCCTAATGCAGACAACCAGGTCTTTGGCCATTCTTTAGGGCATGTGGTTTGGGAAGTTTTCTGGGTCCCTGGGTCAGTTCTCTAAGTCTGAGCTCCCAAGTCCCCAAGATGGCTGTGGCATCTGCCTGTCCTGCTCTGTTGGTTGCATGTACCTCCCGGTTAAGTGGATAAGCGTAGTAAGGGAAGGCATGCTTTCCTCGCGGAATCGCAGAACTGGAGTCGGAGAGCAGATGTCAGAACTGGCTTCCCAAGCCTCTGGACAGCCTGGCTTTGGCAACCCTATTTCTACAGCACAGGGAAGCCAGGGCTGTGCTGGGATCTGTGGCTCCGGAAGAGACTCAGAAAACAAGCATGCAGCTGTCCAAAGTGGGGAAGGCCTCAGAGGCCAAGAGGCTGTATCTGGGGAGCTTCCACCTCAGGGTCTCTGCCTCCCACCAGGAAGCCTTCCAGGGCTCCTTCAAGTGCTTGTTCCAGCAAAGGCCTCTCACCTTTGTGGATAAACAAGACAACGTAGCCCCCACCCCCTCCATGAAAAGATCAGAAAGTCCCGTGGAAAGTCCCCTGGTCCAGCATGTGTCTGAAGACAGAGCTGAGGCCTGATGCGGCCTTATCCTTTTGGGGGGGAGGGAACAGGGACCTCTAGACCTCTTGAGTCATCTTCTACATGCACTGCACGCATGCACACCGGGGAATTGGGGCCAGGGTTAGAACCCCAGAAGAGGAGGAAGGAAGAGACTGATGGTCTCTGGAAGGTGGGGGCCACTCCCTGAAGGAGGTCTGGCGTGGGGGGAGGGGATGAAGGGACATGTCACAGCTGGGGAACCAGCTGGCTCTTGCCCCCTGGGGCTGTGCCTCCCCCTCAGCCTTCCCCAGGAGGATTCCAGAGAGAGCTGGGTGGAAAGCCTTATGCCCCCAACTTCTAATTAAATGGCAGCGATTTTGACGTGGCAGGTGATCTTCTCGGGAAGCCTGGCTTTAAATTTAGCTTCCTCCCCAGCCAGCCCTTTGAAAAGGCTGCACTCCACCGAGAGAGCATGAGTCATCGCCAGGCCGGCCCGCCTGCCGCTCGCTCGCTTGCTCGCCCGCCCTCCTGCCCGGTGAGCAGTTGCTTTTGCGGGGGAGCAGGCCTCCCGAAGGCTGAGACGTAGTAAATAAGGCCGGAGGATGAAGGTGGGGTGCAGAGCAGGGCTCCCCACTGCAGGTGCCGAAATGGGGTGAGAGCAGCTGCTCGGTCAGCTGTGAAGAAACCAAGACCACCTTCCAGCTCGCCGCCGGGTGGGGGAGGGGACTCTGCACAGATGTATTGATGGCTCCATCCGCGACCCCTGAGCCGCCTGCCTCACCTGGTCCTCCCTGCTAGGGCAGCCTGTCTCTGCATGGGCAAGGGAGAAGAAAGCCAAGGACTGCTCTCCTCTCCCCTTGGCATTTCAGCCCCATTCCTGAGCCTGTGGTGGGTCCCTTGAGGGCTGACAAGATGGCTCAATGGACAAAGGCCTTCCTGCCAAGTCAGACTGACTGGAATTTAATCCCTGGGACCCATAGAGTGTTAGGGGAACTGACTCCTGAAAGCTGTCCTCTGACCTCCATACGTGCATCACGGCATGTGGGTATGTGTGCACATATACATATGTACATATGCACAAACACGCAGAAGGTAATAAAAAGAAGGGAAATGGAGGCTGGGGCATGGCTCAGTTGGAAGAGTGTGTGCCTAGCATACATATTTAGATTCTGTCCCAGCAACACATAAACCGCGCATGGTGGTGCATGCCTATAATCTTAGCTCTTGGGGAGTGGAGGCAGGAGGATCAGGAAGTTCAAGGTCACCCTTGAGAGTCTGAGCCCAGCCTGGCTCAGATCCTATCTAAAATAATAAGAAAGGAAGAAAGAAAGAAAGAAAGAAAGAAAGAAAGAAAGAAAGAAAGAAAGGAAGGAAGGAAGGAAGGGAAAAGAAAGAGCAAATGAAAGAAGAAATAGCTTTGAGTGGGGTTAAGTTTAAGATACTGAGATGAGAAGTTAACAGGGATAGTTGGGCTAGCCTCTGGTACAGGCTGCAGCAATACAGCAACCCCTGAAGGATACCGGGGTTGGCTGGACTGAAGGTGTAGCAATGGCCCTCTCCTTCAGGTCCTCAGGGAAATATGGCCTCCGACACACCTTGGTCCAGGGCAACAAAACTTCAGAACTGTGGGGAGTGGAGTAGGCTTCTTAGTGTGTGGTTGTTGTCAAAGCCACCACAGGGCACTGGGATGCAGAGGCAACAAAAAGGGAAATGGGGCGGAGCCGTGAGGCCTCCTTCCGCCTAGAGGACAAGAGGACCTTGTCAGGACCAAGGACCCACTAAGCCAGCACTTGCTTGTTGGCCTAACAGGGCTGATGGGTTGCGGTCTGGTGGTCATCCTACTTTACAAACGAAGAAACAGAGGCTCAAGTAAGCTAAGGGATTTTGTTCAGGGCAGGGACACCTGGGTAACAGGGTGCGGGCAGAATCTGGCCCTGAACCTGTGGACAAAGTACGCGTATAGGGAAGTGTGAAGGATCTCATGTGCCCATGCTGGCCTCCATGTGGCTGGCACAGGCTGGCTACAGAGGCAGTAGACAAGGAAGGAGACAGGGGCTTGGGCTGTGTCCTGCAGAATTGGTCTGGCCAGAGGCAGGGGATCAGTGGTCACTAGCCACCATGTCCTCACGTGCGTCCACCCATTGCTTAGCATCGGTGTTGGAGGGAGGGAGGGGATACCTGCACCCAGAAGGCACCATGTGGGAACACACACAGACAGGCCATGCATGGAGGTCACATGGGAGTGACGGGCAAAGTGAGATGCCCATGAGTCCCATCTACCCCTCGTGTCTGGATATCTGCTGTACATCCCCTCAGATACCATGATCTACACCATACCACCCATGTACACACAGCATGCTACCTGCAACCATAACACACACACACACACACAAAACATGCTACATAAGGTTCCCTGCACACACCACATGCACCATACACACGTCCCATGACACCTAACACCCCCATCACATCACATACGCAAATACTCCATACTGTACCATAGAACACATAATACAGATCACACACAAACATACAACACAGGCACAACACACGCAACATATACCACACAATGCCCATGCCTAACACACGCATATCAGATGCCACACAGGCATCACACACAACTGCTACGCCCCACTTCTCCCAGCCTGCCCTGCTCCCTTGATGTCCACACTAGAGTGCCTCTGGTCACAGCCTCCACTGCAGAGAGCTTGGGGCCAGGGTCTCAATGGGAGCCAGAGAGTCCAAACCTTACCCAACCCTGCTTTCACCAAGACCTGCAGTTGCCTCTATTTGTCTGCTTCCCACACTGACATGGAGTGAGACAGAGGGCTCAGAGGAGCGTCCTGCCATCTTCGACCTCAGCTGAAGTAAGGTTTTCCTCAACTTACTCTTTGGAAGGTTTGTATCAGCAAGAAGGAACACAGAAGTGCTTTGGTTTGTGTCTATGGCCCTGAGTGCTGTGTAATCACACACACACACACACACACACACACACACACACACTTCTTGTCCCGCCCCCACCCCCAGTTACCAAGCAGGCTCTGTCTCCCCTCTGGCCCTCTCCAGAGCCTGGCCTAACCTATCCTGGCAGTTTCAGTGCTTTGGCCATTGGCCGAAGTAGTTCGCACGGACAGCCTCTGTCTCAGGTGGGTCCAGTAGGTCAGTCCAGGCTACATCCATGAAGGGAACATGGGTCTGGATGCTGTGACAGGTTGGAATCAAGGTCCCTTCGCCTGCACAGGCTTGGGTGAAAGAAAGCCCTGGTTCTCCCCAGCTGGCACCTCCCTGAGCCCCTTACCCTTGAACGCAGCAAGAGCCAGGCAGGTTCCCGCATTCCATGGAGTTCTAGAGCCTGCAGTGAAGGAAGAAGAAGGCCTGTTCTGGAAGAATCCCTCCATGTCAGTGTGGTACCTGTGGAGGAGACGGAGCTGCTGCTTGGGCCTCGGTTTGAGCTTTGATTCTGTCCCTTGCCAGCTTTCTCAATGTTTTCTCAATATCTCTGAGCCTGTCAGTCTGTCTGCAGAGTCCAAAGGAAACCACTCAGTGCCGCGGCAAGAAGGTCAGAGGATCAAGGGCTCAGCTCCGTTTTCCTTGAGGTCTCAAAAGTCAAACAGTGAACCTAAAATGTGGGTGGCAGCAGTTGGGGCCTGGAGGGGTGGATCTTAGGGGTCTGCCTTCCCAGATGCCCAAGGGTATTCTCCTTCAGTGAACAGTGAAGAAACTCCGTCCTGGCTGTCCCCTGGGAGGAATGCAGACTTACCACTTGCTCCCAGTCCGAGGTAGTCCAGGCAATGGGGAAATATAGGCCCACAGCTTGAGGATGGAGTCCGGTACCCTCCTTGTCCTGCAGGTCAGTAATGAAATAGGGGTGAAGTCAGAACAAGGGTGTGCTGGGGAGAGTGAGACATGTGGTGAGGGTTTAGACTCAGGACCAGGAGGCTGGGGAGGAGGGCTTCCCCCCAACAAAAACGCAGACACCCCCCCCCCCCCGCCCTGGACTGCGGGCCTCAGGTGTGGCTGGCAGATTAGATCTCCCAGCCAGAGGCTGGGGAGATGCACAGGGTGGGTGGGGGCAGAGTGTCGCTGCCTGCATGGGGCAGGGATCTGTCCACCGGGAAGGAGAGGCTGCATCCCTGAAGGCAGTTGCTGGTGTCAAGGGAACAGGTACCCAAGCTGGGGGAAGCAGGTGGAAAGGAGATGGGGGGATTGAGAAGAACCCTCTGGTGGAGGTTGGGAAGGAGGAAGGAGGGAAGGAAGAAGGAAGAAACTGGAGAGGGAGGGAGGTGGGAGACCGAGTGAGGGAGGAAAAAGTAAAAAAGCTAGGAAGAAAGTGAAGGATGAGAAGAAAGAAAACGGAGGGTGAAGAGAAAAACAGGAGAGAGAGATGGAGAAAAAACAAAGGCGGAGCAAAAGCAGGTGGAGAAGAGAAGCGACTGGGACGCGCGGGGAGGGAGACAGAGAGAGAGAGAGAGAGAGAGAGAGAGAGAGAGAGAGAGAGAGAGAGAGAGAGAGAGAGAGAGAGAGAGAGAGAGAGAGAGAGAGAGAGAGAGAGAGAGAGAGAGAGAGAAGCGCAGGCCGAGCCGGCGCGGGGCAGCAGAGGGCGCGGCGGCCGAGCTGAACGCGGCGCGGGACGCGCGTGGGGCGCAGCGGGCGGAGCGCGGCCGGAGCCCCGGAGCCCCACGCGCCCGCAGCCTAGCGGACAACTGTTGCGGCGGCGCGCGTGGGCAGCCCCGCGCCCCTGCAGGCGGCTCCCGCGGGCGCCGGCTCCCGGCTGCATAGCGAGGAGAGACCGGCGCGAGCACGAGGTGAGCTGGGCGCGGGGCTGCGGGGTCCACGCAGTGCTGCGGAGCGCGGGCGGGACGGCGTCGGAGGAGCCCGAGCGGGGCGAGGTGGTGGTCGCCAGGACCGGGCGACCGCGGGGGACAGCAGCGGGACCGGGCTGGAAGTCGCTGCGGAGCGCGGACGGCTGGGGAGCCAGTGCGCGTGGGGCAGGGCGCTGGAGCCGCGCTGGGAGACGCTTGGCTGCCCTGGGTTCCCGTTCGGCGACATCGGGAACCCCGAGGCTCAGCCGCCGCCACCTCCCAGGGCCGGATCCATAGTGATCCCGCGCCTGAGGCTGGGTGGCCAGCGGCGGCCTCCGAAAAGCTCATTAGTGCCAGCTGTTGTCATAGCAACGAGACCCCAGCGTCTTCTGGTTCTATTTATTCTAATTATTATTATCATTATTAGTATTAGTATTTCTTATCCAGCCAGAGGGGGGAAAAAGAAAGGGGGCAGTGCGTCCTGGCGCCTCCAACTGTTCTCCTTGGAAGGAGCAGCGCTGACTGCCTGATGGGCCAAGCAGAGTCTGATTCTTGACTGGGGTCCCCTAGACTAGGGTCCCCGGATAGGTGCTGAAGTGGGTGCTAACTGCCCCATTCATACCCCTGGGGCCATGGAGGGACCAGGAACCAGAGTTACATAATTTGTCCCGAGAGTATTTACATGTAAGCATCCTTGCCCCCCCCCCCCCACACACACACACACACACGACTTTTCTGTTTTCTGGCGCCCTGGGTTTAGTGGGTGCTCCTGCCAGGGAGCCACAGCCTTGCATAGGAAAAAAAAAGTGCTCTGCGTGAGAAACTAGAGGGACCTCTCTTGATGCTGTGTGACCTTGAGCAGGGCTCTCAACTCCTCTGAACCTGTCTCCTCACCTCTAAGATAGAAGGGGAGTGGTTCCCTTCAGCAGAGGCTGCTGTAACCCAGGGCAAAGCGAGATGACAAGCCCGGTTAAGTTGTTATGGGCTCTGTGACCCCAGGTGGGTCTCTGGACCGGTTTCTCAGGATGCTGTCTAAGATGCCCTGGCCACTGTGACTCTGTGACTGCAAGTTGGGCTCCACCCAGAGCCAGTCAACCCAGAACTTCCCCCCTCCACCCCTTTGTTCTCCTGCTGGGTTCCAACTGCCCAAAGGTGCCTGGGAACCTTTGAGATTGTCTACCCCTGACCGCTGAGGGGGCTGATGGGAGATTCCTTTGGAACCAGACTCTGAACGGAGACTTTGGTCCCTGCTATCAACTCAAGCTGGTCAGGGCTGCCCAGAACCTAGGTTTTCCCCAATGCTGAGACTTCCCTAGGGAAGATCTTTCTTTCCTGCTGGGCCTGTCCTGATGGAGGAAGAATCTGGAACAGAGCTGGCTAGAAAGTTCTGTTACCCAGTAAACCCCCCCCCCCCAACCTATAGGCTCAAGCTAAGCCAAAAGCATAGGATCAGGTTTTCTTTTTAAATTTTGTTTTAGTTTAGTTTTTTGTTTTGTTGAAACAAGGTTTCCCGTTGTAACACAGAATGCCTGAAACTCAAGATGTAGCTCAGGATAGCTTCAAATCCATTGTGATCTTCCTGCTTCGGACTCAAAGGGGCTGGGATTACAGGCAGGGGCCACCACTGCTGGCCGGCCAGGGTGGGGGTGGTGTGGAGGTGAGGGGGGGGGATGGTAGTGTTAACCTCACAGTCACTCTGGGTTCCTGCTGACTCAGGTTTCTGTCAGGGTGAGTGCAAAACCAGTAGCCTGGGAGTGAGAGGGGATGCTTCCGGGAGCCGCCACCCTGCTGTCCTGGGCCATCCAGTTTGCAGCTTGTGGGGGCAACTGGGCAGGAAGGAGGGGCATGGTTGGGGTTGTGAGCATTTCTGCTTGCTCAGCCTTTTATGGAGTGGAGAGAGAAAAGAAAGCGGTTGGGACCTGTCCAAAATGGAAAGCAGCTGAAGGCCACTCCCCCGTCACCTGTCATCCATCTGTCCATCCACTGTTCCTGCCCTGCCCTTCTTTAGTGGCCCCGTGCAATGCCACTTGGTAGCTCTGGAGGAAGCAGCTGAGGAGAGGCCCTGCTAAGCCATTCAATTGTGGGGCACAAGAGGTGGGCACACGGGAGAGGGGAGAGGGGAGAGGGGGAGAGGGGAGAGGGGAGAGGGGAGAGGGGAGAGGGGAGAGGGGAGAGGGGAGAGGGGAGAGGGGAGAGGGGAGGGTTGCGAGAGGCGTGGGTCAGTTAGAAGGAGATAACCTAACTCTCCACAGCAGAGTTGCAAAGTGTGAGAAGGGGGCAGCCTGGGGTTGGGAGGCTACACTACAGGATCGGGAGGTCTCTTAGGAGGGCCCTAGCAACAGTCTAGGGATGGAGCTAGGGCATAAGGGTGGTCAGTGAGGAAAGAAGCTTCCTAGTTCCCAACGTTCGCACAGGGGAGCACGGAGGAGCACGGAGGAGAGGTGCCCAGAGGAAGGGATGTATCCCTCTAGCTCAAATGTAGCCCTTGGCCGGCCCCACTCCTGCTGCCTGCTGCCTGGGGCCTGGCTTCTGGGGGAAGGAGGCAGGTGGACTCTAGGCCTGGCTGTGTCAGCTGCCAGTGCCTGCAGGAAGGGACTTCGCTGACACAGACTCTAAGCTGTGCCTGCAGCGTTGGGATTCCATGAGGCTGGCCGGCGGGGGACACACAGGACCATTGTCCAGAGCAAAGCCCAGCCTTGTGCCTGGAGTCTTACGGACTCTCACACGGGCCCCCAAGGGTACATTTGCTGGTTCTTCTCTACGAATGGAGGACCTGTCATAGGAGAGGCTGCTAATGAGAGCTCAGCATGTACCCTGCTACTGAGGACCAGGTCACATTGCCTGGAACTCAGCCTTTGACCCTCTGACCCTGCAGACGCTGTGTGACTACTGGGGAGGGGGCAGGGTGGGGGCGTCGTCTTTCCAGTATTATCCTCTTGGCTTTCCTCAGGATGGTCTCAGAATATGACTCTTCTTGTGCTCAAAGATATTATCTTTCTGTCCTCTACCTGTGTTAATTCATCCTCCATTGCTATGACAATCCCTAGACACAGTGGGGCCTTATTTCTCAGCCGCTGTCCTATATGGTGGGTACTAGAAGCTCAGCGGCAGGGCGAGTCACTGTGCTGGTGAGCTGAGGCGCCTGTGCTGGGTCACACAGTGCATTGTGTGGGTGAAGTTCTGTCTCTTTCCTCCTCCTTTTCTGCCCTTCCCTCTTTCCAGCAAACACATCACATCGCAGGGCCCTTACTGGGGCCACTTTTAGATGATACCCCCTTGGGATGGTGGCAGGAACCTTGGGTGGGCCCGCTCAGACTTACCCCTTAGAAGCTTCACTTAAAATCAGGGCCAGGTCCTCATTCAGCATTGGCTGTCTGAACAGACCATCTCCAACTGGGCCCTGGCTGTCCCTGCTGCCCCTGTCCTGCTGATGTTACCCCCATAGACACACTCCTCAGACCATTCCCTTCTATTGGGGATATTCAGTGACCTTCCCTGGGTGTCTTGACTTAGCCTGTCCCAGGCAGGTTGGAGACACCTTGCGTTGGAAAGTGTCGGAGACACTGACGATTTGAAGCTTGCGAATCCTGCCCTCCGTAGCCTATAATGGAGATAGGTAGATGTGGGCACTGGAACTCTGAGCGGACAGGAAATGTCCCCAGGAGATCCTTGAGGACCAAGGTTATCTAGCCGGAGATGGTGGGTGTCACTCAGTACCTGGGGGAGGGGCGTGGATACTTCATAAAGTATGAACTTTCTCTACGCCCTCCCCCACCCCAGGCCAACTCTTGAGTCATCTCTGGAATCCCTTTTCTGTCCATGGGAACAATCATCCATCTGTGTTTTCAAGGAAGCCTCCATGAATAGGGCGTACATGTCACCATGCGCCCAGCACCCTGCTCTTGCCTTCCTGGGAGTGGGGGAGGGGCACTGAGCACCCCCCCCCCAGTTCTCAGTACAGCTGAGCTCGGCAGACATGGGTACACACACCCCGGAGAACAGAGAGCTAGTCCTCACACGATTCAAATGACACCTGTTTAACAGCGAATTAAGTTCAGTGTGCCCGGGAGAGAAAAAAAAATTATTTTTGTTGTTCACACTTCCATGGAAAACAAGACCAATCGTGGTCTCTTAGAAGCCAGCTCCCTAATCTGCTTATTCCTGCCTGGCTGCCTCTTAGGAACAGGGAGAGGGAAGGCTGGAGGAGGGACATAGCTGCCCTGGCCGAGAGCCTTGCGTTGAGAGGTGGGCCTGGGAAAGCTTGACTCCCGTGCCAGGTCCCGAAGCTCCTGGATGAAGGAGGGGCTCAGGATAAAATGTCATTTTCTGAGACATCAGCACAAATGAAAGGCACATCCCTCTCAGCCTCTCATCCACACTACCAGGCGTGCTTCAGCGGCGATGGGACCGCTTCACAGAGGCTTGTGGGAAACCTGCAGCTGGAACCCAGCTGAGAGCAAGCATAGTTAGCGTCCATTCACTCCCAGCTCCCAGAGCACCTTGCAAGCCGCTCGCTCGCTCCGTGAGCCAGGCTCAGAGCGGCAGAGAGAATTTGACCCACTTGCCCGGCCGTGCTGTGCTGCTGCATAGACTGGAGTCAGAAGAACAGAGGTACCTGGGGGGTGGGGGGGGAGGGATGATGGAAAAGGGAGCTTTAGCTGGCATCTTGAAGGGTGTGCAGGAGTGATCCCCCGCAGGGGAGGCAAAGGACATTTCTGGAAGGAATTCTGTATGTCCCATAGAGACCTGGCCCCAAAGTGACATCTTCAGGCTTGAATACATTCCTTTGTCACAATCTAGCCTGACATGTGTCTGTTTCCTAGACCTTTGTGCCCATTGTCACCTGTCACCTTCAGACAGCCTGAAGCAGATCTCTGATTCTCTAAGGAGGGCTGAATCTTGACAGCAGGAGAGAAGGTGGCCAGTTCTAGTCAGATCCGGTATGACCCTGGACTGAGTGGCCTCTGGAAGGGTTGGGGGCAGCACACAGGCCGCTGTTGAAACTCAATACTAAACTGAAGAGCTCTAGACATGGGCTCTGAAGCCCTCCTCCCCTGGGCCATGGCAGGGCTGGGCCTTCAGGATGTGGGCCTGAGGCCGCCTGAGTCCCACTCTCTGCACACCTGGAAACAGGCAGAAGGAGCCTTTGTGAATCGGCAGACGGGCTGGCGTCCCCACTGGCCCTGTCAGCATAGCAGGAAGCCCCCTGCATCATCACCTTGTTTGTTCCACTGTGGTGTTTAGATGCTTCAGGCTCCTGGGAGCAGGTCTGGGATGTAACATTCCTGGGTGTAACTGCCTGGAATTGGAGCCCTTTTGGGACTGAGCCCAGCTGCTGTGCTGGGGCCTGTCACCAAGGCAACGAGCCCTGGGAGTCACGGAGGCTGTACTGGGCTCCATTCCGGACAAGTGTCTCCTCTGCATGCTTGCTCACTGGGGGACCTTGGGTTATGTGGCCCCGCAGCCTCAGTTTCCTCTCCTGAGAAATGGGTGACTGTTTAGAATGTATTGGTTGTGGCCTTCAGTGCCCAGAGAGAGCTTTCAGAAGCCCCACTTGGTGATATAAACCTGTTACCCCTTGGCCATGGTTGCCCTACATTGAGGAGACGCTGAAGAAGCAGCCCCATGGTGCCTGGACCCCTGCAGCAGGGGTATCCACAATGGTACCTGGAATGCCGTGGAAGGATATTCAAGCATTATGGACAGGTTATCCCTGTCCCAGCACAGTGGCAACTGCCCAGCAGGGGGTGAAGAGGCAGTGAGGGACCAGGAGTCTATTCCAGCCCCACCCCTGCCAGCCAGTCAGGGACCTTGTGCTTTCTTCTGAGCTCCAGTGTCTTCAAAGTCTAGTGGATCTGACTTTGGATCTAGTGGTTCTAAGGACGGCGACAACTGTCACACACATGCAGAGAGGGTGGAGGCAGGGACCGTAGCATTCTGAGTACCCCACCAGTTCCATCAATGGCTCCTCTGTCCAATCCCACCGTCGACTCCCTCTGACCCTCAGTTTCCTTGTCTTGGGGCTCGTGTGGGATTTAGATGCCTGCTCTAATGCTCAGTGCACACTGTCATACGGTGACATAAATACCACAGAAGTCAGGGCAGGGCTAGCCTTCTCTGTTCTGGGTGGAGAAGCCTTCTCTGTCTACTTAGACCCAGCAGGTTGGACAGGTTTGCTCTGACTGAAGGGAGACAGAGATGGCCAAGTGAATGGGTGAATGAATGAATGAATGAATGAATGAGTGAGTGAATCATAGCAGGGGAAGCACCACAACTTCATGTCAGGGCAGCCCAGAGAAACTTCAAACAGCTAGTGCAGAGAGGCAATACCCCCTGTGTTTCTCCCTGTCATGATTTCTTCACTGGGTTGGTGGTCCAGCTTGGGGGCCAGGCCCCTTGGGGTCCCAGAGTTTGGTCCTGCCGCTGGGCAGAACCACACTCGGCTTGAACTTCCTTCCTCCCCGTTGCCGTGGAATGGCTCTGACTCTTTTCTCCCCATCATGCAAGAGGCTCCCATGTGCTGTCTTTGCTCAGGGCCCTGGGAGCAGAAACAGTGTGTTCGAAGGGCAGGTACCACCGGCAAGGGAACACAGTCAGAGGGGGAGCCTGGGCTCAGGGCTGCAGCGATGGGGGCAGGGGAGGCTCAGGAGCATCATGGCACAGCCTGCGGGCCACACAGCCCCCAATGACAGTTCTTCTCAAGAGCCCAGGGGACAGAACAGAGATGGGATGGCAGAAAGCAGAGATGCTGAAAGGCATGCCCGGGGCTGGGCAGCCTAGCCAGCTACCCTGGGGCCCGGATGGTTGGGAGAGCCCCTTCCTGACCACAGCCCTAGTCTGCCACTCTGCAAACAGCAGGTCCCAGCAGAGGAGCTTTCTAAAGCAGGACTCAGAGCCCAGCCAGTTTCCCTCTCCTACCTGCAGGAGAATGCCCTGGTCCCAGCCTTCAGGATGCTGGTGCTTTTTTCACCTCCCTACCTCAGTTTCCTTCTCTGTAAAGTGGGTCCACATCAGATTGCTGAAGGCACAGGGTCCATTCGTCACCTCCTGTTATCTAAATGCCCGGGACAGCAAGACAGGGTAACCAGCCCTGGGGAAGGACGGGCCTGTATGAGAGGCATGGAACCCTGCTCTGGGGTGTTCTGGCTTTTCTGGGGTGTATGACAAATGAGGAAGGGCTGTTACACTGAAACCTGGTTTCGATGGCTAGAGGCAGGACAGGGAAGCAGGACTGGGAGGGCCAGTTGTCCCATGTGTCATGAGTTCTTCTGATCTGGAGCAACTCTACCTAGCAGAGGTGAGGTTATCAAGGAGGCCTGTCTGGAAGAGGTTGCAACCCAGGTGCTGGTGAGACTAGAGAGGCAAACCGAGAAACAGTGAAGCATTGAGGAATGAGTCGGAGACACTCTCGACACTGTGACCTGGCTATCCCTGAGCATCCGTGGAAAGTTGAGTGGAGGTGAGGGCATAGAACTCCTCCCCTGACCCTCACTATGCAGCACGGAGCTCTAGTTTCACTCTGGAGATTTAGAATGACACGAATGCCCCCACCCCTGCTGCTGTGCTCAGAGCAGACATTACTAATCAAACCCATCCTAGCAGGACAGGTAACCCAGTCTTCTGTGCATTATGGTCTTGTTAATCCCTAAGAGGGCACGTAGCTACCCTACCTGCCGTGGGCACTGGGGCCTCAGTCATTGTGTCTGTGGCTCAGTTCCACACCTACAGTGCCCTCCTGGACAAGGGAGTTGGAGGGTGTGGCGTCATGGCCGAGGCCTAGAGGATCCTGTCCTTCCTAGGGAAACAGAGATAGTCCACCAGGGACACAGTGTTGATACAGATTCCAAGGCAAGGGGGACCCTGCGGAGGCAGAACCTTCCCTCTTGAGCCGGTCCCTCACCTGTCACCTGCAGGTCCCAGGTCTCAGGATGAGTCCAGACAGCCTTGGGTGTCGGTCTAAAAGAGGAGGGGGAGAATGTCACCCGGAGAGAGACCAGCCAAAGGCGTGCGACTTCTCTCCTGAAATCCAAACAATCGGACAATCTGTTCGGGATCGATTTAGAAGCGGCAGAGTGAAAAAAAAATCAGCAAATACAGTGTGAAAGCTATTTTCTCTCCCTCCGGCACGGCTGGGGAGCGGCTGGGCTGCAGTTTATTTGTAACCTGGCCAGGGCTAGCCAGGCCTCTCCCCTCCCCGTAGCCCACTCAAGCCCTCCCTGCCCACAGCCGCCTCCTCTGCACCTACTTCCAGCTGCACACCTGGGGGAGGGGCTCTCTGAGTGACATCAGTCTGCTTCAGCCTCGGGGAAGTCTCCACTGGCAGAGGCTGTAGAGACAGCCGTGGGCCTTGTGTTCCCCAGGCACCTAGTGGGGGCGGCTTCCAGAAAAAGCACATCCCCTGCCCCTCCACTGACCCAAGGCCCTGCACACCAGGACCTCAGGCTGGCCAGTGTTCTCCAAGACTAGTCTGACGTGTTTCCCCAGGCCCTGGGCGGGGGGCACATGTAGTAGCTATTTAGTAAATGATTCTAATCTGAATGGCGAATGGAAGAGCAAGGGGAGGGAAGGAAAGACAAAAAAAAAAAAAAAATGAAGCTTTAATTCAAGGGTCTGCTTCTGGTCACACTGTTCCTGGTAGGGGGTGGCACCAAACCCAGGTGAGTCTCCAGTGCCTCGTCTCTGAGGCCAGGAGGTAAGCCTTGAAGGTTTAGAGCCTCTGTGTTTGGCATCCCCTCCCCCATCATGTGAGGCACCCCAATCTTTATTACCCCATAGCTGGAATCTGAACCTTAAGTTAATTAAAGTGACGGAATAAAGAGCTAGAAAGTTGACACTTCCCTGATGTCCTGAGCAAGGGCTGTAGGGAGCTGTTGTCTGCAGGTGTCTGTAGGCACCTCTTGGCATTGGGAGCACTAGTGGTTCAAATAGCCCTGTTCTTTCTTCGGTCACGGGGATGGGAGGGAACTCCTGGTGACCAAAACCAGTTGGTTTTGGGACACGGAGGACTAAGTTTATCTCCCCTGAACCCCATTTCTCCCTTAAAGCCCAAAGCCAAGAGCCAAGGCTCAGAAAGATTCTGGACCGTGGAGCTCAGACAAGCTTAGGTCTAAAGCCCAGGAGCGCAGCTGCTGTGTGATATTAGGCGAGCAGGGCTGTCTCTCTGGCCTTAGTTTTCTCTTCTGAAAACGGAGAGCAGGGCCCTATGTTTGAATATTTAAGGGGCCAAGGTTGGCAGAGCTGGGCACACAGTAGGTCTGTCTTTCCCTCTAACTGGTTCCACTGGAAGCAGTTAAACTTCTACCTGACTCTACAGATTTTAGTCTCTGGGATAAGGAGGTGTTTCCCCAGAAGGCAAGAGGATTAATGTCGGAGCGCAGGAAGCCTTTGGGCCCCAAGTATCTGAGTTCCCACTCTGAGCCATGCAGCTGTCGCATGGATGGGGGCTGGACTTGCTGGAGGCGGTGTAGAAATACCCTGTGCCCAGAGTCTGAGATGTGGCTCCAATTCCCATCTGCCACATGTGATCTGACACAGGGTCCTGAGAGTGTCCGTGTCTCAGATCAGGCCTGTGGCCTCCTGTGAGGCCCACGAGTGGTCCTGGCTACTCCTTGTGTCCCTTAAGCACACACAGGGGCCAGGCAGGAAAAGGGACAACTCCCGAGGTCAAAATCCACCCTCAAGCCTCCCCACATCAGGGCAGAATTGGCACCCTACTTAAAGACTAAGTCATGTGTGCAATTCCTCCCAGATTGATGTCGCTTTGCCCTCTGTAGCTGTAGCCGTGGCCGCCGTCTGCGGGCAGCCCCCACCTCAGATCCCCTCCCGTTGCTGATTCTCCTTGGGTTTTTGCTGACCAAGCTCTTTCACAGAAGCCTCTGATCCTACCTCCTGGGTGGAAGGAAGTTCTGGGCCCACAGTTCCCCCACCCCCACCCCAAAGCAGTGCTAATTAGACCTCCAAAGTGCTTGCTGTTTACCCAAACAGCAACCGAGGCCACAAGACACAGCAGTTTCCTCTCCACAACCAGACGCTTTCCAGTTGGGAAAGGACACACTTCCTAGGGTGCACCAGGGGGACACGTTTCCCTCTGAGTGTGCATGGTGGGGCTCTGCCCACTCCCAGGTCTCCCCCCCAGGGGCAGCCTCCAAGGTGAGCTTCTAAGTTTGCTTCCTGTTGCTGTGATAAGACACAAAGTCGAACCAACATGAAGAAGAAGAAGAAATGCTTTTGTTTTGTTTTTGGCTCACACCCCCCCCACCCAAGTCACACTCCGTCACTGAGGGAGGTCAGGCCAGGGACTCAAGGCAGGAACCTGGAAGCAGGAACAGAAGCAGAGGCCATGTAGGAACTCTGCTTAATGGCTTATCCCTCATGCCTTACTCTTTAGTTTTCTAAATTTATCCATTTAATGTATATGAGTACACGTCACTGTCTTCAGACACACCAGAAGAGAGCACCGGATCCCATTTCTGGCAATTGCGGGCCACCATGTGGTTGCTGGGAATTGAACTCAGGACCTCTGGAAGAGCAGTCAGTGCTTTTAACTGCTGAGCCATCTCTCCAGCCCTTATCCTGCTTTCTTATACAACCTAAGACCACCTGCCCAGGGGAGGTACTGTGTACTGATGTCCTCCCACATTAATCACCATTCCAGAAAATTCACCACAGACACGCCCATAGGCCAATCTGATGGAAGCCTTCTCTCACCTGATGTTTCCAGATAACTCTAGCTTGTGTGAAGTTGATGAAAATCTAACAGGCGTGGTCCCTAAGATGGTTCCCTAAGGTGAGTGTCCCCTCCAAATAAACTCCCCAGGTATTCCCCCAAGGCGAGCTCTCCTCAAGGTGAGTGCCCTAAAGCTGTGTAGGTTGCCGAATGGGCCTTCCATCATCCGCCCTTGGCATCTTGGGCAGCGGTGGGGAGGGGCAGACCTGGTGCCCACAGGGGGATGCTATATTGGTGTTCTTGTGACAGTGTGATTAGCTCTCTCGTCTCCATTGGTGGTGCAGGGTTGTGGTTGAGGAGACCGTGAAGGAAGAGGTCGCAGCTGATGCAAGGGAGCAGAAGAGAGAACTCATGGGGCAGGAGTGCTAGGATCTGACCTAGGAGGAGGCACAGGCAGGAAAAGGACACCCTTGGGAGCTGGGTATCTCCCACTTCTAGGTGTGAAAAATCAGAGGTTTGGCTTGGTCCTGAGGGAAGCTATCAACTAGAACCAGTGACTCCAGCCATGCCTGGGTAAGGAGGCACCAGGGCCCCATGTGCTAGGCTCCGACAGGACACCTGGGTCTTAGCTGGTATTTCTTTTGGGGGGTATAAATGGGGGTGTCCTTTACTTACTCTACAGCCCCCACTCCTCTCAGCCCAGTAACTCGTCCTGGGGTGAAAGGCAGGTCAGGGAGGTAGCAATCGGAGATAGAGGAGTTTGGGGGTTGGGCTGGTAAGGAATTCTTTTGGGGGCTTGACTCATTTGGAGTTCAGGGACTTCAGGGTTGCAAGCCTGCTCAGATCTGGGCCAGTAAGAGCGTACATGTGCTCACCAAGGGATCAAGAGCCACTCCTTGTGGCCCTTGGTGCCTGGTCCTCTCGGTACCCAGCCATGCCTCTGAGAAACCATCCTGGATGACGGTTAATGAGAACAGGTAGGCCTGGCCCACTGAGGGCTGTGACCATGTCATAGGTCATTCCCGGAGCCATTGCTACCACTGAGAAGAGCATTCAAGTCTTGCCTGGCTCATGGTGGCTGTTTTGGTGCCAATTTTGGGGAGCATGCTTGGAGTCTCATTAATTCCAGTCACTGACCAGGTTGGGGACAGATGTGTGAGTGGCCGCAGTCCTCCAGGCCAGCTAAGAGACTGACTGTGACTGTTAGCTAGAGGGGCTCTGCTGTCTCTGCGGAGGTCCTATTTGCATAAATTTGAGGTTGATTGGCCTAGAGGCAACTTCACTTTATCACAGATGACAAGCCTCTGGTTGGAACAGCAGCCACTGTGTGACTTAGCCGCTGTGGTGACTTGGTCTGTTATGGTTGGAATTGTCATTCTTCCTCACACTCCCTCCCTGTCTCTCTCTCTGGATCCAGTGTGGTACCCCAAGGGTACTCCAGCCTAGGACAGCATTAGCCCTGCGGACACTGGGAAAGGTTAGAAAGTTGCCAGGTTCCCAGGCAGAATGGACCGACCCAGAGCCTGCACCTCCAACCAGCTCCCAGGAGAGGAGGGCTTGCTGGGCCAGGGGTGGCCTGGGGGCTTGCAAATTTGGGCTGATTGGTTTGTGTTAATAAAGCTTTATTGAACATAGCATCTGCCTTTCACTAGCTCTGTCTACAGCTGCTTCTCGACTACAGCACTGACAGAGACCTAGGTGATCAACCCTCTACAGGAAGTCGCCCAGCCTCTGATTAGACCATCTGTGTTGGAGCTAGAGCAGGTCTAGGAGCAGTGACATTGCCTTCCTGACCCATCCCTCATAATCTGCCACAGCCACACTCCAGGTCCTGTGATCAGCCATGTCTGAAGATCTGCTGTCCATACTGTAACAAAACACCTGAGACAATCAACTTAAAACAAGGAAAGGTTGTCTGGGCTCATCCTTTTGGACCATCAGCCCATGGTCAGTGGCCTTTTTGCTTTGGGTCTCTGGTAAGACAGAGCATCATGGTAGGAATGTATGGTAGAGGAAATTGCTTCTGACTGGAACAAAAGACAGTAAGAAGAAGGGCTGGAGTCTCAGCAGCCCTTTCTTTCACACATGTCCTCATTAGGCCCTACCTCGTAACTGACTATTACCTCCCAATAGTGCCAAGCAAGAGAAAAATCTTCAGTGCATGGACATCAAACTGTGGGACCTGAGCACCATCCCATTAGACAGATGGGATCACAGAGGCTGCAAGAGGCTCCTCGTTTGTCCAAGGCCCCAAGCTGGAGAGCCGTGCTCATTGGCATCCACAGCACACTTTCCTTGCCCCCAGAGCACCAGCCAGCCAGCTGACCACTCACTCTCACCTCTTGCCAGTCTGGTTCCAAAGGCCTCTGCTAGGAATAGTGCCCCCTTCAGGCAGGTCTTAGAATGACCTATGTCGTCCCCCTAGGGATGTGGGCAAGGCATGTGATCTGGCACCAATAAGGGCTATTTTCTCCCTCCTTCTAACAATCTGCAGACCTGGATTTCTGCTTCCAGCGTCTGTCCAGGTATCCACCCCCGTGAGCTGTGAATTCTTGGAAGGCCAAGAAGGAGACCAGAACACAGCCTTCTCCTGTGAGCTGAGAGGGACTATTTACAGAGGAAGGAGTAAGCTCCCAAGAGGCCAGGTATTCCTTGGCTATTTGGTGGGGTTGCCTAAGAGGTAACCTGGGCTCTGAGAGGAGAATCCCCCACGTATGACCAAAGCACTGAGATGTGAAGACATGTGTTACTGTCGGCCTTGGTTGATAAATGAGGGAACCCAGGCACGGAGTCTCTGGCCAAAGAGTCTCCCAAAGGACAGGGTTCTGGGGCTTCCTTGAAGGAGGCTGGAAATCACTAGGAAACAAGTCCTTCTTGGGATAAGAGCATCTGAGCCCGGCCCCCAGGAAGTAAGACCTCAGTGAGGAGGATCCAGTGTCCCGTGTGCCTGCCTAAGGAAGCATGATCATTTATATTTTATTTTTAAGCTTGAGTGCACACATGTGTGTGCATGCATGTGTATATGTGTGTGTACATGTGTGTGTGTTTCTGTGTGTATCTGTGTGTGTGTGTGTGTGTGTGTGTGTGTGTGTGTGTGTGCATGCCTGTGTAGGCCAGAGTTCCACATTGGTATTTTCCATCTTATGTTTTGAGACTGGGGTGGCGGTGGGGATGTCACTTGCTAACTCAGCCTGGTGACCCCCAATTCAGCTGCACTGTCTGCTGAGCTCCAGGGCTCCCCCCATCTCTCCCTGCTCAGTGTTGGCGTGATAGGCACACGCTATTGCACTTGGCTTTTTACACAGGTGCTGGGGATCCAAAGTTGGATCCTTGTGCTCATGTGAGTGACAAAGCTCTTTGCCCACTAAGCTGTGTCCCCCGACCCCCCTTTTGGTTTTTATATAGGGATTTTCTCTATTGCTCTATATTTTATTTGAGGGACCTAGACCGTGGAATTAGATCTGTTGCTGCCCCTGGCTTCTAGCTCTTTCCTACCTAAATCCGGGTAGTAGCCTTGACAGCTGCCCATTTGTTGTTGGTCAGTGATAGAGCAAATATCCCTGTCAGTCTTCACCAGGGCCAGCTGCCAGCTGCTGTGTGTCCCACAGAGTCCCCCATTCTCCCCTGCAGGCCTTGTCACAGCCGGATGTGTTCCGATACATCTAGTAGATATACATGTTAGAGCTCTCTTCAGCCTTGTAAAAGACTGTCGATCTGAGTTCAGTTTGCGGATTGTAAGCACCTCCTTTGGCTTCGCACGGCTGGGGTGGCCTGGGGTGGCCTGGGGCTACCCGGGGTGGCCTGGGGTAGCCTGAGGCAGCCTGGGGCGGCCTGGGATGTTCAGTGTGACCATTCTTTGCTTTGAAGAGGTGCCTGCATTTGACCATCTTGAGACACGTTTTGATCTTTTGGCCTTTGAACTATTTCTAGGTCTCTGTGAGACCATTCTAGAACCTGGTGTCCCTGAATCAGTGGGGCCTCTACTCAGCCAAGAAGAGTGTCAGTCATCCCTGGTGTCTGGGTGGGTAGAAGGGGAAGAACCCAGGATATGACACAGTGAGCCTCCCTCACAGGCTCCTCCTGGGGTTCTTTCTCGGCTGGCTGACAAGCACCTGGTTTCTGTGTGGCTATGAATCTGTCAAGCAGGAAGAAGAAGATCCTAATGAGGCATCAACTTAGTACCACCAGGGTCCTCAGAAGACAGTGACAAAAGCAGCCGGGTGGCCCAAGTTCAGAAAGCCAAAGGGATTCACCCAGAGCAGCATAGCTAAGAAGTGTCTGAACTGAGACTTGAACCTGTGTTCAGACTCAGAGTACTTCCTGCTCCTTGTCAGGCACTTAGGTTTGGGTCTCAGCTTTGTCACAAGCTAACTGGGTATGCCACACACACACCCTGTGCTCCCTCCTGTATACTGAGGATCAGCCCAGCACCCCTTAGCCTTAAGGATGATATAACCTGCCAGCCCTACCACAAGGCTGTCACATGGGTGCCCTACATGGCCCCCAGCCCTCTGGGCTGCCACGGCCCATCTGGATTATGGCTAGATAAGGGCGCACAGACCCATGTGTGCTGCCTGCCAGAATGGATAAAAAAGTTTTATCTCTGGCCTGGCTCAGGAGGCTGGATTCCAGGGGCAGCGGGCGGGAGCGCAGGGAGCTGGCCTCCTTTATGGCCTGGCTCTTGATGCCACCCAGAAGCTGCAGTGCAGGCTGCTGTAGAAATGCCAGGGGGGGCACTGAACCACACAGATCTGGTGGAGGAGATGTGGGGAGGGGCAGGCAGGAACAGGGTTGATGTGAAAACTGGGATACAGGGTCTAGGGTTGTGCCCAGCCTGAAGTATCTCAAAGAGCAGGGAAGGGTGGCTCTTCCTGCAGAGAAGACATACACAAGCCCCTAAGGCCTGGCCATGTCCTTGCTGTGTGACTTTGGGCTTGTGCTGACCCTCTCTGTACCTCAGTGTCCTTATAGCAAGGGTCTAGAATGGAAGGTGATGGGAAGAGAGAGACCAGACCCTGATGCATGCTAGAGCTCTGTGAACAAGCAGGATGCTGACCTTGACCCTGGGAAATGGGCTGGGGAGGGGGGTGAGAGATGACAGTTATTATGGAATCAGGACAGGGAGGCCAAGCCAATATGCAGTCATCCAGTGATGACGGACTGCCTAGGATCCCTGACATCTCTCTGGGCTCCGGAGACCCCTGTCCTTGCTGCTGCTACTGAATCTTACTTTTTCCCTGCATGCCTCAGGGCTGTGAGGGTATGGGAGGGGTCCGCACAATGGCACCCTAACTCCTATCTGCCTTCTCTAAGCCAAGACTTGGGGTTCACATGTGTGCTGAGCCCCAGCTAAAAGGCTTCAGAACCCCAGCCCTGCTGGGACATTTCACAGGGATGCTCATCTGAGAACTGACTCTTACCGGGAGCTGTTAGGCCCCGTGGGACGGTGAGCCCAGTGTCTGGCCTATGTAGAGTAAGGGAAGGGGTCACCAGTGACACCTTCCTAGCCTCTGCATCCCTGGGAGCAGACGGAGTCCCTCCGGCACACGCAGCGTGGGTGGGTGGGGTGGCAGGCTGGCAGACTGGGAGCCTCTTTTGCCTATACCCAGCCACTTGCCGTTGTTGGGGTTTAGGGATGACAGTGACTGGAGAGCCAGGAGAGAGACCAGCCGCTGCAGGGGCATCACAGCCAGTATATGCAGATGTTTCTGGCCCCCGCCTTACAGAACTCTGCAAATAGGGAAAGTCTTATGGAAGTGTCCAGAAGAAGGTAAAGACAGTTGGGGTCATTAGTGGGAGCCTGGGTATTCAGGGGTAGAAAGACCAGGGCCTGGTGTGTGTTCTGAGGTGGGGTAAGTTGGATGCTTTGTGAACCAGCCCGACATGGTAATGGGTTGGTGGCCGGGGGATCAAGTTCTGACCCAGGCCTTCCCACTTCCGGAAGGTTGACCACCTTTCGTAGTCCTGACCCTGGTGACAACTGGCTTTAGACAAATGCACTGTACCACGTGGTCCCCTCCCTACCCAGTATCCAGGGATGGCTTTCTAGTCCTCTGTGCTCACTCAGTAGGCCAACATAGTGGGGGCAAATCATGTCCCCAGGGGGCAGTGGGTGAGTATGCTCACCTCAGGACCTTTGCACTACCGGGCTCACTGCTGGCAGTGTGTCCTAGCATACAGACTCAGACATCTCTGGTCTGATTCTGGCCTGCTTACCTACCAGACCTCAGCTTCTACGGCTTTTGACTAGACCAGTCCTGGCCCTCCCTCTGCCCTCTTCAAGATTCCAAATACCCCACCCCCACCCCCACCCCCCCCACCCCCACCCCCGCAGATCTGTGGTTCCCAGGCTAATCTCACACGCTGTGTGGAGGAGTGAGTGAATGAATGAATGAATGAATGAATGAATGAATCAGTCAGTCATTGCTTCATCTCCTCCTTATATATCCTTTGGGATGTGTGGGCTGCCCCATTATGAGAAGAAACAGGCTCAGGGCCTTAGCTGCACTCCCTGGTGAAGGGCCCTGACACCAAGGAGGTCTTGGGAGAGAAACCAGACTGCGTTCCAATAGGCAGTGAGAGTGCCGGCCTTTCCTCCTGCCTATCTCTGTAAGGGACATTTCTCAAGTTGCACCTCTTCCTGAGAACCTGGGGTTCCTCATGCTGGTCCCCCTTCCTCTAAACAGCTGATTGCTGGGAGGCCTGAGGCAGAGGCTGGCCATAGTGAAAAGGCCAAGGGTCATCTCAGCCAGAATCTTCTTTAACCGGGAGCAGAGGGATACTGAGACACATTGGGGAGCTGGTGGTGGCCCCAAAAGAGAAGAGCACCAGGGGCCTCCAGCAGGCCTGGAAAGCCACAGTAACCTGCTGCTGCGCTACCTACTTCCTCTGGCCTTAGTTGTCTCTCCTATGAAATGGGATGGCAGTGGGAACCCGCCTTAAATATCTAGCACAGGACCGCTGATGGGTGGAGCGTGGGAAGCCTCTGGAAGGGACAGCCCTGCTTGGGCTCAGAACTTGAACCCTCTAGAGCCTGGTTGGCTGTGAGGTGAGGAGCAGTGACTGAGGAAAGGCAGCCTTAAATGGGGATAAACTCTCCTCTGGAAGGAAGGGCCTCGGGAGACCAGAGGCAGCCACACTGCAGCACTCTTCCCCAGTTAGGCCCACATGTTCAGAGACTTCTCCGCTCCCTCACCTCACAGGGGCTCCTGGAGAAGATGGCTTCATACACATGGGGGCTCTGGGCCCTGTGCCCGGCCCATCACCCCAAGCCAAGTTGCTAGGCAGAAGGAACTAGTCATTCTCACCATGCCTCTGTTTGGCCTCTCTTCTTCCTATCTAGACGTTTCTAAAGCTTTGCCAATGTCCACACTGAGTGTCAGCAGGGTTCCTACTCTGAGGAGTGTGGGGGAATGTTTAGTGCCTACTGTGTGCAGAATATATAGGTGGCATTAAGAATTGGGGAGACTGCCAGCCTGGGAAGCCTATCTCCAGCAAGCACAGTAAAACGTAGCAGGGGCTTTGGAAAGACTGAGCAGAGCCGGGCTACAGTGGCATCCGGCGTGGTTGTCACACACTTGTTAAAGGGCAAGGGGACCTCTCAGGACCTAATCGATGCCTTTGGGAACCGGTCCACTTGTGAGCTCAGAGCCGTGGCTGATGCGTACGCTGCTTTGCTAGCTACAGCCCTTCTGTCTAGCCTTACCATGGTCCTCAAGGTGGGTGGCATGGGTCTAGTCACATATACCAGGAAACAGACCGGTGAAAAGTGTGCCACCTCACCTGGCTAGTTCAGTGCCAAAGTATCTGTGCTGATGCAGAGAGACACGTTCACACCCCGAATCCAGCGTGAGTCTCCCTGTAGTTGGGGCTGCCCAGCCTCAGATCAGCTTTTATGGTGCACCGCCTAGAGCTCTGGCACATCCCTAGGCCTCTCCAAGCTCTGAACTGTGGATCTTATCAAAGAAGACTGGGCTGGATGGTGGTGCACACCCTTAATCCCAGCACTTGGGAGGTAGGGGCAGAGGCAGGGGAAGGGGAAGGGGAAGGGGAAGGGGAAGGGGAAGGGAAAGGGGAAGGGGAAGGAGCAGGGGCAGGGGCAGGGGCAGGGGCAGGGGCAGGGGCAGGGGCAGGGGCAGGGGCAGGGGCAGGGGCAGGGGCAGGGGCAGAGGCAGAGGCAGAGGCAGAGGCAGAGGCAGATGGATCTCTGCAAGTTCAAGGCCAGCCTGATCTACAGTGTGAGTTCCAGGATAGCCAGGGCTACACAGAGAAACCCTGTCTGGAGTTAGGGGAGGAGAGGATGACCTCAACCAGCTTACCATGGGTTTGTAAGATGCCTATTGTGACCCACACTGGCTGCCCCACAAGACAAAAGAGCCAAAGCAAACTGATCTGAACGGGATGAACTGGGCTGGCACCAACACAGATAGACACACAGTAGCTGTCCTAGGGTATGACGAACTGGCCTGCCCCTCCCACTGTGGACCATGTGTCCTGGTGGCAGCTGGGTACTCCTCTCTCCTGCCTCTCCCCCCATCCAGACTCTGGCTAACACTGTGAGGGAATGCACCGTTTTTCTTCCTGCTACCCAAAACAGATCAGAGGCAAAGCGTGAGCCTCTGATCTGTCTTCAAACACTCAGTGACGTGTCCAAAGTCCCAGGTATGTGTTGTCCTAAAAACCAAAACTCAGGCACCTAACATCAGGCTGACTGCTGGGAATCTGAGTGACAACTGCCCTTGGTGACACATATACACAAGTGGGCTATTGGGCATAGGGTATACATAAACACGCCTCTGGGTTGTGTGTGGGTGGGTGCATGCATGAGTGCATGCTTCTTGGGTTGTATATACGCCAGGCAGTCATGAGGGCATATGCGTTTTCCTGATGTGTGTTTCTGAGTACACGTGGACCCTCACATCCTGGTTTCCAGCATATAGACCCAGGCTGGACACTTATCTTCTGGCCTATTATTCCCTCCGTATCTGCACAGGCTCTGGCACAGACAAGGATGGTGAACCAAGGTGAGAAAAGATACTGAGCCCTGTCCTAACACAAATGGGTCCTGTCAACTGCCCCCTGTGATCCCCTGTTTGTCGTTCCTCTGTTCCCTTGTTTATGTCTGGCTAGAGCGCTGCTATCCACAGGGAGACCGTGGAGGGCCTCGGCCTGGTGGAATTATTTATATGAACACGAATGTCACGACTGTTCTTAGTACTGCCCAAGTTCAATCACTAGCTCATCACGTGACTGCTTTAATGCCTGTCCCCACCAGGCCCTTCATCCATGGCCAGGGGACCTTGCCTATCAGGTCTGTTTGACTCCTGTGGCAGCTCATCAGGTGTTCATAGGATATCATGGCTGCTTCAGAGGCAAGATGACATCAACCTGTGCCACATAGCAGATCCGATGGGGACTTCCTAGATGGTTCAGAAGAGAGCGCCTGGGCATGGCAGGCTACGACACAGGCAAGACTCTGGACCTCCCTGAGGCCACTTGGGACCCAGAAAGCAGAGCAGTCCGTCCTCCCCGTAGCTCTCGGCTTCTTCGGGCCGAGACTGGAGTTGGGGACTGGAGTTGACCGGGGACTTGTTCTTGAGGCCCCTATCTGCAGAGAAGCAACCTTTTGACCCCTCACTTCAGTCTCAGGACAGGACATAAACCACATGAGTGACTCCGCCCCTGCCCAGACTGAGCATCTGGACAGTCACGGTGGGCACCATATTGGAAGGCGCTTGAGGGGTGAGAATCAGGAAAGAAAGTTTCAAGTGGGCTCCAGCCTTTGAGCCTCTAGCCCTGGCTGCAGGACTCGGGAGGGTGGCCTGGGCTCGGGAGGTAGCAATTGTAAAGGTTCAGGGGAGCCACGGGCCCTGGAGGCAGAAATCTATGCAGCAGGTGGCACAGGTGGTTAGGCAGAGCCAAGGCCCCAGTATGGAGCAAGGCCTTGATTTCTCAAGTGGGTGAATGGTCTTGTGTGCTCTCTGGAATGGGGACCGTGGCAACCTGGGAGCTGTGGTGATGGGTGGCTCTCATGTGAAGAGCTACAGGCCAGGACAGTGGCTGTAGCCACATGAGGGCTTGATGCTACAGGAAGAGTCTTGAGATAGCACAGTGATCATGTGAGTTTGCACCATTTCTACGTTTGCTCTAGGGCACATAAGACTGAAGATGGCTCTCCAGTCACTACAGGTGTGGTTACAAGAGGTGGCAGAGTCAGAAAGTAGCCCTAGGCAGAGTGGCTGACTGTGAGGACTCCACCCACAAGTCTGGCTGACCTTGACCCTCTAGGCCATGGGGGGCAGGGGTACTCTGCTCCTGCCCAGCAGGCTGGAATCAGGACTAAAGGCAGGCTAAAAGACAGGCAGCAGGGAGCCGCTGTAGCTGCTGAGTGTCCAGGCCATTGATGAGGCCCTCCAGTATCTCCCTCAGGGCCCGCTGTCCCTCTCTCAGCATGCCTTTGCCCTGCCGAGCCCTGCTGATGAGAAAACAGATCCATTCTTGGCGGTGGGGTCTCATCTGTCTCACCAAGGTCTGTTTCTCTTCACATGCCCTTGTCCCTCCCCTCCCAGCCTCGGCAAATTCAGTGTTTAAAAATAACCCTGAGCTCTTAGAGCAGCAGTCCCCAGCTGACCCCACAGAGAGGGTGGGCCGTGGCCGTGGCGGTGCATGTCGGCCATGGTCCTGGACCCTGTCAAACCTCAGTCACTCTCAAATACCCAGGTCTTACTGTTGGTGGCAGAGCTAGCTACCAGCTTAGGCAGCTGACCATTTTGTCGAAGTGCTGGAACACACAGGGAGAAATCTCGGGTGAGCCTACGCCTTGTGCTCCGCAGGAGGCCTCTCGGGCCTTCATGCTGTTTTGCTGCTCAGAGGTAGAATGCTCTTTGCCTCAGGTCTCAGGGCTGAGTGTCTGAGTAAAATGTCTTGGACAGTTTACTCTACCTCTCTGAGCCTTTGCTTCCTCTGTGATGAACTGGTCTGTGGGTATTGGGTTAGTGTGGACATTAGCCAAGATAATTGTTAAGTTGATAATTGATAATCGATAACAATTAAGTTGTGTGCACAGTAGATCGTGTTCCGTGACTACCCAGCCAGCATAAGGCAGCAACCTCTAAGGGTATCACAGGTCCTCAGAGCAGGACAGACTTCCTTCAGTCTCTGTTCCTTTCCAGTGGAGTGAAATCCAGTAGGTGTCACTTCCTGCATGTCCCAGGTCAGGGCATCTAACAGTGATTCTCTCTCCCAACCAGGGATGACAATCCCGGTAGACTTCTCTGAGGCCAGACTCAGATGAGGCATGAAGGGCTCAGTTGAACCATGGAGCTGAAAACCATTGAGACTTTTGAAGGCTGGGTCACAGTCAGATTCAGCCACAGACAGGGTCACTTACCCTGGGCAGGACCTGCTGGGCCACAGGCTGAAGTGGATACAGCTGACCCTGAGAATGGTGTCATGCCACTGTCCCAGAGATGCCTGAGGATATGAGGTTGGGATCCTGTAGGGCCAGGACTCCCTCAGGCCTGGGAACCCTAAGCTAAGACCCTGCTTGAAACCTACAGTCAGGCCCTAGCCTAGGACCCTTCTGACTTGACAGAGAAACCCAGGAATGAGCCCTCTAAAGTCCAACTTTGGACACCAGGAATCCCCCACCCCCACCCCTTGGACAGTGACTTCCACCTCAATGTGTTGAGTGCCAAACTCAGGGTCTGGTCTATCTTCAAAGTACTGAGATACACGAATATAAATCTCAGAGGAGTCAGTGCCGTGCGTTCCACAGAAGGCCTCACAGGCCACGGATGCTGTTTCACTGCGGGAGATAGAGTGTGTTCTAAGTCCACTCCTGTCTCAGTGGCCAGCAGAGGGAGGAGAGCTTAGCAGGGGAGCGATTGGTGTCAGGAAAAGATGGGGTCTCATGGGTATGGGTTTAGGGGCAAGATGAAATAAGGGCAGACTTCCTGGAGGGGGCTATACTTCTGTGACTCCAAGATAGCGGGACCTGGGTTCTCCCCAGTGTGAATGACAACCTCGACAGCAGTCAATATACAGACTGGGACTTTGCAGGGGCTGGAAACTGACCAGAGGGCTGAGATGAACACCTCGCACTCAAGCCCAGCAGATCTCAGATTCAGATCTCTCCAATCCTCTCTTCCACACAGAGACAGAAGTGGGGCAGCCCCAGTTCTCAGGGCCTCTCAGGCTGGGAGGAGGGGCTGGGCATCTGGAGACCCAGACAGCCTCTAGAGTCCAACCTTCAGACAACCTCAACCTTCCCTACCTGAGTCTATCGTGTCAGGAACCCTGAGGGACGTGGGCATCTCTGAGGCACTTTTTCCTCACAGTGAATTTTTCAGAGCTGACCCTGTGGGTTTCCACATGGAAATCCTTTCCTAAATGTTCTCAAAAGCCTTAATCTCCGTTCTTCCTCCCAGGAGGGCCAGGGCGGGAGGCCAGGCACAGAGCAATTAAGCAGCTTAGGACGCTAGAGGAAATGGAAAGGCAAGTAGGGTACAGAGGAGTCCTCCCCAGGGCTAGAGGAGTCCTCCCCGGGGCTAGAGGAGTCCTCCCCAGGGCTAGGGGAACCATGCCACCATTAGGACTCAGTGCTGAGCTTTGGTGACATTAGTATAATGGTCAAGCCTGTCCTCCCTCTCCTTGGACAAATTAAACTGCCCAAGATCAGCACCTGTCCCTAGAGGGACACACACACACACACACACACACACACACACCTCAAGGCTCAGGCTACTGGGAGAAGTGGGGCCCATCACATATATATGCCTGGCCTAGAGCTAGTTGTCAACCTCTGGATCATCCCAGTGACCATCAGCCAACCCTGGCTCTGAGATCCCGATAAAAACAGAAACCCTTGGTGTCCAGGTGTCCCCTCTGCAACCAGGATGAGAGTGTCTGAGGGCAAGATGGCACGAAGCTCGTTGCAGAAGCCTGAGCTAGGGTCTGGGACAATGTGGGCTGAGAGAGGCACTTCTCTGTCGCCTGGCCATGGCCCTTCCCACGCTGAACTGTTTTATTGACAGTGCACTTGGGCATCATCCCAGACTGCCCTTGCTGTGGAGACACCAGAACCCTGTGAAGGAGCTGTGGACTGTCCTGAAGATGGCAGGGACTGGGCGGAGGGCATAATTACAGCCAACCTGGGGAGAGGCAGAAAGTCTCCTACCTATGCATTACGTAGGCTGTAGTCACCAAGTTCTGGGTCCCTTTTTCTGTAGATGTGACTGTTCTGGGCACTTTCCCTGAGTGACAATAAACTACATTACTCGTGTTTATATTTCTGGGTCTGCCATATTTTCACAAACATGATGGTCAGCAAATTCTTCCATAGGGTACATTGTTTCAGAGACCCCTTTTCTGTCATTTGTGCAGAACTGAGACTCGAACTCAGGACCTTTCCCATGCCAGCCAAGCACTCTACCACTGAGCTACATCCCCAGCTCACTGTCTTCCTTTTTAAGGCTCAGTAATATTCCACTGCATGTATACATGTGGTCTGTTTATCCCCTCTTGTCTGTGGAGACTTGGGTTATTTTAACCACTATAAACAAAAGTAGTGGCTATGGGGCTGTGGGTGCACGGTGGAGCCTCTGCTGTGGTCAGAGTCTCCCCGTGCAGTCCTGTGAGCGCTGTGGCTTCCACTCTGGGACACACACCATCAGGAAAGGTTTCCTTCTCCACTGCTTACTTTCTATTTCATTGGCTGCTGTGTCCCTGGTGCCTGGAAGGGTAGTCAGGCCAGTGTGTGCTTGCAGAATGGTAAATGGAAGTCACCCTTAGAGACAGAGCAGAGAGGCAGGGTCCCTAGCCCCGAGATGGCAGAGGTAGAGGACTTGTCATCCCCCTCTTCCTGGACAGTTTGGATGGGTGGTGATTTCACCACCTGAGCCGCCAGCATCCTTTGATTAAGTCTCATTTTGCCGTGGAAAGCATAGGAGGTGCTGGGGCTGCCGGGGAAGGTCACTCATTCCAGAGAGGAAATTGGATGGAGGTGTTTTTTATCCTCCATTCGCCCGCCCCGGCTCCCTCCTGCAAGCTCCTGCTGGCTGCTGCCTGTCTGCCATCCCTCCTCTGACGGTAACAAAGCAAGTGGTGGGGAGCCAGTGGCCGAGACTCTCTGTCTTACACAGGCAGCGCCGGACGGGTCAATGCCAGCCGGATGATGACCAGTTGTGGCCAGCGGTCCCGGAACGTGCTCGCAGTATTCTCCCTGTTGTTTCCTGCAGGTAAAAACTTCTGTGGGGCTCAGGGGCTTGAGGGAGATTGTGTGTGTGTGTGGGGGGGGGGGGGTGAACCTTCCAGGGTAGAACTGCTTCTGGGGCTCGGCATGTTGGCAGGGCAAGGGTACCTCAGTCTCTGGATGATGTCTCCCAGTTCTGAGATGAGCTGAGGTCAGTTGGATGCTGCGGGGCAGTGGGGGCTCCAGGGAGCCTGCAATTCACATTTGCTCCTCTAGTTCTGCAAGTCAGAACTGAGCCTGGAAATCACAGCTAGTGGAGGGACCAGGATTCAGAGCCCGGTCACTGGAGCCACACCCTCCTGGTACCTGGCCTTGCATGCAAGCTTAGACTCACTGAAACTAGATCCTCCATGCCTCCAAACTGGAGCAGAGCCGAGACCAGAGTCAGCCTGGCACAGCCAGTCAGGAGGACCTAGTCAGAGCCTGGACCTTCACAAAGGCTCTCGTGGCGCTGTCTGTCTGTCCGTCTGTCTGCCTCACTCTTCCTTCTCCGCATCTTTCTGTTACTTTGTATGTTTTCCCAGGTCTCTGTGCATCTCTTATGTGCACCTGTTTCTTACACACATCTCTTCCATATGTCTCAGAGCTCTTCCTCAGTCGCCTGTCTCTCTGTCTCTTCCTGTCTGTCATGTGTGGCTCTGTCTTGGTCTCTCTGACCCTCCCTACGCGGTAGCCAAGCCGTTGCTCAGGGACTGGTGGCTTCCTTCCCTTGTCCTTTGCTTGGGATGTAGATTGGAGGGAGATTGTGATAGGACTCCCAGGGGAGCAGAATAAAGGCCAAACTGAGGTAAGAGTCTGGGGCCATCACCTCTCCAGATCTTCCCATGGGATGGGGACCCTGATCCTCACCACCCCGGTTCTTCCTAAGTAAAGCCGGGCCCATGGAGGGGGGCCTGACAGCTCCCTGATATATGCTGTGTCTTCCCAGTTCTTCTCCATGAAATGGGGGGTAAGGGGCTGGTCCTCACCTCCTCAGCTGTCCCCCGTATGGTAGAGGGTTCTCATTATTCTGGTGTGAGGGCCCAGTCACCTCTTATTGCCACTGGGGACAGGGACTCAGAGGAGGCACGTGGGTGGTGGTCACATAGCTGAATAAGAACTGACTCCGCCTGGGCCACCGGAGCTGGGGTTCACCATGCCTCACATAAGTTCCTGAGTGCTGGAGACAGTGAACCTGCACCCGCCAGTGTCCAGAGCTCCTCGGAGCCCCATCGCAAGGTTCTGATCCTTCTCCAAAGGAGGAAAGAGGCAAGGGGGAGGTTCAATCCTGGTCCCCAGTTCAGGGCTCCTCTGTCCCTGAAGAAGCAGCAGCAGGGTCTTCTGGTCACTGGCTAATGACTAAGCCATGGACAGCTATGGGATTGTGAGCTGGATCCTGGACAGGACCTGCTAGCCTTACTCCTATGTCCACAATTGCCTCTGTCAAAGCCTGACAGCCCCCTGCTGTATGCTGTGTCTCATAGTCAAGAGGCCAGTCCCAGAGCTAGACTCGGTCTTTCTGTTAGCACTCTAGGTGTGTCCAGCGTTCCTAGGTGCCCGTGCTGGCTCTGACTAACACACAGAGCCACAGCAGGGCTTCAAGTCACAGAGGATGGTGACTGCTGTGCCTCTCACTGTTAGTCTCACCGTGAGCAGTTGCTTTGGGGCAGTGGTCCCCAGCCCAAGACCCAGGGCATGGGCTTACCAGAAGAGATCATGTCCCCAGTTCCCTACCCTAGAGCTCAGTGCTATGCTAGGATCAAAGAGCTTCCATTCTGACTAGCATGCTTGGTGGGTCAAGGCTCTGAGCCTCCCTTACCTCTTCTGTTTGATAGGAGTAGATGGGACTCGGTGGTATGTCTGGTGGTATGTCTCCCTGGGGTACCACACTAATGGCCTCTGTGTCCCTGGATAGACTCTTCTGAAGATCGGGGGTGGACTGGAGCTTAGAGAGTCACTACCTCCCCACCTCGCCACTGTGTCCACAGAAGGAGGAACTATCCTTCAGGGAGGGCCTTTGGAGCTGGCCTAGGCATCAGCTCTGGGGGTGTCTGCCCCGCCCCCTTGCCAACTGGCCCGCTGGGGTCCCCTGTGGTGGTGCTGTGTGGGCTGCAATCTAATAACCTCTCAGCAGACAGAGCTTCTTGTGGGAGCTCTAAGAAGCCAGGGCCTTTGTGCCTGTGATTTGCCTGTGCCAAGGAGCCCCTTTTCAGTGATACAAATTAGATACAGCGAACCCTTTATGAAGCTGCTAATTAAGCCCGAGACAGCAGCTCTGCCTTTCCATTGTTGCTTTGTTCGAATTCCGTCCTGTTTATCGCTATCAGCTCATCCGGCTTTGCGGCAGAGAAGGCTGAAAAGAGGCCTCATTCATGGGCCAAGGAGAGAGGATCGCCGGCCAGCACAGCCGGCTGCTCGCCGTATGAGTGGAAGCCAGAGGGGACCTTGCTCAGGTCTAGGACAACAGTTTCTGTAATGAAGTTACTGCTTTCAATATAGGTGGACCCCAGGTCATACACTCCTTTGTGGCTTGACACCCAGGAAACCTGCTCTGGGGGAGAGAGAGAGAGAGAGAGAGAGAGAGAGAGAGGCTGACTGAATCCTGTGCCATCACTACTGATGAACTCCTGCCAGGACCTTTCAGCCTCTCAGTCTCAGTTTCTTCACTTTCAAAGTGACATCATCACAAGCCTGCCATATGGATTTAGTGAAGAGACCCTCCAGGACACAGAATAGGCGCCTAGTCACTACGGGCTGAGATGCCGGAGGCTACCCACCCACGGGTGAGCTTCAAGGAGCCCCAGGGAACATTCAGCCTGGGCTATTAGGGCTGTCTGTTACTGTGTCAGAGCTGGGGATCAGAGGTCCAGGAGGCTTTGGGGCAGAAGCCAGACTTTCTGAATCCTGAAGAATTCCTAGGGAAGGGAGGGGCCAGTAGGACCCTGGAGCAGACTGCCAATCCCTTCCGCTCAGCACCTGTGAGCTGCCAAGGGGACCCTGGCAAACCTGGTGTCTCTGTATTCCAGTCCTGTCTGCACATTTCCGGGTCTGTGAGCCTTACACGGACCACAAAGGCCGCTACCACTTTGGCTTCCACTGCCCCCGGCTCTCGGACAACAAAACCTTCATCCTTTGCTGTCACCATAACAACACGGTCTTCAAATACTGCTGCAACGAGACGGAGTTCCAGGCGGTCATGCAGGCAAACCTCACGGCCGGCCCCGAGGGCTACATGCACAAGTGAGTACCTCCCCCTCCACTACCTCCCTACTGCTCTGGCCACTGGCCGCTGGCCACCCCTGCCCTGGGGATGCTCCAGACAACACGTGCAAGGAGGCAGGCCTCCAAGGAGCTTTGCGAGGCCTGGCCTGACTGCTCTCTGAGCTTTTACAGTTCCCATCTGAGAAATGGGCACAGGGTGCCCACCTGGCAGGGCCTGCTGCTGAGGTTGAGGTCATGTCTGTGAAGCTTGGCACTCCCCAGGACTGTCTGATGGCTTTCATTTAATAATATTGGTAATCAATCACTTTGATGCTGAGATCGATCCTTCAGAGATAGTGAAAACATATGGAGAGCAGGTCTCCAAGAGGAACTGGATGGCACAGAAGTAGATGCCATACTGTGTGGGGCATGGTCGGTCAAAGTGGTAGACACTTCGATTTGAATGGAGTTGACAATCCTTTACCGTGTTGGGGGGGGGGGGGCAAAGGTCATTCCATTTCTTGTGTGTGGGCTGTTGGTGTGGTTTTGCCAATCTCTTTTCCTAGTACATTTTTGGTGTTTTGCTAATTTTTAACAAGAAATCTTGATATATAACAGAAATGCAATACAGATGTTTCCCAGCATGCCTTTCACTTTGAAGTGGCTTTTTCACATGCTTGGCAGTCTTATGATCATGGGATACCTAATTTCTTTTTTACAGTGTCTAATGTTCACCCTTCTGAGAAAGGCTTTTCCTTCTAAGAGCATTGAAGAATTCTCCTGTCTTCTAATTCATGTTTCAAATTTAGCTTCCCAGTCCCTTATCTGTTGTTCAGATCAGACTTAATTCTAATGTAAATATTCCAACAAGAACTGGGTTTTTATTATCTTTCACATGCAAAGAATGTTGTAGTTTCTTTTCCCCCCATCACTGTGGCAAGACAAGACTTGAACAATCTAAGGGAGAAGGGTTTGGTTGGCTCACGGTTTCTGGAAACCCAGTCCATCGTGACAGAGTAACCATGGCAGCAGGCAGGGAAAGTCTGGCAGAAAGAGAAGGGTGCTGGTTGGCCACATTGTACCTGGGAAGCAGGGGGTGAAGAGGAACTGGGTCCGGGTTATAAAGGATGGGAGGCCAGCCCCTGGCTGGAGGCTCCCTGCCCTAATGGTTCCACAGCCTTCCCCAACAGCGCCACCAGCTGGAGGCCAAGAGTCTCAGCAGGTGAGCCTGTGGAGCCCCAAGCTCCTGCTTTCTTTCTGTCTACTGGTGTGACAGTCACGCTCGCCCTATGCTATAACGTGCCACCCACATTAACATGAGCCCCAGGGCAGAGTGTCATAGCTCTGTGGCCTTCGCTGGCCCATGTCATATGTCGCTAGTGTTACACTGTGCAAGCTTCTGGTCTGATTTCATGTCTCTGTGTTTAATCTCCCCTGGCTCTTTAGACCCTGAGTTTTAGAACTTGCTCATGTGATTCTCCTGCTCCTCGGGCGGGCTCCATCAGAACAAAACCAAAAGGTCCTATTATATCCTCTACTGCAGTTAGCTTCACATAAGGAACAACTTTTTGTGATATTGTTTCTTTTTTCATGTTTTGGTGCTGACTGTTTCCAGTCAGGAACACACAGCCTGTTTACCGATTGATTCAAATTTCCTACACCAGTGTTCCACCACTGAGCTATCCCCAGCCCATCGGGTTTTCTTTTGTAATGCTTTTGGTTTTCTATGCAGGGAAGACGTGGGTGACATCTGCGGTTGTTTCTAGCTTGCTCTTTTCATGCTGCTCTCAGAAATAGCCTCTTTTCCTTTTACCCTCCTGACTGTGGATGATCAAAAATTAGGAATCTTTATTCATGAATTCTGTCCTCAGTTTGTGTAACACTTTTTCAATTGATTCTCTCTCTCTTCCAGTTATACCACTTGGAAGGAATAACCCCATATCCCCCCTTCCTCTCTTGTGAGACAGGAGTTCACAGGGTGGCCCTGAACTTGTGAACTTGCATGCAGCCTCCTGAGTCCTGATGCCAGCCTTACTTTCACATTTTCTGGCCTCAGGTTTTTGGTTGTTTGGTTGGTTTAGTTTGGTTTTCCCAGACAGGGTTTTTCTGTGTAGCCTTGGCTGTCCTGGAATTCTCTCTGTAGGCCAGGCTGGCCTTGAACTCACAGAGATCCTCTTGCCCCTGCCTCCCCAGTGCGGAGCTTAAAGGCACGCCCCACCACCAACTAGCTTTTTGTTGTTCTTGGTTTTGTTTGCTTTTGGTTGGTTGGTTGGTTGGTTGGTTGATTAGTTGGCTGGTTGGTTTTCCTTTTGCAGCTGCATTGGCTAGTGTCTCTAAAACACGCCAACAGTCAGGCATTCTTACTCTCCCTGACATTATGGGAAGCTTCAAATCTTTCCCTGGGGGTTGATTTCTCACGGTAGGAAAAATGTACTGAATGGGACTATTATGGAGTGGCTATTGATAAGATTTGCTGGTGCTGAGCCTCTAGCTCTGTCTGCCTCTGGAGCTTGAGGTTTTGCTACCAGACTCTGCTCACTCTGGAGAAGGTGCCTCTTTCCTTTGGGTGGGCAGGAGATGCAGACTCTCTGACTATCATCCAAACCTCTCCTCCTCCCACCATGACCAGCTCCTGAGAGCTCCGTTCTCAGATGCTTGGTGCTTCCCCTGAATATCCTTGCCATCTGCTTGGGCCTCGGAATAATCCTGCGTGTGAAGAGGCTCAGTGAGCCCCGTCCATCATAGCAGGAGCTGGAACCAAGCCTGGAATTTGGCCTAAGCCTTTTGTAAGACCACGGGCTATTTCCATGAGTGCGGAGGGTAGTGCCAGGACTGGGGTTGGGACCCAGAGTGCTACAGATACCCTGTGAAAGCCAGGCAGAGGCTGGGCCCCACAGCTAGACTTCCTCGAGGTCTGGCGCCTGGGGTCTGGGAGCCTCCCTTAGAAGCCCACAGGTTTCTATAATCTGCTCCCACAGGGTTTCCCACAAAGCAGGCACAGGGGCCTGGCTGTTGCTGCTGGCTGCCAGTATCAAGGGCCTTCCCCCAGAGGGAGTGGGAACTGTGACGCTCTGAAGCTTCTTTCTGAGTTTGGCTCATTGGCTTTCAGAAGCACTCCCAGAGCAAGGCATCTGCGAATCTCTGTGCTGTCCGTCCCGCCATGCTGGTCACAGGGACTCCCAGCCACAGCTAGTTTGACACCTGAGGATAGTGGGAACCACAGCCATCCTAGGGCTCTGGAAACTCCCTTAGAAACTCTGGAGAATCTTCTGATAGAGGCAGACCTTTGTGGGGAGGCCCAGGCAGGGATTACCCACAAGGCACTCTGATGTTAGGGTCTGGTCCTCCTTTACTGTGAGATCACCCGGACCTGGGTAGGACTATTCCAGCCTCTACCTGCCAGGTGTAAGGAGCATCCCACACGCACCCCACTGACACCAGTGTCCCTTGACAGATGTGGGACCTGCTGACCTAGGGTATCTTCCTTTGTAAGTGTCTAGCCGTCTTCCTGATATTTCCTCTCCGGAGGGTGAGACAGCTGCCCCTGCTGTCTCCTCACCTCCAAGCCAGCACTCCTTCTAAGGGAGCCAGGCAGCCAGACCTAGAAGTAAAGCGGAGTAGACACGTGTGGGGATAAGTAACTCTGGGCTCTGGGCGGACTCCTCGCAGAGGAGGAATGGACATGGATGAGACTGTGTTAGGCCTGGTCTCCCAGGTGGGACGGGGCTTCCTAGACAAGGTCAGGGTCTCCCAGCTAGGGGTGGGGCTTTCAGGCCAGGGGTGGGGCCTCCCAACTAAGGGCGGGACTTCTTATCCAGAGGCGGGGCTTTTCAGTCAGAGGTAGAGGCCTCCCCACGAGGGGTGGGGCTTCTCAGTCAGGGGCGGGGCTTCACAGCCAGAGGCAGGAACTCCCAATTGGTAGGGATAGGAATTGCAGCATTTGTATCATAGAGCAAGCTATTGGGATGAGGACCCTGGGAACCTACTCAGTCCACAAAAGCCAGAACTTAGCTTGGAAGGGAATCAAGGCCCACAGAGGGGCAGTGGGATCCTTCTGTCCGGTTTCCAGGCTCAGGGGCTTTGTGAAGAGGAGCCGGGCCCTGGGACCTGTAGCAGGGGTTGGCTTCCAGTTATAGAGGGGTGAGTTGAATCTTTGGGAGTTAGAAGTCAGGATAACATGGCCAAAGAAGGTCACTGTCACTGTAGGGTGGGCTCACAGTATGGAGACCACTTGTGGATTCACGACCATTTAGGACCTTTGCCATACCAAGGTCACAGTCACCCTGGGTCTCCACCAGCCTCAGACACTCTGGGAGAAAGAAGGGAGGGACCAAAAACATGTTGATGAGGTCCCTTGTCCTAGACCCCAGCAGGTTGACAAGAGTTGAGACTGGGGACACAGACACCCTTGTTCTGACATTCCAGCCATGGACCCAGGAAGCTGGGCCTTGTCTGGAGCCGGGGAAGCTACCCCATCTCCACTGAGGCTGGAGAGCTAGAATCTCAGGCTCAGCCTGAGGGTTCAGGTCAGTTGTGACCCCCAGAGGGCCCTGGTCAGAGTGTGGGCTCCTCCCCTCCACTGCAGTGAATCAGCAGGGGGTGGGCTGGTGACCTGGTCTTATTTATTTGTGGGTTTTGGATGAACAGAGTGTGTTGTGTGGCCATCCCAGCTGCCTGGCGGAAAGGCAAGGCACTGAAGGAAAGGCTGCTTTGCCAATTCCACCACTGCAGCAAGTTGCCTGCTTCCAGCCAAGCGGGCAGCCAGGGGCCAAATAAGGGTCAGCCAGGCACCATGCACCCTTTCCAGGCTGGCCTTGTTCCTGACAAGTCAGGGGAGACCTTTGCTCAGAGCCGCAGAAGAAAGCAATCAGTGCCTTCTCTCTCTGTCTCTCTTCTCTCTCTCACTCTCTGTCTGTCTCTGTGTTTCTGTATGTCTCTCTCTCTGTGTCTCTCTGACTCTGTCTCTCTGTCTCTCTCTGCCTCTCTGTCTCTCTCTTACCTGCACGTTCTCTGTGTGGGTGTCTGTTTCACTCTCTGTCTGTTTCTGTCCGTCTCTGTCTCTCTGTTCCTCCTTCCCTCCCTCCCCAGGGGCAGGATGCCAGGAAGTAGCTAGGGAAGAGGGGCCTGCAGGTGTGGAGATAGGTCTCCAGGAGAGCTGGAGTTGGCGCTCCTGGACCTCACAGACAAGTCAAGGCCTCTTCTTCCTGGGCTCTGCGAAAGTCCTCCTCTCTCAGCGGTCATAGTGAAGCTTCTATAATATGGAGTTATCAACCTGAGTCCCAGCACCCTGTTGACCCCATGTGGCCTCTCCCATGGCCTCTATCTTTGAACTCTGACCCTGGATACCCAGAGTAGGGTGGGAATCACTGAGTCACAGTCTCACCAAGGCTTGTCAGGTTTAAAATCTCCTTACACAGTATCATTCTTGAGAGGACCTTCTAGAACTATCATAGTTTCTTACCTGAACACCCCTTCCCCTAACCCTATAAATAGACACCTCCCTGGACTTCCTTGCCACCCATATAGAGTTTTTACCTGTGAGCAAGTCTAATAGGCAGGCCTGAGACCCAGAGAGGGTGGACGTGTGCCTGAAACCACACAGCTCACAAGACCATAGCAACACCGATCTGGACCCAGCGGTACTGAGGTGGCACCCTCATGGGACACTTGTAGCTCTGCACATGGAATGCCATGGCCCAGGCTGGTGTGGTGGTCCCCACCCTAGAGCAGGATGATCTGTGGCAGAGGAAAAGCCACAAAAGTAAAGTCATACGTGGCTCTGCTCACGTGGCTCTGGCCAGTGCTGGCCGCATCGCACCCAATTCTGCCCCAGTCCTGGAGAGAGGCATCTGCATGTTTATTCAGGACTGAGTCTGGGTGGGCCACTGGGTCTAACTGGCTCCGTGTGCAGCATCCTGTCTCTTGACCCTGTGGTTCTGCCCGTTGGTTAAGCCTATTAGCAGCAGGGCTAGAAGAGACAGCAGCTGACCCCACTGGGACATCCCCTGGCAAGGAAAGGGACACTTCTTATACAAGTGAGCTCTACTTCCCAGGTTCTTAAACATAAGACCCGTGCCACCCGTGACAGCACCAGCCACCCTCTTCCTGGACATGTGACCTTAGGCATGGTACTGTGCTTGTCTGTGCCTAGACCTATTGAGGTATCCTCAGTGATTTTTATTTGTGATTGTTTAGATACAGGGTCTCATTCTGTAGCCCATGCTAGCCATGAACTAGAGATGCTTGTTCTTCAATCTCCTGAGTACTGGGATCGCAGGTGTGCACCAGCACACTTGGCTTTCTCTGTGATCACAGGTGTGCACCACACACCTGGCTTCCTCTGTGATCACAGGTGTGCACCACCACACCTGGCCTCCTCTGTGATTGCAAGTGTGCACCAGCACATCTGGCCTCCTCTGTGATCGCAGGTGTGCACTAGCACACCTGGCTTCCTCTGTGATCACAGGTGTGCACCAGCACACCTGGCTTCCTCTGTGATCACAGGTGTACATCACCACACCTGGCCTCCTCTGTGATCACAGGTGTGTACCAGCACACCTGGCTACCTCTGTGCTTCACATAAGCCTACCCTCATAGGTTTCTTTTCTATCTGTTTTGTTTTGTTTGAGACAGGGTCCCATGTAGCCCAGGCTAGCTACCAACTCTCTCTGAAGCCAAGGATGATCTCAAAGACCTCTTCCTGCCTCTACCCTCCAGAAGCTGAGGTTAGAGGCATGTATTACCACACACCTTTTATGAAGTCTGCTCAGGGTTTTTCCTATTCCCACTTGCCCAACCCAACCAGCAGGACAGGACTTCTGTAGCCCGGGTCTTCCTGCTCTGACTGATGGGCTGGACCACTGCTCCCATGACTTCCCTGTATGGGACAGGGATTTTCATCCCAGGCCAGTCCAGGGTACAACTGTCTGCTAATGGTTTCTCTGCTCCGCAGACACATTGTGAGTCCTCCAGTGGGAAGGTTCTATTATCGCTTTGGAAACTCCAAAGAAGCTGACTCACACAGACCTGCACGCGGCGCCTGCCACTGTCTGGGGCTGGGCGGTCACAGAAGCCCCACCTCAGCATCTGTCTTTTATCTTTGCCCTTCACACAGGCATGGCCAAGGCCTGGCATCTGGGTGCAGTTAATTTCCAGATTGCATATTTTAAATGGCATTTTAAAAATTAAAGACTCAAATCCTTGCAGCTGGCAGGCCTTGGAGAGTGTGGCCTGGTGGGGTGGGGTTTGGGGGGTGGGGAGGGGGTTGCAAATTGTCGTGAAGTCTGTGGTTCTAGCACCCCACCCACCACACAGAGAGTGTGTCCCCTGCAGGCAGCACCTTCTGCAGGATTAAATCAACAGACAGGCAGGAATACTGTTTGGCAGCAAAGACCTAAGGCCAGCACCCATGGAACAGCAACCTTTCATTCGACAAAATGCTCAGACGAGAGGGGACAGGATTTGTTCTTAATTCCTAATATAGGTGGAGCCAGTTGGGGGTACAGATGCTGGGGACTCCCTCTCTGGGTCTGTTTTAGATTTGATCTTGGGATTTCCCAGGGTTTAGCACACTCTGAGGTTGTAGGAACCTGGTTCCAAACTCCTGGCCTGGGATGGAAATTCCCGCTTCCCACCCACCCCCCCCCCGGAAGTCATGGATGCCTGTCAGTCAGAACAGGAAGACCCTGGCTGCAGAAGTCCCCGCCCTGCTGGTTGGATTGGGTAGGTGGAAATGTGAAAATCCCTCTGCAGACTTCATTCATAAAGCAGAAACACAGAACATTCTGTGGAAGTGGCCCTATCAGCCTGACAATGGAGATTCAGCTCTTTAAAATTCATTTTTCCATAGTCTTAAGGAGATAAGCCTCACTTTCCAATTCTTCATCACTGTGAGTGATGGTTGCCCATATGGGGCTCATCTGTAAAATGGGGTCCTCACTCTGAGCCCAGAGCACATGCTGCAGGGTCAGAACTGAAAGTGTCCCTGTTCATCGTTGGTGTGCCAATCACACAATTATCACACCTGGCCAGTGCCGGTTGCTATCGTGTCGCCCGTGTCCTGCCCATCCCCAGTTCTCGCTATAGCAGTACCACATGGGCGTGTTTGGCATGCAAGGACAAGTCTGATTCTAACCTGCCTTGGGGGAGTTGGCAGTCTCATGGGGCTACCTACAGTCTTACAAATGAAAACAGGCCACAGGGTGGTCTCAGAAACCCAGTGACCTTGTAACCCACATGAAGTTTAAAGAGGCTTTCTGTCTGCCGGTGCACAGGAGGCAGGGAGCTGGCTCGGCAGAGGTGAATCATGGGCACCTCTCTAAGCCTCGTGTGGTACCCTTTGAAACTACTTGTGTTGGGCTTGGCTGCCAAGGTGCTTCTGGGGAATTCAAATCCTGATACTGCTGTCACAGCTGGGGAATCTTAGAGAAGACTTTGGTCCCCCAGAGGTGCCTCTCCCTGCCCAATTTCCACCTTAGACACGACAGGTCTGTTTCCTTCTACCTTAGCACTATGCAGAGCTGGGGGACCTTCAGCTGTCCCTTGCCCTGTGATGGCTTTTCCAGTGTTTCTGGCTCCAGGCAGGGCCAACAGCCCTCCTGCTCTGGATGCCAAACAGCATCTGCAGAGAGCGGCCCTGCTCCCTCCCCGCCTCCTCAGCCCCCAGGCTGCTGCCATGGGAACCACGGGAACAGCCTGGTTTTCAGAGCCCTGCCATGGGGGCTGCAAGAGGGAGAAATCTGGGGAGAGATGGGCGCCTGGGACCAGAGCCCACCTAGACATCTGTCTCCCATGAGACTCCAGCCTGTAAGTTATTGGGCTCCTGGCCTTTTTCCTCTGCCAGGCACTCTCTGCTGTGCCCTGACACTTCAGGCAAAAGTAGTGTCCGTTAATAAAAGGCTCAGTGCTTGGCTGTCAGTCATCTACACCTTTGCATGGCACTAGTTAGCTAAGAGATGGAGTTGTAGAAAGAAGCTAAGACTTCCCTGTTTAGGATTTTCTGGGTACTGAGTCTAAGTACTGACTGGTACTGAGTTCTAAGCACCTCTCTTGAAGCTGTCAAGCTCCGTGTGCACAACATGGCAGAGCCTTACCAATAACCATTCCCTCTAAGCCCCCGCTGCCCTGACTCCCAAGAGAAGTCTTCCATCTAAGAAATCGGCCAGCTGGCAAACATTCTCCTGAATAGAGAAAGAAAGTGGGCTTATTGGTTCTGCTTCTACCCTGGCAGGGCTGGCCAGGGGATAGCCACCACTCTACCACCAGAGGCCACAGCTGGAACTAGGGATCAGCCTTGGAAGATGAAGAGGCAGGCATCTTACATTGAGGGGACCTGGAGATGGGCGGGGCTTCTCACAGACCACACAGCAGAGCAGACCCGGGAGATCAGGCCAAGCTCAGGCCCTCAGTTCCTAGCTCAGGCAGGCAGGAGCTGCAGGTCCTTCTGGAGTGGAGGCTTCCAGCTCGCCTCTTCTAGGCTGGTCAGCAGCCTCTTCCCCACACCCTGGCTGGCCCATGCCCACTCAAGCAGATGTCCGTGGCAGGGAACAGACTGAGGTGGGTGTCACTAGAGCAGTTAATAAACCAGTCCCTTTAAACAGCCCAGTCCCTGGTGAGTTCCAGGCAGCAATCCAGCCATTGCCAAATCTTGAGGCAACCCACCCTAGGGGACTAAGACCCCAACCTGGGGCGGGGGCATCAGGGGCACAGATATGCCAAGTGATGGAGGCCAAAGGAGAGGCTGGGCTTCATGAAGACTTGGGGGATTGGAGCAGACTCACATGAGGGTAGCCCAAACAGTGGGGCAGAAGGGAAGGAGGTAGGGGTGAGGGGAAGGCTACTTGGCAGAGGGCTTGGCCTGTGCACAGACACTGGGGAGGGGGTGGCCAGTTGTGTGCTCCAGTGCCCAGCAACATGGAGAGAGACAGTCAGCCGAGCTTGCAGTGGGTTGGGAGCATTTGAAGTATTAAATCCTAAGGCCTCTTACTGCCTCTGCCAGGAGGCTGCAGCCTCTGCAGGGGAACAGAGTGGTGACAGAGTGGCCAGGCATGTGCCTTGGCTAGTAGGGTGTTTTCCTAGCATGCACAAAGCCCCAAGCTCCATTTCCGTTGCCTACAAACCAAGCAGGTATCATCCTAATGCTCTGGAAGTGGAGGCAGAAGCACCAGAAATTCAAGGTTATCTTGAGATAGCAAGCTCGAGCCAGCCTGGACTACCTAAGGCCTTATCTTAAAAAAAAAAAAATTAAAAAGTCATTGAGATTAAGATTTCTCTGTGGTCAGAAGGAACAAACTTTAGCAAGGGCAGTGGCTAAGTTGAGGTAGAAGTCATGGACAACTGGGTAGGGGGTTCTGCAGAGGCTCTGAAGGTGTTGCATTCCTGCAGGGGTGCCATTGGGGTTCTGAGGCACATGGGGTGTGACTTGGTTTACCGTTTCCTCAGAGCCATGACGGGCCTCCAGCATCTGTCCTTGGGAGTGAGGCCAGGAGGGATGGAACAGGAGTGTCCCAGGGGCAGTTGTGGTAAGCACAAAGCCAGCAGGGAACCTGGCAGATACTAAGAGAGGTGGGGTAAGGGAGGCCCCAGCACTCAGTTGAGAAAAGTCAGAGGTCTGGTAGAGTGCCTGTTAGGGCAGGACCCGGGGAGTCTAGCCTAGAGCACAGGGCAGGCCCTGGGCAGTGGACAGTGGGGTGCGAGCGACAGGGTGGTGGGGGGTGGAGCCTTGTGCCTGAAGTATGTGCTTGCCAACCTGTGGTGGATGCTGGCAGACAGGGCTGGGGCTTCCGGGAGTGTGGCTTATTCTCTGCCTCTCTGCTTCTCTTTCCCCAGCAACTACACGGCCCTGCTGGGTGTGTGGATCTACGGCTTCTTTGTGCTCACGCTGCTCGTCCTGGATTTGCTCTATTATTCTGCCATGAACTACGATATTTGCAAGGTTTACCTGACGAGGTGGGGGATCCAGGGACGGTGGATGAAACAGGACCCCCGGCGGTGGGGGAACCCTGCTCGAGCCCCTCGGCCAGGACAGCCGGCCCCACAGCCGCAGCCTCCCCCTGGTGCCCTACCACAAGCCCCCCAGGCTGTGCACACTCTGCGGGGAGACACACACAGCCCACCCCTGATGACCTTCCAGAGTTCATCTGCCTGGTGAGTGTTTGCAAGAGCAGCCTGGGTGGCCTGGACTCTAGTATTGCTGCTGCGTTTGGACCACAGGCGACCTGGCTATTCTTTGTCCTTACTGTTTGCCAAGGAGGACTTAAAGCCACTCACGTATGTGTGGCAGCACATGTGTGTCTAGAGAAGAAGCCAAAAAAGACAGGTTGTCACTTGAGTTTCCTAGTGGCCAAGGCAAAAGGGGAAATTGGGTGGCTTTTCAAGTTTTTGTGGTCTGATCAAAGGAAAGAAAGTTTATTAGTGATGGGGAGAAGAGATTCCATTGTGAGGTCAGGAAATAAATCTAAATCCATCTTTTAGTTCCTTTGCCATACATACCTGCAGGTGACTCAGGCAGTCTCTCCCATGGAAACTCGGGAGAGAGAAGGATGCTGGCAGGGGGGGGGGTGACCTATCAAAGGCTTGGCTTTGGGGGTGACCAGGTCTGGTCTCATCTGGACAGTTGTCATCTCTGTCCTACTCCAGTATGATGTTGACGGTGAGGGGGTGGCAGCATTGCTGCCCAGAACTTGAGAACAGGTGTTTCATGAGGTCAGCTAGCCCAAGGACAGAGATAAGCATGCCTTGGCCCAGGGTCATGGGTGGTCGGTGTCTGGGGCTTCGGTGGTAGCCGTAGTACTCAGATTCTGAACACAGCATCTCTGGGGGTCATAGCCCAGGGCCCAGCCTGCAAGATCATCTTGAGTCCTCTTGTTGGTGACCTGACCCTTCCAGCACAGTGACCACCAGGCTCTGGGTGACTGGCCACCAACACCTCCTAGCACAGTGACCACTGGGCTCTGCAGGAGACTGGCCACCGCACGCTGGCCAGTTTTGTTATATCATCCTTTGACTTTCCAATCCCTGTGAGAAGCCAGGGCGGTGTACCTTCCTCGGGTTATTCTGGGACTGCCCGGTGCATAGTAGGCACGCAGTGCCCCTTGACTGCTTCTCCTGGGAGGTACAGGCGAGCTTGTTAGCCACTGCTAGAGCAGCTCCCAGGTAGCGACCTTTTCAATAATGAATGGCGTGAATAATTAATCAGATGCACTTACAGCCTCTTGTGCTGGTGGAACAAGGAACTGCCTGTCTATCATGCAGGGGACAGTCACTGTCTGTCTTCCCTTGGACAAGCCCTGGGTTGACTCCTGTGGTAGGAGGTGAGGATGAAGAGAGCCACCATTCAGATGGAGAGCAAGACCTGGACCCAGGGAAAGCTACACAGTGAGCAGTCTGTTTACTATACCTGATGGTGAGGGTTCCCATGTCTGTGTCACAGAACATCCGGAGTCCACTGGCCAATTGGGCCTAGTGGGGGTGCCTATGGGAACCCTGGTTTTAGTTGGAACAGGTTTCCTCCATCCTTTCCTTTGGGGTCCCTGCCTGCTGCCCAGGAGGGCGTTGAAGGTTACCAGTGTTCTATACTCACGGCTGCAGTGTTTGCCTATCTGGAGGCCCACAGTGCCAGGAGATAGGTTAAAGACCCCAACCTCAGCCGGGCGGTGGTGGTGCATGCCTGTAATCCCAGCACTCTGGGAGGCAGAGGCAGGCGGATTTCTGAGTTCAAGACCAGCCTGGTCTACAGAGTGAGTTCCAGGACAGCCAGGGCTATACATAGAAATCCTGTCTCAAAAAAAAAAAAAAAAAAAAAAAAAAAAAAAAAAAAAGACCCAACCTCAACTTCTCTCCTGATGTCCTGGGGTTACCTGCTGTGAGCTCTGTGTCTGTCTTGGTGTTCCCACTCCCCCACACTGGTTTTCTCCAACATGGGCAGATTATGCACCTACTGTATGCCGAGCGTCTTGCTGTACCTTTGAGATACAGGCGTAGAGGAGGTGGCAGGGGTGTTCCCTGAGCTTGGAACTATACAGAAGCTCTAGAGTTTATGGAGTGTAAGAGAAGGTGTCTGTCAGGATGTATGGGGCATACTTAGCATGGAGCCCAACCGTCCCCGCCCCCCTTTCTCTTCACACTTGGGGAGTTGTGCCTGAGGCCACCCGCTTGCCCATTCAAACCATGGCTCCGAAGCCCACGTGTGATGTGTTGTCGGGGAATGTTCTAGCTACTGGTCACATTCACACACCGCCTCCCAGTCACTTTCTGCCTTTGGATATGCTGTGACATTGCATGAGGCTTCAGGTTTTTTTCCCCCAGAGGAGAGGGGAGAGGGTTGGGAAGCTCTGTGGGACTTCCTGCTTTGTCACCCTAGGGTCCTCTGGGAGACTAGAGAGGCAGGGTGTTTGGAGGACATCTTTTGTGCTCAGCCCGTGGCTTCTCTCCTTTCCCTCCTGACTTGCGTAGAAGACCTCTGCATCTTGACTGTCTGATTCTCTGGCTTCTATGGCACAAGGCTTCTAGCAGAGGAGCCAGGTCACCTAGAGGGTCACGGTGGCTGACCCCCGTGTTGTTGCTTTGGGAGGCTCAAGGCCACGTGACCAGCTGAGCAGAGCAGGTCAAAAGCTCCTGCAAGATGGAGATCCGGGTAGCTGTGGGTGGTCTTGGCTACCCAGGCTCTAGGGTACCCCTGCCCTGCTATAGGGGAAGCAGGAGAGCTGTACTACCAGCCGCCCAGATAGCCAGCAGGGTCACTACCAGGCCCCTGGCTACCAGCTGGGGCTTGATAAGTGACAAGCCCTGGGTGGCCCCTAAGTTGTTACTTCTGCAGCAATACTAAAGACCCCGGCAACTGTCTGGCCCTGCCAACCCTGGCCCCCAGGTCCTGTGAACAGTTTCTCAGCTCATCACTCCAATCATCTCTCTTTTAAGCAGTCTGACTGGCTGGCTGAAGGCAAAACCAGGTACCAAATTAAGCCACCAGGCATACGGAGCCTCAGCCAGCTCCCCGTATCTCTAACTGAGTTAGGGAGTAATGGAGCGCCGGTGAGTTGGAGACTCGCTGCCTTCATTGAGTTTTACAGAGGAACTTGTGTTCAGATGACTGAGACATCTCTGTTCCTTGCATCCTCTGTGCCCTCCACACTTTGAATCTCTCCTTACCTTCCCCGGGGCTCGGCCTTCCTCAGGCCGAAGTGCTCCAGCCTTCTCCTTGTCTGGAGATGACAGTGGCCACTGTCCTCAGACCGGCCCCCACCCAGGCTTCTAGGTTTCCTCTCTGGCCCTGACCCCTGCTGATGGTCGGTCCCAGCAGCTTGTTTTCCTGTGGTTTCTGGTGCTTCCAGGCTCTCAGCCCACACTGGGGCTGCCTTTGGCTCACAACAGATACTCAGTGAGCATGCTCTGACGGTGCAGCAGGTCCGCCGGTGCACAGGCGCAGGGCAGGGGCCGGCTGAGCATGGTCCCCTCCCGCCCAGGCCCCCAGATCCATCTGGAGGGAGCTGCTGGTGCTCTTCATCAAGTTCAGCATGTGTCCTGCCTGTCCTGTGACGGTAGAGAGAGGTCAGTTGTCATGTTGGCCACCCCTTCCTTGTCCTTGCAGTCACTGGCGCATATATAGGTGGGATATGCATGCACATACACACGCTCACACACACACACACACACACACACACACACACACACACACTCAAGAGAACACACACATGCTCCACACTCTTCCTAGCTTCAGTGGGACTTGGCATCTATTTTATCAGGGCCTCAAGGTTAAACTGTCCTCGTTTCATGGATGGGGAAAATGAGGCCTTGTGTGGGCTTGGGCCAAGTGAGTGCCGATAACAGAGATGAAGCACGGATCTTTCAGGGAGCTTCATCACTAAAAAGCCCACTCCAATATGTGTGATGACTCCCAAAGCTCCCTGGACTACTCTGGGCACCTCCCAGTCAGCTCTACCGAAGAGTCTCCTCTCCCCAGCAACAAACGGGTTTTCTGTTCTGTCACCTCCTGCTGGGGCCTCTGAGTCCTGTAATTTTTCTGTTTCCTTCCCCTTCCTCCAAGAGCAGGTGTTTCAAACATCTGCACAGCCCATCTACTGGGCTCCCTGCCCAACACTCTGCCACTTTTGTCTGTAGACAAGGAAACTGAGGCACATCGCCATTTGGTGACTGGCCCAGGGTCAGTCAGCAAGTTCACGCTCAGTACTTGAAGGCAGGCAGATGGACTCTAGCCAGATTGGAAGAATGCTTGGCTGGCTGGCCATCTCTGTCTTGCCCACACGGAGACAAGAGCCTTCTGCCTGTCCTCCTGTCCCTAACCTTTGTGACTGGCATCAGAGTGACCCTCTTAATACAATCACGACCAGCTAATGGAATCAAAACCCTCTTCGCTTGTTCACCCAGCACAGCGGCCTCCCTGCCCCAGAGCCTCAGCTGCTACTCCCAATCTAAAGAAGTACTTCACCCAAGTAACCTGTGGGCTAGCTCCCTTCCCCCCAGCAGGTTCCAGCCCAGAGTCTCCTCCCAGACAGACTGTCCTCACCCTTCCTCTCCCCTCCCCCTCCTCTGTATCCCAACACCATCCCACTGAACTCGGCAAACACTTTTGGCACCTTTGATATGTTATCATCACCTGGCACTGTGTCTGGCTTCCTGATTGCTGTCTGTCTGTCTGTCTGCCCCACTGGAAGGGAACCCTGGAAAGCTGGACTCTACAGAGCTCCGGCACTGAGAACAAACACCTAGTTTGTGGTAGGCACACTCTGAGTGAATGGCCTGTGTCTCTTGGGATGGTGTGTTGAAGGCCCCCCGCGAAGATCAGTGAGTGAACTACAGAGTGCACAGCAGGCTGAGGCAGCAGAGCTTCACAGCGCCTACGGACAGGGCTGACCCTTCCCAGCAGCCTCACAGCATGAGTGCCATCCGGGCAATCCAAGAAACTGAGGCCCTGGGAGAACCACAGGGGAATTCAGCATGGCCGATGTCTGAGCCCGGGGCCTGGGAATGTAGTTCCTTCCCTACTGGGACATCTGCCTCCTGAGATACCTGGGATACTTGGCTCAGGCTGGGTGTGTCACCAGCTGGAGAGTGTGGCTTCCCAGCCTCATCCATCCCTGGAGGGACTCCAAGGGTCCCCTATACCACAGGAAGTCTAGGGTTCCAAGTAGCCTCATAAAAAGCTCTCTCTGGCTTGGGGCAGCAGTGGTCTGAACTCAGCCTGGGCTCCTGCTGTTCCAGCCCTTTCCTGAAGGCTGAAGAGCCCTGATGGATTGTCCTGGTACATGCTTGGCCCAGGGGCCTAGGTTTAAGGTCTCTGTCCTTTCTCTTATACCAGCACCAAGGTTATTCCTAGCACTCAAGGTCCCAGCAGAAGTAGCCACCCACCTGCCTACCCTCCAGCCAAGCTACTCGCTACCCAATACCCATCCACCTACCCACGTACCTGCCCACTCAACTACCTACCTACCCACCTACTAACCCACACATTTACCCACCCATCTGCACACCCTCCTGACAGTCCACCCAACTAGCTAACCACCTGCCCCCGACCTGCCCTCGGGTCTATCTATCTTCCAGCTAGCTCCTCCCACTGCAGGAGGCCAGGCACCGCAGCCGTGCAGCACGCATGCTTATTTCTAGTTAATTTCATCCCTCATCCCCCTGAACTCCCCACATTTCCTGGTCAAACTCAGGCAACCTTGAAGGGCTGAGAGCAGCTGGGTTCATACACACCCACCTCACGGTGGAGAACCTCAGGCCAATTCGCTTCATGGAATCTCTGTATTTTCATAGGTGAAAATGGGTATAAACCAGATCACCACATGGATTCCAATGTGTCCAGGTCTCTGTGAATAGGAGCTATTATTATTACTGTTTTTAATTAGTAACTGATGGCGAGGGGGAAGGCCATCAGGCCGCACCTGGCTGATGTTTTGTTTCCTGCTGTCCCCCTGTGCCTGCTTTTCTGCCCTCCCTGAAAGGCTGTGTGGGATTCTGCATTCAGTTTTATTCACAGTAAATTGGCCATTATCATGCGAATTTCCTTAATGTCTCTAAACATCATTTGTGAAGTTCTCTCGTGCTGGCTTTAACTTAGTTCCCCACAGAGCAACATTTAAGACGGTTCACACTTTTCTTTCTTCTTTTGCTGTGACAACTAACAGTGACAGTGGCAAGGCCATGGGAAACAAGGGTGCACCAGCACCTCGCTGGCTCTGGCCTCTCCCTGAAGTGAGTTACTTCCGGGTGGACTCCAGGCAGGAAGGAGCCTGGGCCTGAGGCTGGGCTCACAGTCTGTTCGCTCCTGCACAGCTGCAGGGTCTGGTGGCACTACAGATGGGCTCATGATGCACCTCTGGGGCGCCATCTCTTTAATTGTCATGGTGTTATTGTTAATCCATTTTGTCTCCCCTCTCCGCGAGCCTCCCGTCTATTTTACTGCGCCTCTAAGACCGTTGATAATTGTCTCTGTTTCCATAAAGCAGCATTTATTTCTCAAACCTTGGTTCCTTGGGGTTCTCCTCCACATACACACCCTGATTGTTTACTGAGTACATTTTTAATTAACTTTCAGTCAAGTTGCTTTTCTGGAAAAAACAGGCTTGCCCGGCGTGGCACAGCTCAGTGTTTCCTATGTGTGTCCCACATGTCACGGGGTTCCCTGTCCCGTGTCAGGAGTGGCCACGATGATAATGGGAATTTGGGAGCCTCTTGTTAAATGGCAAAACAAACAAACAAACAAACAAACAAACAAGCACAGTGTATAAGCTGGTGATTAAATACACTGTAACAGACAGGGAGAGGGTAGCCCTTCAAAACTCCACATTTCTTGTTATGTTTCCGTGTTGACTGCGACTGGGTTCCTGCGATAGGGAATGCATGTCCTGGTCCATCTCATCTGCCCAGGAGATCTCTGCAGGATGGGCTGGCCTAGGGCATCCCTTCTGCATTTAGTAATGATGAGCTGGGGTGTTTAATGCCTCCAAAGCAGGCAGCATGTGCCTGCCCAGGATACTGGGATTCAGGCAGTGTAGAGGGATTCTGCTGGCCCCGGAGGACACAGTGTCCAGTGCTTGCCAACTCCTTCCTTGTCACTAGGCATTCAGACTCTAGTGCTGGAATGTTGTCACCTCAAAAAGCCTCACCTGCCCCTTGACCCATGACCTCTCTGGGGACAAACATGTCTCTTTTGTTCATGTTAAAAAATAACTTGTCTGCAGGGTCACCCCCAGATAGGCGGCTGATGGCCAGCACGTGGGGCCACCGTCGTTCTAGAAGACAGTTCGTCAGTTCCAGTCCATTCCAGGACACAGGGAAGAGGGGAGGGTAGAAAGCAGGACTGGCCACTGGTTCTGTACTGCCAGGTCTTTTGCCCCAGGTGGGGCCATCCTAGGGCCCTCTTTACCAGCTTACCAGCCCTGCGCCAATGCCAGTCTGGCTAGTACCAAGGGTCCCACAGACATCACAGAACCCTCGTTTGGACAGCCAGTGCTCTTTGGAGGCCACCTACAGGGTCCACACCCCATATTGAGGATTAGGAGTCAAGGGACAAAGAAGATGGACCTCAGAGCCTTTAGAAGCCACCGTTGACTCAGAGAAGGCCCCCACTGACCCCCAGCTGCTTTGCTTGAAAAATCAATGCCTTCTGTCAAGGGCAGGCACATCTGAGAGGTGGGCAGGGAGGCCATTTTGAAGACCATTCCAGGGTGACCTTGATGGAGCAGGGAGGTGACAGGTGCCTCTTCCAGCCTCAGTTCCCAGCAGACTGTAGGTCTGAAAGACTAGCAGCCTCTCAGCAGGCTGGGGGAGGGGTGCAGCTTTCGGTCTGGATTCCTGTGTCTTTGAGTAAGCCTCTACTTGCCCCCATGGGGAAAGCAGGGACTGTGAGGGAGTGCAGACAGGTATGCTGGGAGCTTGGGAACTTGGCAACAACAGGGCATCCATTTCCCAGCAGGCCTGCTTCCCTCACAGAGGCCTGTGCCCTGGTGTGGGGACCGATGTAACCCAAGTCACACACTTCATTCAAATGCCCTAACAGAAACTGTGTAAGCAGAGATACCAGACCCATGAGTCATTAATGAGAGGCATTTCATAAAGGCCAGGTATGACCCTCCATGAGGGGAGGGGACATCCCTCCATGTCCATGACAGAATCCCTATTATCTATCATCCTCTGAGCCACAGCGACTTACTCATGAGAAGGACCCCAAGAAAGCCCACACCCACCTGTCCTTCCCCACTCATGTGAGTTGGAGGAGGGGGTCTACACCCATGCCCCACCCCAGCTAGAAACAGAGGACAGCTGTCATTGCTCCTTCAGCTACACAGGAGAAGGGAACCTGGGGCTGAACTTGTTGCCATCGGCTTGGTCCCTGGATCTTTGTACCCCAGCACCCACTTCCTCAGTCATGCCAGCTGCCACGGGCTGGGTTCAGACTCGGCAGCGGGAGCTAGGCGTTGTGGGTTTGGGTGGGGAGAGCCAGGAGGCACAGCTATACAGGGCCCACAGCCTCCGTTACGCAACACCCCGGCCCAGCCAAGTGACCACCTAACACTCTACCAGAGACTTAGGGAGACCAGTGTCACCTCCAATCCAGGGACCCTTGGCTGCTACTTGACATGGGGACAGGTCTCGCTTCCACTGCCCCTCCCAATCTCCTCCTCCCATGATCTCCTGACCTGAGCTGCCCAATGGCCCCTCTAGACATTTCCTGACCAGTGCCCTCATGGGGAGGGAACCGACTCCCAGATAAGACACCTTATTCCGTAGGACAGGGTCAGGATCAGAGGGTATGTGGAGGGCTAGATGACACTTGGCCAGAGGAGCACTTCCAAGTCTCCCTCTTGTAATCACTGTGTCCCTGCCTCTACTGGGCCGCTTCTGTGTTTCCAAGGACGCACATCTTTGTTTCCTCGAAGAGCTCCCGTCCAGATGGGTCCCGATCGATACATGCATGTAATGGACCAATACTCTGTCTTCCTGAAAGCCATTAGTCAGTCGATGGCAGTAGTGTGTCTCCCAGCTGACAGCAGGAGGAGAGGCAGGACTCTTTGTGGTGCCTGGAGACAAGAGAACAGAGTCCATTAGTCTGAGAAATCTGAGCCTCTGGGTGGGGGTTGGGGAGGCCATGCACCACAACGGGTGGGTGGTGCCAAGGGGTACAGTGACTGTGCCCAGGCCAGGTGGGGGCTGCAAGGGGCTGTTCTGGAGTGGATGGGACCTGAAAGAGGTGGGTGCAGGGCAGGCAAGAGAGCATAGCAGACTCCAGAGAGACGTGGGCATGGCATGGTAGGCCAGTGTACTGAAGACGGGGCCCTCTGGGTCTCGGGAGAGAAGAGGAAGAGTAGGATGGATCCTAAGTAGCCAGGGCAGGTCTCAGGTGTAAAAGGAATGAGATGCCCAAAGGAGAGGTGGGGTCTCCATCAGGCATGGGGGCCCAGCAGGGATGCTGAGGAGGTTACCACCCATGAAAGATGGCTTGTCTCTGGCTGTTTTGGCAGCAGTGAACAAGGATGAGGGGTAGGGTGTGTGTGTGTGTGTGTGTGTCTGTGTGTGTGTCTGTGTCTGTCTGTCTGTCTTTCTCTGTGTGTGTTCTTTGTGTGTGTCGGCCTTTCTGTGTGTGTCAGTGTCTATGTGTGTCTGTATGTGTGTGTTCTGTGTTTGTGTATGTGAGACTGTCTGTGTATGTGTCTGTGTGTTTGTCTTTCTGTGTGTGCCAGTGTTTATGTCTGTCTTTCTGTGTGTGTGTGTGTCTGCATGTGTCTGTATGTATGTGTTCTGTGTCTGTGTGTGAGAGATTGTCTGTCTTTCTGTGTGTGTGTGTGTGTGTCTGCATGTGTGTGTCTGTGTCTGTCTGTATGTTCTCTTGATTCACAGTTGAATGTGAACCAGCATGTGGGTGTGCTGTGGGGTCCATGCGACATAGTATGTCCTTGCGTGCCAGGCAGGAAGTGAACATGTTTACATGCTGTGCTTGGGTTTGACCCTGGATGAAGCTTCTCTTCGTGCCCCACCCATGAGAGGGCGTTAGGAGGGTGGACTGGTTTGTTTCCTGTTGCTGTGATAAAACACTGACCGGAAGCGACTCAGGGAGGAAACTTTGGCTTACAGGTTCCATCTAGGGAAGTCAAAGCAGGGACTGGAGGCAGAAAGGTGAAGCAGAGACTACAGGGGGATGTCCCTTAGGGGCTTGCTCCTAGCATGCTTAGCTAGCTTTCTTATACAACCCGGGCTTATCTGCCTAGAGATGCCACCGCCCGTAGTGGGCTGGGCTGGGCCCATCCACAACAGTTAGCAATGAAGAACATGCCCAACAGCCATGCCTACAGGCTGGTCTGATCTGGGCGTTTCTTCAGTTGAGAATCCTTCTTCCCAGGTAGCTCTAGGCTTGTGTGAAGTTGACTGCTAACGCTAACCGTGACAGAGTCTGTGCTGGGCCTGGGTGACTAACAGGCTAGACTGCAGAAAGCAGAAACAGATCCCAGACTACACCCAGGTGTAAAAGAATGCAAGTGGGATCAGAGGGACAGATAGCTGTGGATAATCAGGGACAAGGATGACACCCCAGGGGCTGTAGATATATTCCATACGATTCACAAGACATAGGCCAAAGACTGGGCTGCAGGTCATAGCTGAGGATGCACAACAGACCTGATCCCAGCATTTAGTGCTGCTCTCCAGCCATAGCAAACTCCTATTCATCCCTCAGAACCTTGCAGAGGCCATTTCTTTGATGGGGTGTTACTTCTGCAGACCTCTCTCCCTGTGTCTACTGCAGTAAGATCCCTAACCACTTGGTCTGCACCCTGCCCAGGAGAACAGGGCATAAGTGAATCATCAGAGACCACAGGGCCAGGGCAGAGTCCTGGGTACCCTATTCTGCTCTCTGCCCCTTCTTGCTGTTTGACTGTGAGCAGCCGTGACCCTCTGTGTCTCGGTTCCACCTTCCCACAGAGCTCCTGACCTTCCCTGGCTGCTGGAGATGCTAATGGGACAAGAGTGGGTAAGTGGTTTAAAACCTTTGATGCAGGAGATGAAGGAGTCTTGATTCCCCTGGGGCGGGGAGTGGGCAGTTCCAGACAGAGGCCTGTGAGGGAAGGGCGGCACTGACAGACAGCTGATGGTGAACACGGGTTTCCTGTTAAAGCGGCACCATCAATTATTGACCAGCGTGACATTAAAAATTAACAGCCAAGATATGTGTGTGTTAAAAGGCATGAGCCTCCCACGGCTGACAGAGAATGTGACAGGGGGAAGGTAGCAGGAAGGACTACAATAAGGGAGCTTCAGAGTGCACAACCCACCTGTAGCCCCACCCGCAAGCCATGCTGACCATTGCCCCATGCCAAAAAACCGCTTAGCTCATCCTCCAGCTACCCCACAGAGGCTCCCTGACCCACAGAGGCTCCCTGGCCCACAGAGGCTCCCTGGCCGGTAGGACAAGGACATCCCTTCAGCTTCCAGACAGCTTCCCTCTGATGGAAAGGACTGGGATCATGTTAAAAACTCTTTGTTTTGAAACAGGGTTTCATGTAGCCCAGGCTGGCCCTGGACTTCTGATCCTCCTGCCTTCCCATACCCACTTTATGATGTTCTGGGTGTGGAACACGGGCCTTCACGCATGCAAGCCTCGCCCTCCACCAACCGATCCACACCTTCATCTCACACATCAAATCCTTCACAGTAGCACAGCGTCCTCAGGCAGAGTCACTGGACCCCTCTGCCGACGGCATCATTTGTGAGGCCACCCCAAGGGAGACCCAATGGGGAAAGGGAGCCAGACCTCGAGTGAGGAGAAGGAAAGGGGTGCTACCTTACCCTCCCCATGGTGGGAGTTCTTCCTGCCATTTAATGCTACTTTAGTTCTGAACGGTCATGAGCACAGCCAAGGAGAAGTGGTTCCAAGACCACACACACACACACACACACACACACACACACACACACACCTATTCCTCTCTGGAGCCTGCGTTGGAACCCCTGGGCTACCCTACCTCTTGCTGTTTGAACTTGGACCTGGAAATCTCCTTGCTCCAGGAGCTGGAGGTTTGTGGCCGCTGACGTGGACCCCTTTGAGTGAAGGTGGCATCAGCCGCCGTCTTCTGAAGGACACTCCTGTCCTTCAGGGTGTCTCCCTACTTACATAGTATCCATGCTGAGCCCAGCTGAGCAGATCTGAGGGAGGAGGCTCGTGGAAGCAGGTGACAATAATTGGGGGACAGGGAGGCGATGACTTGTCCTAGGGGATATCCAGGACCTGGTCCACACTGCTAGCGGCCAGGCCTCGCTGACCACCCAAGACTTACTGGAAACAAAGAAGGAACACAACACTGAGGTGCAGAGAGGCTGGGTGCAGAGGCAAACTACAAAGTCCTACAATATGGGGCAGAGCTGAGGGACACCAGAGCCAAGGGACCCTGGAACCCAGGGACTCCAGAACTGAGATACCCCAGAGCCATGGCACACCTGACATGAATATTAAGTTGATACTCCTACTCCTTCAGGAGGCTGTAAGGGATGTCTTGAGGCGCCCGCCCTCACTGCCCACAGCCCTCCCTACCCATGGCAGCTGCCGTCTGACCTCTCTTTCTGTTTCCTTTCTTTAAAAAAAAATTTAAATTTTATGTGTGGGTGCTTAGCCTAAGTCTGAGTACTACTTGCAAAGCTGTTTCTTGTTTAGGCCAGAAGAGGGAGTCGGACACCCCAGAATTGGAGTTACAGGCAATTGTGAACTTCCATGGAGGTACTGGGAATCAAATCAGAGTCCTCTGCAAGAGCATCCAGTGCCCTAACTGCATCTGAGACCTTTCCTCTCTAACATTATCCCGGTTGTGCTCGACTGGCCACGCCTCTTGTTAGGATCCTGAACAGAATCCCAGCAGCAAGTTCCCTGACTTCAAGGCAGAATCACAGCTCTCAGGGGTGGGAGCAGGAACCTGCTTAGAGGCCCTGCTTAGCAGCACAGGCCAGGGTGTGGCCGTCAGGGTGGGTGTATGCTCAGCTCTCCTGCAGTTTAAGGGTGTGTGCCGGCCTGCTCACACCCTCACCCAGTCCCAGTGAGAGCCAGTGGCATCTGAGTGCCTTTTGCGTCATTGCATGGATAGCGCCCCCTACTGGAGACCTGCCACTTGTCAGGACCACATCTGCTGCCCAGGCTGCCATTGTGCCCTGGGACTGCATCTGCCGTCAGCACCCTGTAGCTCTCTCAGCATCCCTGCCTTCTGCTCCCTTGTAAAATGTGCTTAAAGTTGTCCCAACTGTAGGGTTGCTGGGAGAACACCCCAGGAAATGTGTCACGGTCCTGCCCTGGCCCGGCATCCAGCCGGCGCTAAGTGGCTATGAGCTGTTGTCATCCCGGGAGCCGCGTCCACACTTCACCTGCAGTTAGGCAGAAGGCTTTCATCTCTCCTTCGCTGTTATTGTTCCAGACTCGCCCGGCTTTCTGGAAGCGTTCATTACTATTCAAATTGCCAGGTGCTCTATCTCATTTCAACCAGGCTGCAGACGCTGGCCTACCCTGCCTGCCAGCTGCACAGCTTCTCCTCTCTCGCCCCCCGCCCCTTGCCTGGCTCAGGTGCAGATTGGAGGCTGTGTTGCTCAGTGGTTAGCGGCACAGGCCAGACTCCAAACCCTAGCATTGGCTGGACATTAAGCCTGGGCGAATCAACTGTCCCCTCAGAGCCCAAGTCCTTTCCTAGTACAATTTGAAAGTGGGATATTGAGGATGGGGAGCACAGGGGAGAGCACTTCGAGAAGGCCTAGCCTAGCCAACACTTTCTGGCCCTAACTTGCCTTCCTCAGAATATTCTAGAATCCCTGGGCCCTGGGATGGAGTCCGGGGACCTTCACCTAGAGTCAAGGTCTGTAGTGGCTGTTGTCTTTCCTACCAGGTCAGCTATGGCTTTCTGGATGTTTTTAACCAGGCTGTTCCCTAACCACCCATCCCCCAGCATCAACCAACGTCCTGATCAGGCCCCACTGAGCTGAGGACCAGGCCAGGTCTCCCAGGACCCAATTTTCAATGCTACCACTTCATAGCAAGGAATCCCCTGATCCTGTTTGGGGCCCTTGTGCTCTGTCTCAGCTCAGAGTCCTGGAGGGAGGCAGTGACTTATGACTTAGTCCCATGATCCCAGCTCCAGCTCCAACGGGCTACAGAAGATACTATTATGATGGGCTTCCAAAAGTCATGTGGGAGACTGTGGCATCAGCCCCGAGTGAATGAGTGTGGCTGCCACTGGCCCTAGTTCTTCTGGGGCTGGAGCTAGTGGGGGTTTGGGAGCCAGCAAGACATATAGTGAACAGGCACTGCTGTGGGACAGGAGCCAGCAACCAGTCGGGGACAGTTTCTTCATCCTGGGCTCCGTGTGACCAGCTGTGATCACTATGAGCATTCCTTCCAGAAAGTTAGGGCAAGGCCAGGCATCCTAACACGCATGGTCTCTGCTGTGGCTAATGCCCAGCAGATACTCCACTATGCCCATAGACCAGAGCCTAGCATGATCATCAGAGAGGCTTCATCCAGAAACTGAGTGGGGCAGATGCAAAGACCCACAGCTAAACATTAGACAGAGCTCAGGGAATCCTGCAGAAGAGGGGGAGGAAGGATTGTAGGAGCCAGAGGGGTCGAGGACACCAGGAGAACGAGACCCACAGAATCAACTCAGCAAGGCTCATAGGGACTGAACTGAGCGAGAATCAGGGAGGGAGCAGGTATGGGTCTGACCTAGGTCCTCTGCATCTATGCTATGGTTGTGTAGCTTGGTGTTCTTGTGGACTCCTAACAGTGGAAGCAGAGGGTTGTCTCTGACTCTATTGCCTGTTCTCAGGACCCTTTTCCTCCTATTGGGTTGCCTCATCCAGCCTTGACATGAGGGGCTGTGTGCCTTGTCTTAACGTAATTGACATGCATGTTCAGTTGACATCCCTGAGAAGTCTGTCCTTTTCTGAAGGGAAAGAGAGGAGGGGTAGATTTGGGGGAGAGAGGAGGTGGGGGGCAGGGAGGGGCTGGGAGGAGAGGCAGGAGGGGAAACTGAAGCCAGGATGTGATATATGAGAGAAGAATAAATTAGAAAAAGAAAGAAATACATAAAAAAAATCGTGAGCCAGACAAAGAGGAAAAGAGAGAGAGAGAGACAGGCAGAGAGAGCTAGCTGTCTGTACTGGAGCCTGAGGCTGATGAAAATCGAGTCCTGCATCAATGGCCAGGCCAGCAGTCCACATAGAGAGACCAGAGGCCCTGAGGCAGTGGTACCCAGATGCTGAAGAAGTAAAGTGGCCCTGGTATGTTTGGACAGTTTTGAAGGTGAGCTCAGTGAGCCTGGCAATGGATTGTACCTGGAGATGAATGACAGGGGTGGGGCTGGGGCTGCAGAGATTAGAGAAGCCAGAATGGAGGGAGGAAGGAGCAAGTTTAACTTTAGAGGGACAGGGAGGAGTTTGCTGTGGGTCATGATAAGAGTAAGATGCCTGGAAACCAGGGGGAGGGGAGATCCAAGAGGAGGCTGAGCCCTCCCTGCTGAGGTCTCACTCAGCCTGTATCAATGCGTGCAGGTCACTGTCAATCCCTTGGGAAGGAGACCAAGATGTTTACAACCAGACCTGGACCTGCAGCCTCTGGACCTCTGCAACCCAGCTACTCTGGTTTCTGGTTCAGTCCCCACCACCCCTGGTGTGGGAGTCAATGCCTCTGAGCTGGCACAGCCTTCAGTTGTGGCCCCTGTTGCTGCACAGATGACCTTGTGAGGTCTCTTCTTACCCTATGGGTGACTGGAGGGACTGAGTGGCATCTGGATCAGGACACAAGCATCTGTCCCATGGGTGCAGATCCTTCCAGCTGCCATGGAAATTGAGCGCCCTCTCTGAACTTGGCCTGTCCAGTGAGTGAGGGATTGTGAAGAAATAGGCCTCTCCCGGTAGTCTGGGCTCTGATCCGCCCACCGCCAACTGCAGATGCCTTTGCCTTTGACAAGCTTTCATATTGCCTCTTTCCCAGAAAGACAGTTATGTCATGGTGGCTTTCTGATAAAGCTGGGGTGACTAGAACATTGTCTCTTGGGTCTGGCCCTCTTGGTTGGTTGGTTGGTTGGTTGGGTTGGTTGGTTGGTTGGTTGGTTGGTTGGTTTGATTGGTTGGTTGGTTGGTTGGTTGGTTAGTTGGTTGGTTGATTTGGATGGTTGGTTGGTTGGTTTGGTTGGTTTGGTTGGTTGGTTGGTTGGTTGGTTTGGTTGGTTGGTTGGTTGGTTGGTTTGGTTGGTTTGGTTGGTTTGGTTGGTTGGTTGGTTGGTTGGTTGATTTGGATGGTTTGTTGGTTGGTTTGGTTGGTTGTTTGGTTTGGTTGTTTGGTTTGGTTGGGTTGGTTAGTTGGTTGGTTTGGTTGGTTGGTTGGTTTCTTTGGTTGGTTGGTTAGTTGGATGGTTGATTTGGTTGGTTGGTTTAGTTGGTTGGTTGGCTAGTTGGTTGGTTGTTTGGTTGGTTTGGTTGGTTGGTTGTTTGGGTCACTCAAGTTAATCTGTGCTCTATATGTGCTGGGTAACATCATGGCCCTGGGGGTTTCAGTGTTGCCAAACCAGCACCAAGCTCGGCTTAAGGAGAGACACAGTGTAAATGGCCTGTGTCTCTATCAGCAGGGAAGCAGCTGCCACAGAGAGAGCAGCCTGAGCTGAGTGAAAGAAGGAGGAGTTATGGTTTAACCGTGGCAGCCAACAGGTACCGTTGGGGGGAAATGGGCAGAGCATACTGAGCGATGGCGTGTGTATCCTGTGTGGAGTGTGACTGATAATGGCAGATCACATGACATGGGGACCAGGAGGCCCTAAGACAGGACTCAGCAAGCCAGGGCAGTTAGGGCTCCAGGTGAGGGGGTGGCAATCAGGGGCACTGTATCAGTTTGCTCAATGCTGTGACAAACTGACAAACACCACTTCAGAATGGAAGGGTTCATTCCATCATAGTGAGAAAGGCATGGCTGTGGGAGTGTTAGATGGCTGGTTAGACCATATCTGGTAAGGAAAAAGGGGGAAAGGCAGCTCCTGTTCATCTTACCTTTGCTTTTTAATCACCTAGGACCCCACTCATAGAATCGTGCCACCCACATTTAGGACAGATCTTCCCACCTCAATGTAGCTCATTTAGAAACTTCCACAGACAGGCTCCTTGGTTTGTCTCCTAGGTCATTTGAGAGTCTGTGAAGTCCACAGTGCGCGTTAACCATGACACACAGAAAGGGATGAGTGTCAGCCCCAGCGGGTTCTGAAGGCAAGAGACCAAGGTCCCAGCTCAGAGACGTTCAGCAGAGGTGATCTCCCATCCCCAAGGCTCTGTAGGAGGGACATGGCTGGCCACAGTGACAAGCCCTTCTCCCTTCACTCATCTCCCATTCAAACACTAACCTCAAGAGACAGAGTCTCAGTGGAAGTGGGTAACTGGGGTTGGCCTCCATTTCCTGTCTGCCGTCTGCCTCTGGATCCTCCCAGAGCTGAGCCACAAGGTTCCTGCTCCTGTGGGCTGCAGCCCACAGAGCTTGTTCCATCTGCCATGACCTTCTCCGCCATGATGAACCGTACCAGAGACCCAGATAAATCTGCCATGTTCTAAGTTGCTTCTTTTCAGGAATTTGGTCACCGTGGGGAACGGGGAACCCCACTTGCAATAAGCACTAGTGACTGAATAGCAAAGAGGGTTAGTTTATTTCAACTTTATAAAGTTGGGCAGCAAAGGACTGTTTCTTTAGCCCCCAACCCATGCCCTTCCTCCTTTTCCTCACTGGCTGAGTAATCAGGGAACACTGGCACATGTCACCATCGGTCACCCACAAAGCTGGCACGTGGCTTTATCTGTACATCCTACACCCTGGTTATTTCAAAGCCTATGGGGTACACAGCTTAGTTGCATCTTTGAGTCATTAGGCAAGCTTGGCGGTTAGCAATTTTTTTACTCTAAATTTTTAGCCTGAGTGGGGAAGGTAGATGAACAGGTGTTAGCAGGCCCAGTATTTCTTAATCATGTGTAGCTGATCCCATAATCAAGATGGTCCATTTTCATGTTTTACTTCTCACAGTCACTGAAACAGGAAAAATAATATTAGCCTGCAGTGGTTGATTTGTTGACTTGACATACCCAGGAAGAAGGAAGGTCGGCTGAAGAATTGCCTCCATCAGATTGGCTCGTGGGCATGTCTGTGCAGCATTTTCTTGATTATCTATTGGTGTAGGAGGGCCCCGCCCACTGTGGGCGGTATCTTTCCTAGGCAAGGGGCCATGATCTGATTAAGGAAAGTAGCTGGAGGTGAGCCTGGAGTGGCCACTGAGCAGCGTTCTTTCTTTCTCAAACACCTGCCTTGAGTTCCTGCCTTGGCTTCACTCCATGGGGAACTGTAACCGTAAACTAGAATAAACTCTTTCCTCTCCAAGTTGATCTTGGTTATGGAGTCTACTACAGTAGAAAACAAACTAGAACAGTACCATGTAGGTGGTGTTAGAAGTCCTTAGAAAACACCGAGGCTGAAGGTGACTGGAAATACAGTCTGAGATGAAGGTGTCTGGGAAGGTTGGCCATCAGGGACCTGGGCAGCGGTGGCCTCAGAAACCAGGAATGATCAGCAGAAAGGCCAGGAGGATGCAAGACCAGGAGGCATCATGGAGGCGGCACCACTAGGCCAGTACCGGGGTTGGTAATTGATGACCACAGATTTAGCAGCGTGCAGGTCTCTAGAGAGCCAGTCTAGTTAGAGGATGGAGTTGGACAGGAAGCATACAGTCCTCCTTTGCCAGCTAAATCTTCCCTTTTGTCTCTCCTCACTTCTGCTGTGTTGGAAACCCCAGCTGTTTCCATGGTCCATTGCTCTCCAAGAACCAACAGCTGGATTTGCTTATGAGCTTCATCTTTGGGCTGATGTTTTTCAATCTCTTTCTTGCTTCTTGTGACTTCCTCAGTTTTGTTTCTTTTGTTTGCTTTTTGTCCTGTCTGAGTCTGGTGATCCACTTGTGTTTTCATGTTTCTGAAGGGCTTTTCTGAGGCTATGAAACCACCTTTCGGTGCAGCCTTGGCTGCACCACTCAGATTTGGAGATGTTATCTTCACTTTTGACCACTTTTGAAACTCCCACTTTTCTTGCCTGAAGTTTTACAATTTTTATTCTTCACTCTCTCTTGTTCATTTTTTTAAAAAAAAGATTTCTTTATTTAACTCATGTATAAGTACACTGTTGTTATCTTCAGACACACCATAAAAAGGCATCAGATCCTATTAGAGATGGTTGTGAGCCACCATGTGGGTGCTGGGAATTGAACTCAGGACCTCTAGAAGAGCAGCCGATGCTCTTAACCACTGAGCCTGCTCTCCAGCCCCCTCACACTTTTTGACTCAGGGATTATTTTAAAGAGTTTATAATGTTTTCAGCAGTAGTCTTTATTTTGTTTTGTTGTTTTTCTCTGGGGTGTGTGTTCATATATATATATATATATATACATATATATATATATATATATATGTATACATGTGTGTGCACGTGCATGTGGAGGCTGTGGGATAACACCATGCATCTTCCCTAGTCACTTTCCACCTTACTGTTTGAGACAAAGTCTCTCACTGAACCTGGAGCTCACCCATTTGGCTAGACTGGATGGCCAGCGAGCAGAGCCTGTCTCCTCGGTTATAAGAGTGTGCCATGACACCTAGTTTTTTACGTGGGTGCTGGGGCTCTGAACTCAGGTTCCTATGCCTGTACGGCAAGTACTGTACCAGCTAAGGTCCCGTTGTTTGTTTGTTTGAGTCTTGCTGTGTAGCCCAGGCTGGCCTTAAACTGTGTTTTGAAAGCTGAGATTGTAAGTGTGCGCTGCTTGCACCTCTTATACATGACTTGTGTTGTTCGTTTAAATTCTGTTGTATTATGAACAGATAATGTTTTAATTCTGCTTTTGGAAATTTAGACACTTTTTCAACATTTGAATAAAGAGTAGATCCCATTTAATATACGCTTGTGTGAGGGGTGTGTGTGTGAGAGAGAGAGCGGAGAGGGATTCCCTTATGTACATTTTGGCCACTCCATGTATCGTGGAGAGAGGAGAACTGGGGGGTACCGATGATAGTCCATTTGCCTCTCTTTCCCAACTGTTCATATGAAGCAAATACCAAGGCTATGTTGCACTGTGCACAGGGATCCACCAGTGTTGGACTTTGGTGGTCACTGGCCCTACCGTCCTCACAACTGCCCTTGCTTCTCTTATTCTCTCTGCCTCTTTCCCCGACACACCTCCATTTTGTTTTAGGTAGCCTAGAATTCCCGCCACACCCAGTTGATTCAGTGCCAAGGATGGACCCCAGGACTGTGCATCAGGAAAGCATTCAGCAGGGCTCTGAGTTAAACCCAACTTCACCTTTGTCTGGGGTTTCCACCATGACCCTCAGTTCCTCCTGGTTTGCAACTGTGTATCACCATGCACACTTTCTTCTGAAATGCAGTAGAGCACACAGACCTTACCATCTGACCATTCTGAAGCCTGGCTCCAGCGGCTTGAAGTGTGGGCCTTTCTGAGTCACTTGGCCTGAAGTGAAATGTCTCTGCAATCCCCACTAAGCATCTTTTTCTTTTTTAGCTAGTTCGTACGGCTCATTAATGTCTACTGCTGCAGCAAACACACTCAGCCCCATTTCTGTCGTCCTGGTTTATGATACATTTTTCGCGTTTATAGCTTTGGTGGGGGCTGTCAATTTCCCCCATATGGCCTGGGTTTTCTTTGTTTTATTTTCCGTGTAAATGTCTTCTGATCACTCGGAAAGCTGTGTTTGGATACCATGGTTACCTCCATAATTATAATGGGATGTGATAGGCTTAATTGTTTATTTCTTGATACGGTATTTCTTTTCTCCCCACAACAAAGTCAGTACTCGCTGACTTAGCCTTCCTCTCCTGTTGTCTCCCGATCACCATTCTCCTTTGTCCTAAGCATTTTCATACTTCCATTTGACTTATACTTCTGAAGAATCCTTCAGACCCCCAACTCTAAATGAGTCAGACCTCGTTTATCTAAACCGCCTCCTCCTCACCCCATCCCTCCTACGATCTGTTATTTATACCACTTCCCTGTTTTCATTCCTGTTCTCTTGTGTTCTTGTCAGAACCCTTGGGCTTTTTCAAACATGCTCCTAGAACGGGAGCCTTCTCTGTGCCCACTCATGTGCCCGAGGCTGTCTGCTGGTGATTTTTTTAAGAAGGGTTCACGGTGATAGTAATTCAAATACATATCAAGAAAATCTTTCTGCTGACCTCATGCTTGAAAGATGATTCTGTTGCGCAGCCTCTAAACTGCTTAGTTCATTCATGCATTTAACAAATATTTATTGAGTTCTACTGTGTGCTGGTTGCCATTCTAGGCCCTGGAAGTTCAGGATAAAGAAACAGCTTATCACCTTGGCCCTCTCGTAACTGGGTAGACTTTGACTTCTCTGTTCCAGTCACCCCATCATGTGGTTACCCTCATCTGCAAAGGTCTCTGAGAAGACAGGGATCTGCAATTGGGTAGCTGTTTTTATGTTGTCGTTTGTGGTGGTGGGGGGAGGTTAAATTACATTGATTTCATTATTTCATGTGTGTGTGTGTGTGTGTGTGTGTGTGTATACATTGCAGTCATGTGTGAGGGTCAGAGGATAACTTTTGAGAGTTGATTCTCCCTTTCCCTGAGGTATCAGGCTTGGGACTTTTACCATTGAGCCAGTTCACTGGCCTTGGCTAGTTGTCCTTGGCATGGTGATCTGTGGCGCAGGCATAGATGAGTTTGTCCCTGCTCCCTGTTGTCCTGCCTGCGACCTGGCTCAGCCCAGGGCCCTCAGTCCTCCGTCTTCAGGCCTCTCTTGTCTTCTGTCTCATCCCAGGTCCAGGCAAGTCTTGGGTTTCTTTTCATGACTTTATCTGACCCAAAGCCATGGTTTGAGACCCATCCAAAGGTTTGAGTCCAAGAGGCATCAATGGGATTTTTTTTGTTAGCTCATCACACAAGGATGTATGTTCACCCAAATTGAAGTACTTTGGAAGGCTAAAGGGTATTTAAAAAAAAAAATTATGTTCAATGACACGTGTTCACTGGACCTGTTTCAAGCCAAGATATTGACTCAAGCTGTGGGAGATGAATGTCGTTGGCCTTCTTAGTTGATCTGATGAGTTAAAGAGTGAGGACTGTGCTTACCTCTGCAATCCCTGTTTTAATAAGCAGCCTGCTGGCTCTGTTGGGTTTTTCCAGATAGATTTATACCATTAATTGGGATTCAGGATTTTGTATACAAGTCTGACACTCCGATTGATTTTCTTATCTTACTGCACGGGCCAGGAGCTCTAGTATCCCGTGAAACCGCAGTGTCACAGACTTTCTCGTATCCAGAGTACAAATGCCATACGATCTTGGCTTTTTCCTCACGCTAACGCTTCTTTCTTCCACTCTCTCCAGAAAACCCTTTTGCTGTGCCTCAGGATGGAGGAGGCTAGACCCAGAGCACCTGGTGCAGCCTCCAAGAGCAGCTTCAACCAAGACACCAGGGAGAGCTGGGGCAGTGGCGTGGTAACAAAAGAGGAAATACCACCTGTGCCCAGAACCCCCTTCCGTGAACTTCTGAGACTAGGAGCAAACTCAGGGTCCGGGGACAGGGTGCAAGAACGGGGCTCTGAGCCACCTGTCTGCAAGCAATAGTTCTCTCTGGGGCCGGTGACTTCTGAGAAGAGACTCGGTGTGGACTGAGGTGACCAACACTAAGCTACCCTGGTTAATCCCGGCCAGAGGGATTTGGGGCCGTGAGTTGTACCGTGGTCCAAACACTGATGTTTCCCCTGCCTTCACCCCCCTCCAATAGCGGCCCCCTTAGGCCTATCCATGTCGGAATATTGAACTTGAGTGTGTGCGCACACGTGTGTGATCAGGGTGTTTCTATATGTTCAGTCAGTTAGGTTTTCATTGGGCTCCATTGCCACTGGCCGCAGGTTCTCCGGTGAGCACAAGTTGCCGTGTGGCTGAGGAGTCTTGCCCGTGTCCTTGTCTGAGGCTCAGGCCTCTTGCTGTGGCCAGCAACTGTGAGCCGGGTGGAGTCGGTAGGCACAGAGTCCAGCCTTCCTGGCCCACAAGCAGTGGGGACTGGAACATACCTGTGACAGCTGAGGCTGGTGGAATCAGATCCCCTGGCAGCAGTAAGAGGAAGCATCTTAACTGGCTTTGGGCAGCCCAGGCTGGATGTGTGGTGTGAACCGTCACAGCCCTTGGGAGGTGGGGGTGCTAATGTCATTGGAAACAGTGCAGCTTGGGGGAGGGTGCCACATTTATATGGTGGAAAGAGATCAGCTCCACAGTTTGGCCCCAAGGTGACAGGAACCCGAGTCCAGGTTTTGATTCCCAGGGTGTAACAGGCTCCATAACCCAGGTGCCCCAGTGTGGTCAGTGGGGCATGTACCAGACATTTTCCCAGTGAGGGCAACACCTTCTCAGCCCAGGTCCTCCACTGTCATTGCCTGAGCCTCACCCACAAGCTGGCACTAGCTACATGCCTGCTATGCACCAGGCCAGGCAGGGAGAAGGTCCAGAGGGTGAGTGGGGGCTGCGCTTTGCCCTGGGGTACCACACCTTGAAGGGAGGAAACCACACAGCCTCATTGATGGGTCCTATGGAAATCCAGAGCAGAGGGTTCTATGAATCTATCCACTTAAAATGGGGGAGGGGGGTGCAAGTAAGCCTGGGTCCTCATAGCATCTGCCCAAAGAGCTCATCATCCCTGCCCCAAATCCCACTGCCCTGGGGCACACAACCCCCAGAAGGGACCCTGTAAATCTCCAGAGGCCACATTGCCAATGTAGACACGGCCATCTTGCCCCTACGAAGGAGGCCAAAATGTCCCCGCCCTGTGGCCAATTCTTCCTGAAGCTGCATCCTCGCTTGATCAGTGCTGTCCCCGCATGGGTTGGTGACCTTCCCTCCCCTACACCGTGGAGAACAATAAACAAGGGGCAGCGAGGAAGGGAGAGCCAGCATGGAGGTGCCCGTGAAGACCACAGAGCTATTTCATGGAGGCCAAGTGGGGCTTGGGTGGTTAGAGATGGTTAAGCCAGGGTCTAAACGGGGTCTGCATAAGAGGAGTGTGCCCAGGCAAGTGGCCGCCAATCCGAAAGCCACAAGAGTCTCCTGCCTGTCAGGTTCCTAGGGGTAAACAATCCAGGATGGCCAGGAGCGGCAGAGGTGAAGGGATGGGTCCACATGCGGGTCTCTGTGCTCGCCCTAGTGGTTTACACACGCGATGCTTCATCATTGATAGCGCCGAGCCGTGTTCTAGGACATTAAGTTCTTTCCATCTGGCAGGCTCTGTATTCTTCAGCCCACACAAGGGAGGGATAGCTCCATCTGTAGGCATGAAAGGTGTCACTCTGATGGCTCTAGAGGCCTATTGGGCCTACTAGCCTGTCTCTGCCCCCAGCCCATTTCTCTCAGATGCTGTGTTCCTCACACATCCTAGAGAGCCTATGTTTGGATCTTGATTAAAAATGGGCGTGGTTCCTCTCCCACATCCTGGGGTGTGGGGCAGCCATCACCCTGGAGGGTTCTTAGCAGTGGACTGGCTGGATCAGGTCACACTTAAAGCCCCTAGGGAGAGCCTCTACTGGGAAAAAAAAATCCTGGGGCTCATAAGATAAATATTCTGACAGCACACGAGCAGAGTGATCACAGGCCCTCCTGCCTCAGTTTCCCCAGTCCTGAGAGGAAGGAGTTATAGCAGATGTTGAGGTAATTTCTGGTTTGGGGTGGTTCTGGGTGACACTCCTGCAGCTGCTTGCACAGGGCTCAGAGCTACTTCCTCTGTGACGCCTCCTTCCTCAGACTCAGGGTACTGGGTGGGTGTGGGGGTCCCCATCAGAGGCCTGTTAGGGAATAGCTAAAGGTCCCCACGAGGCTTCTGGTTGGCATCTGCTAGGATGAATCTCTCATGTATGTGTCTGAGGCTAAGAATCTAGACAGCGTCCAGGACACAGAAGTACCCCTCATCCCCAGAGGACAGCATAGCCTTTGACTCAACAGGCCCTGGGGACCCTGATCCCTCCCAGCTGGTTGACACTGGTTTACTCACCACCCAACCTCTCTGAGCCTCCTCTCTTCAGCGGGCAAACGGGTTAGAGGTCAGGGTCTTACCCAATGCTGGCTCCAGAGCTACCGGAAGCAAGAGTTGTGTCCATGTGGGTGTGAGCACCTGGGGGGGGGGTTTCCAGGACCCCAGATGGCCATGATGAAAATCTGTCCCCTGTCCGTGGTGTCTGTGAGTGACAGATGTGCCAATTAATGGCATGAGCTAAGAGGACACAATGTAGAGACAAGGTCCCGTTTGAGCTGTGTCTCTGCCAATCTTCCCACTGCTGTCTCCTCTAGCCACGTCTGTCTTCTTCCCATGAGCCTCGGGCTGCAGTACACAGCGGCAGCAACAAGTAGCCACAGGAAGCAGAGAAGCTGCAGACACTGTGTGCCCACGGAGGAGTACAGAATGTTCTCGTGTCTGTCTGACTTTTTCCCAGTGGGAACTGTATGTCCCTCGTGATCAGTGCCACACCCTGTCATCTGTGTGCTCTGGTGCCTCCTCCCTGGTTGGCTGTACTCACCAAGGAAATGGCTTGTGGGAGTGGCCAAGCATCTGAAGGTGACTGTAACCAGTGTGCAACAGGCTTTAATCCAAACAGGAGCGCGCGCACGCGCACACACACACACACATACATATACACATATATGTGCATACCCAGGAAACATACATGTATACACACACACACACACATGTGAACATAACTTACACTTGTTCATGTGCCCACACATGCAGATGCACACACACAATGTATTCACAAATGCACACATCCGTGTGTGCACGTGTATATACTCACACCTGTGAGTGTAATTTGCACATGTTCAGTAATGCTCCTGTGAACATACATATGTATACTGAGAACAGATATAGGCACTCATGCATACCTGCACACCCAGGAATACCACATACACATGTCCACAGGTGTCCAAAAATACATTCGCATGTGCATACATGCACCCACATGTGAACACACACATACATGCTCGGCAAGAGGCTGTGAGAAGATCCTTGGGCTTCCAGGCATTACTTAGTGGCTTGTTTTAATTTTTCAGTCTGCCTGCTTGGTTTCCACTATCGGGAGTTGCTTGGGAGGTAAACATGAGATTCCCCAGGCATTTGGGCACAGGTGACAACCTGAACGACCTCCTGAGCATTTCCTGTGTGTGTGAAGGGCATGGAGCCAGCACACGCCTGATGGGGGGAGGGGGGACCTCTCCTGGGGCAGTGGCAGCCTCAGGCTGAGTCACACAGCTCACCGTGTGTGTGCCAGTAGCTGTCTGGTCAGAGGACCACGAGGGGATGATGTCCTGGGGCGAAGGTGGTATTCTGTACCCTCTAGAAAATGAGGCTTCGTGCCTATTGTGTGTCAGGTACAACCATGGTTTCCTGCTCCTTCCTCGGCCTCAACAATGTGCCTGCACTTCATGGCTGTGGTTGATTGACAGCTAAGGCCATCAGTGCAGGGACACGTACCACCCACACGCTGCTCAAATCCTCATCTGTTCAGCAGACACTTGTTGAGCAGCTCCGGCTGCTCCTGCTGTCACTGGCACCCACCTGAAACCGCTCCTGTGCAGACACAGGTGTTGCATCAGAAAACATGCGGTGGTCCCCCCACAGGCCGGTGGTCTACCACTGCTGACCTGACTCTGTGCCTAACAGAAACACTCCCACCCCCCCCAAAAAAAATACAGACCATTTCTCTGTCCCTCCCACAAAAGTGACCTTGGAGGTGGTGTCGCCTGTCCCACTCCACCGTTTCCAGTCCAGACTCCTGCCAGGCAGTCGGTGCTAGAAATGCTTGATGAGTGAATGGATTTAAACTGTGAGTCAGTCACTCGGGTGGTTAACACTCCTATCTTTACGTCAAAGCCCTAACCCATTTACCCTTGACAAACTAGAACTGCCCTCTAATACATATAGAGTCTCCTTGTAGTTAGTGTCAACTGTAAATTAAGTGTAGGGACAGCAGCTAGAGTCATGTGGCCTCCATGGCCTCCCATTTGGTTACAGCTAGTGCCTGACTAATGTGAGCTTTTAGGCCTGTGTCTCAGTTTCTTACATCCAGTCTCTTCCCATTTCTCCCCACTGTCTGTATCTAACTAGCGGGAAATGTCCCCTTCTGGTATCCATAGGTGAGCGCATGGGCGACGTGCAATAAACAAAGAAGCTGCAGGGCCAGAGCCCAGCCACTCGGGAGAGGCAAGAGGCCTTCCTGCAAAGGACTTGTTCCTCCCTGGGTCAGTGGGACAAAGCAGGTAGGCAGGATGGAGCAGGAAGGTATCTCGAGGCTAGAAATGCCAGGCTCCTGCTGAGCAGGCACAGGGATAGCTATCTCTCAGAGCCTACGACCAGGAAAACCAAAAAAAAGAAAACAAAAAACAAAAAACAAAAAAAAACTGGCATCAATATTCTCCCTCTTCCTAATCCGATGTAATAACAGTGTGTGTTACACTGGCGCTGTCTTGCTGCGTTTGTCTTTCTATATAGTGGTTTTTATAATGACGTCCTTAGTTTTAATAAAGGAGAAATCGAGTCAACTGTTTTCCCTGGTTGAAGCTGGTTTTGGTTTGAAACATACGCCTGCTGGGGAACCTGGGCAGTGTAACTTCTTGCGGTTGCCCGAGGAGGGAGAGGCTGGGGGGCTCAGCCTGGGGGCATCGGGGGTCACTAGGTCCATCGTGAAGAACTCAAGGTTTGTTCAAGGTCAAGGACCAAAAATAAGGCCAGGTAGACCCTGTCCTGAGTGGCTGCAGCCTGAGTTGCATGAGGAGGAGAAGGGTGACAGCCAGATAAGGCGTGGGAGCCTGGGTGTGGCTTTCCTGAAGCCCTGGGTACCCTCCTGGGGGAACCTGGGTGTGGAAGTCTGATGCCCTGGGTTTCCTGCTGGTGGAGCCTAGGCGTGGCTGTCCTCCTGTTCTGGCTCCTCCCTGGGAACAGCTGAGCTTCTTAGGAGAAGACAATGGATCTTCTCTGCCACAGTTCCCACACCAGGGCACGGGCTTCACACAGGAACACATCCCCATCTCCCCTAGGTGAACACAGTAATACTCCTTGTGTGTCCAGTGAGGGCACAGAGTAGCCTTCATTAGTAAGCATTGTTTTCCTGAAGAACCACTGTCCTCTCCTTTGGTCCCTCACCTGGAGGACACCATACACTCTTGGCCTTGGAAGCCTCAGGCCCAGGAAGTGCAGCTGAGTGACATGGGGCGTGGGTAGTAGGCTGGGTACAGGCTTGGGGTAGACAGACTTCACAGGTCTATCCTCTGGGGCATCTAGTGGGTTTTGAACTTGGAAAGACAACCAGGCGTGGTCTCCTGGTAGCCAAATGGTGACCATGGACACTAGAGTCACACGGGATTCCCACAGGCCAGGTGCTTCTCTGAGGAGGAGAGTGGCAGACCAGCTTCCCAAGGGAGGTACCTACATGCAGCAACCAGACCAAGAGACAATTGGGACCGTCATCCCTTATCCACACAGGTGTCAGCCACCTAGATCACAGCATCCATGTCAGGGTACCTCACCCCTCCATTTCCTCTCTTCCCTCTATTGGAAGAGTTTTTTCATCTTCGCTATTGGACCATGATCATTAGTGCTCGACAAGGGGAAAGGAACTTGGCAGCTAGCATTGCCTGGGTCTCTCAGACACACCCTTCACCCTAGAGGACATTTGCTCAAATACAGAAAATAATGGAGGACAACTGAGGAGATATTACAGGATGAGCCCAGGCTGCCAGGCCTTGAATTTGGGATAGTTATGGATCCCTGTTCCCCAGGGATTAGAGGGCATGAGCCCTCACAGCCCACCCCTAGATCCCAAACCTGAGTCCATTGCTCCTGCCCCTGCCCCCACCCCCACCCCGGGGACAGATCAATAAATAGGATTAAACAAATAATGTGTTTTCACCAGTTTCACTTCTCACTCTACTCAAAGACACCGACAGCCTGTCCACACACAGCCTTGGGGGTATTACAGCAACTTTGTCCCTGTCTTAGGGTTTTACTGTGACCAGACACCATGACCAGGGCAACTCTTATAAGGATGACGTGTAATCGGGGTTGGATTACAGGTTCAGAGGTTCAGTGCATTATAATCAAGGTGGGAACATGGCAGAGTCCAGGCAGGTATGGCGTGGGAAGAACACATAGTTCTGCCTCTTCATCTGAATGCTGCTAGAAGACTGGCTCCCACGTGGTTAAGAGGAGGGTCTCATTGCCCACCCCAACAGAGACACACTTCCTCCAAGAAGGACACACCTCCTAATAGTGCCACTCCCTGGGCCAAGCCTATTCAGGCCACCATAGTCTCAAACTGCCAGAACTTGGAAGCAGCCAAGCATACTTCAGCAGAAGAATGAGTCAATAGACAAGGGGATGTCGCGCAGTGCTAAAGAAACATGTGCTATCATGCTAGGAAAGACTGAGAGGGAGGGGAGCTTGAGGTGCATATCGCTGAGTGCAGGAGGCTCCTCTGAAGAGAATGGTGGTTCATGGTTCCCAGTTCTGTGACATTCTGGAAAGGGAGGAGGAGCCCAGGGATTCCAAGGCAGTAAAGTTGCCCTGCATGGTGCTAAGGTTGGGTCCCTAGCTCCACACCTGCGTCAAAACCAGCAGGACACACAGCCACGAGTGCACGGACCTCCAGGAACATCCAGAAGCCGGGTGGTGATGATTTGTCAATGTGGGTCACTGACTGCGTCATGGACGTGACTCCAGCGGAATGTTGGATCTGGGGACACTACACATGTGGGGGCTGGAGGTGTCGTGAACTTGAAGCTACACTTAAAAATATTTGCTCAAAAAATAGAAACCAAATGAGTCCAGAAATAAGGCCAAAGGTCTGCATCCATCCTTTTAGCTCAGGGTGGTGATGGATGCTGGAGCCAGGGTGACTACACCTAGTCACCTGCTTGCCTGTGACAGGAAATGCCAAGAAATTTACAGAAACCAAGAGCTATGAGTTCAAAGGGCCTCAGAACACTGCATGTGAAGCTGTTAACCAATTGATTTCTACACACTAATATTGATTATATACGAACTAATATCGAGAACTATTATTGAGATATATGAACAGGAAAGTTTAAACTACTGTAACAGCCATGGGTTCTCCCAAAATTAAATACTTAGATGCAGATATAAATGTAACGTACAGGACTTAAACACACACACACACACACACAAAACAACTAAACAAAACAAAATAAAAACACATTGAAAGAAACCAAAGACAATCTAAACCAAAGAAAGAAATGCCTTGATCATACATCGAAAGACCCAACGTGATAAAAAATGTCGATTCATCCTGCCAAAAGCTCTGCTCTATGAAAGTTCCTGTTGAGAAGAAAAAAAGACAAGCCACAGACAAGAGGAAAGCATTTGCAAACACATATGCAACAAAGAACTAGTAGCCAAACACATAAAGATGATTCAGAACTAAACATCAGGATGCTGGAGCCTCCAAAGGAGGGGCTGGGGATGTGGCTCAGTCTGTAGAATGCTTGTCTAGCAGGCACAAGTCCGAGTGTTCAGTCCTGGGCATGAGGATGCATGGTTTGTAATCTCAGCATCTGGGAGACAAAGGCAGAAGGATGAAAAACTCAAGATCATCCTCAGTGATACAGTAAGTTTAAGATGAGCCTGAGATATGTCAGAGGAGAAGTTGGGGGGAGAGGAAAGAGAAGAGAAGAAGACATGCGGAAAATAGTTAGAAAAATCAAACTGTACAAGAGCACAGAAGGCAAATGATTGTGATGGACACCAATGACCTATTTTAATTTTGTTGGATGTGCTTTTAGCCTTGTGTCTAAAGCACTACTTCTTAATCAAGCTTGTGAAGACCCTCTGTCTGACAATCTAACCCCTCCATATATGCCTTTGGTCATCCTAAGCTAATTTTGCACATGGCCAAGTTTAGTTCCAACTTTATTCTTTTGCATGTGGATATCTGAGTACCTTGAGACACCATCCTGTGTCAGAAAGCAACTATTTATAGATGTGAGGTTTATTTCTAAATTCCATCCCAGTGACTAATACATCTCCCAGTGCCAAGAACACAGTCCTGATGAGTGTTGTAGACAGCTGAGCCTTCTCTGTTCTAGTCAGTATTGACTGAGCTGTTCTAGTTCCTCATGGGGCCTGTGAACTTTAGGATCTGCCTCATGCGAGGTCTCTGCAGGGAAACCATCTAGGGTGCCAAGGGGAACTCTGTCATGTCTACAGTTCATCCTGGAGAACATGGCCATCTGAACCTTACCACGTCTTCCACTCCATGAACATGGGATGTCTTCCCATTTGCCCAGATCTTGCTTCGTTATCTCTTTCAGAGCCCAAGTCATAACCTTTGTGATGCTAATCTTGGTTGTCAAGACAGCTGGGTAGTGGGAATCTCAATAGAAAAATTCCCTCCAACTGCTTGATCTGTGGGAGTGCCTATGGGGAACTGCCTTAATTGAAGATTAATGTAGGAGGGCCCCGCCCACTGTGGGTAATAGCATCCCTAGGTAATAGCCTAGGTGGTCCTCGGCTGCAGCTGAACTGTGAGCCAGAGAGGAAGCCAGTAAGCAGAATTCCCCCATGGTTTTTGCTCCAGGTTCCTGCCTTGAGTTCTTGTCCTGACTTCCCTCAGTGATGGACTGTGACCTAGAATGGTAAGCTGAAAACTGCCACAATGTAACATCACAGAGCACCCAACAGAACAGCAAAGTCAAGGATTACAGCAAACATTGATGGGGATGTGGAAGAGAGGGTGGTATTCACATTACAGTACAGTGTAAACCAGCCAGGCTGGAAATAATCTGTCAGTTTCTTTTTAAGGATCACAGGGCAGGGATGGTGGAAGCAAATGCCTCTGTAGTTAAGACCACTGGCTGTTCTTCCAGAAGACTCAAGTTCCCAGAAACCACATTAAGCAGCTCGTGACCTGTAATTCCAGTTCCAAGGTATATGATGCCCTCTTCTGGCCTCCACAGGCACTGCACCCTAGTGCACACACACACACACACACACACACACACACACACACACACTTATATGTAATTAAAAAGAAAAAGAATCAATCTTTAAAAACTGAACATGGGGGCTAGAGAGATGGCTCAGTGGTTAAGAGCACTAACTGCTTTTCCAGAGGTTCTGAGCTCAATTCCAGCAACTACATGTATCACAACCATCTGTAAGGGAATCCAATGCCTTCTTCTGGTGTTTGAAGACAGCAACAGTGTACTCATATACATAAAATTAATAATTCTTTTTAAAAATTTCAAATTATTACTTATTATTACTTATTACATAGCCCAGGAGTCATGCCCCAGGTATTTGTTCCAGATAATTCAAAACTAAAATCCACATAAAAACCCTCACTGCTCACAGTGGCTACACTGGAAAAAGCATCACACAGGAAACAGAGTTTCTTCTCCAGGCCAGTGACTAGACAAACTGTGGTATGTCTACCCTGTGGAATACTAGATAGCAGTACAAATGAGCTGCTTATATACAGAGAGATCTGAGAATTAGTATTTGGAGGCAAAAAACTATATGCTGTAATATACTGTATATTATATATAAATTATATACTGTATGGTTCCATTTCTATGACATGCCTAAAGCTTATCAAAGACATGGTTAACATATTAATGATTGCCAGGGGTCAAGGAGATGGGGTGTGCAGGAGGGAAGAGGGAGTGGTTATGAGAGCGGTCAGGCAAAAATGACACATACCCTTAGTGCCAGTATTCAAGAGACAGAGGCAGGGGGATCTCTGAGAGTTCAAGGCCAGCCTGATCGACATAGTTACAGATCTGTTTCAAAATAAACAACAGAGAATATAAGATTACTGTCTTAGTGAGGGTTTCTATTCCTACACAAAACATCATGATCAAGAAGCAAGTTAGGGAGAAAATGGTTTATTCAGCTTATACTTCCACACTGCTGTTCATCACCAAAGGAAGTTAGGACAGGAACTCAAGCAGGTCAGGAAGCAGGAGCTGGTGCAGAGGCCATGGAGGGATGTTCCTTACTGGCTTGCTTCCCCTGGCTTGCTCAGCTTGTTCTCTTATAGAGCCCAGGACTACCAGCCTAGGGATGGCACCACCCACAAGGGGCTTTCCTCCATTGATCACCAATTGAGAAAACGTCTTACAGTTGGATCTCATGGAGGCACTTCCCCAACTGAAGCTCCTTTCGCTGTGATAACTCCAGCCTGAGTCAAGTTGACACACGAAACCAGTCAGTACAAGTACATAATTAAAATATTTAAGCTTGAGCTCTACAGTGATCACATTAAATACTTGTGAATGGAGAGCTTTAAGTGGAGCATAATGTCTCCACACGTGTACCATGGCATATACACGCATGTACATGCGTATGTGAAATGTACATACGTGTACATGTGTGCATGTATAGACAATAAATAAATGAGAAGATTGTTTAAAAACCATGTATTTATAAAAGATATTCATGGCACGAGTCTAGAGGTAGAAAATGAAAATTAAGAAAGGGGAAAATGCACCATGCTCACCTACCCAAGCCAGTGAGCTAACCAGAGCCTGGATTGATGAAACTGGGGACAGGAAAGGAGAGGGGAGTGAAAGGCAAAGGGAGGGGAGGTGAAAAGAGGAGGGGAGAGGGGAGGTTCAAATGACTAAGAAACAGACAGCTCATGAGCCAGCAACTGTGTCCAAATTGATGCTGGAGTTTAGCTGGCAGAAAGCTAATGAGCAAGCCACACCTCCCACAGATTAAAAATAGATTGTTAAAAGAAACAGAGAAGGAAAAGAGCAATGGTGATAAACAGCCAAGAGGGGGAGAAGTTAAACATTGTGGAGGGCCACGAGGAATTTCTAGAGAAGCTAGAACCCCATGGCTCCCCAGCAAGACTCTTCAGGGTGCAAGTGACTGGTGTGTGTGTGTCAACGTGACACAGGCTGGAGTTACCACACAGAAAGGAGCTTCAGTTGGGGAAGTGCCTCCATGAGATCCAACTGTAGGGCATTTTCTCAATTAGTGATCAAGGGGGTTGGGCCCCTGTGTGTGGTGCCATCCCTGGGCCGGTGCTCTTGGGTTCTATAAGAGAGCAGGCTGAGCAAGGCAGAGGAAGCAAGCCAGTAAGGAACATCCCTCCATGGCCTCTGCATCAGCTCCTGCTTCCTGACCTGCTTGAGTTCCAGTCCTGACTTCCTTTGGTGATGAACAGCAGTGTGGAAGTGTAAACTGAATAAACCCTTTTCTCCCCAACCTGGTTCTTGGTCATGGGGTTTATGCAGAAATAGAAAACCTGCTGGGCAGTGGTGGCACATGCCCTTAATCCCAGTACTTGGGAGGCAGAGGCAGGTGGATTTCTGAGTTCGAAGCCAGCCTGGTCTACAGAGTGAGTTTCAGAACAGCCAGGGCTATACAGAGAAACCCTGTCTCGAAGAAGCCAGAAAGAAAGAAAGAAAGAAAGAAAGAAAGAAAGAAAGAAAGAAAGAAAGAAAGAAAGAAAGAAAGAAAGAAAGAAAGAAAGAAAGAAAGGAAGGAAGGAAGGAAGGAAGAAAGGAAGAAAGAAAAAGAAGGAAGGGAAGGAAAGAAAAGGAAGGAAAGAAAGAAAGAAAGAAAGAAAGAAAGAAAGAAAGAAAGAAAGAAAGAAAGAAAGAAAGAAAGAGAAAGAAAAAGAAAAATAGAAACCCTGACTAATGCAGTCACACATAGTCTCAGAGCAAGCAGTTGAAATCACTGACGGGTTAAGCACATCCTTGCCCAGTGAGGTCAGACAAGCAGCCCAGGGGGGACCAGAATCCACAGACAGGCAACAAAGTCAGGGGCAGCCCCAGGCCAGGGGCTGGGGGACCCACATGAAGACCAAGCTGCACATCTGCTACATATGTGCAGGGTGCCTAGGGTGTGGCTGGCGGTTCAGTTTCTGGGAGCCCCCAAGGGTCTGGGTTAGTTGATTCTGTTGCTCTTCTTGTAGATAGCCAAACATGAGACGGAGTTTAGTGGATCGTGTAGAAGAGTTGGAGGAAGGATCGAGAACTCCATACATTTTTATTGTTCATAAATACAGAAATGTTTGCAAGTAAAATGCCCCCGGGGGCTCCATGTTTGAACATTTAGCCCCTAGCTGCTGATCCATTCTGTTTGGGAAAGCTACAGTGCCTTTAGCAGGCAGGGTCGGTCTCCAAGGTTACGGCTTAGCCTTCTTCCAGCCTTCTGTCTCCTGTTCTGCTAAGATATCCACCAACATCTGCAATTACCACAGAGAGCCACCTGCTGCCATTTCTCCATCCTGGTGGACTGTGCCACCTCAACCACAAGTCAAAATAAATCTCTCTTCTCAGACTTGCTGCCCGTGTTCATTCAAAGCACAGAGAAACTGGTTGATGTAAAGAAGCGAGGAGGAGGAAGAAGAGGAGGAAGAGGAGGAAGAGAGGTGCTGACAGACATGGTCATGTGTCTCTTGGGCCTTTGAACTGGGTCATGGAAGGAACATGGACAAGTTTGCAGCTCAGAGGTAGATACGTCCTAGCATGCTTTGAGCAAAGATGAACATGTGCGAGTTCACCAAGTAAAGTATCAGCAATAAAGATTACAGGTGCTCATGGTGTGTGCTGCCGCCGAAGGCCTTACTGAAGTGTGTGTTCTGTGCAGCCGCTGGAGGCAGAATCGATGTCTGTGGTACCTGCTGCACCAAAGTCCACGTGGAAGTCCACGATTTGTGCTGCTGCTGCTGCTGCTGCTGCTGCTGCTGCTGCTGCTGCTGTTATGGGGAAGAAAATTTCTTTTGCAGTGGGGCTGGTGACTCCAGACTCATCACTGAGGGTGAGAGACACTGTAAGCTTCTGTGACAACCTTTGTTCCCACTACCCCTCCCCCCAAAGAATCAGTCTGTACAGGAAGCTATTAAAGCATATCCTTAAAAACTGTGATAAAGACGCTGAATGGAGCTCCTCACAGTCGATAGCTTCTGGCGGGGCATGGAGGGAGGACATGGCTATCTTTAAGGGGCTAGCCTCTGGGAATTTGACCATGCTCCCGTGAGTGTATAAGAAACGCCAACTTTGTATCTGTTTTTCTTCCTTCCTGTTTTTCTTTCCATTCTTTGGAGATAACAGACCTAGGAGGAATGGGAAGTAAGTGTGATCAGGGTGCATTGTATGAAATTCCCGAATAGTCAATAAAAGTATTATGTCAAGGGAAAAAAAACTCAAGAAGTGTCAGAGAGAAGGGGAGGGAACTTTACCAGGAACTGGGCTGGAGCCAAGAATCTGGTTGCATTCTGCCTGTGTCCTGAAAACTTCTCATGATTATGTAGGCGGAAAATTCAAAATAATTGAAGATAAAATTAAGCTCATTAGGTAGCCACAAGTATCCAGTGTAGCTTGGTGAGAGGCTGCTCCTGCACTAGGCTCAGGGAGCTGGGCATACTTTGTCCTGTCTCCTGGATGACCTGCGCTTCTCTGAATGAGAGACGCTCATATATTTGAACACTTGATCTAGAGTTGGAACTGTCTGGGAAGGATTAGGAGGTGTGGCCTTGTTGGAAGAGGTGCGTCACTAGGGGTGGGACTTTGATGTTTTAAGAGACCACATCTCTCCCTCTCACTCCTTCTCTGCCTCCTACTTATTTACAAGAAGTAAACGCTCAATTGTTTCTGTCACCATGCATTCACTTGGCCATTGCAGACCCTAACCCTCCTGACCCATAAGCCCAGCTAAACACTTTCTTGTATAAGTTGCCTTGGTCATGGTGTTTTATCACAGCAACAGAAAAGTGACTAAGGCTGAAAGTGAAGCAAGAAGTCCTGCAGAGACATAAAATTCTTGAACATGGGGAGATATTCCTTACCAAGCCTCAATGCCCTGAAGCTACAGGAGACAGGATGAACACTTGGTCATAAAGAAAACACTAGATCATAATTTTTTGGTTTTTTTACCTGATGGAAGATGACAGAGTCAACATCAGGACAAGCAGAGACTTGGAACACAAAACCCTCAAGCGAGGCTTGTTTGTAACATACTGAGAACACAGACACACTGGCAGAAGGGAACAAGGGACTCTGCAGGAAAGTGTGAGGGGTGTGGAGGGGCATTAACCACAAGGATCTGTCAGCAGATCGGGGAGCAAGTGAGACAATGAGATTGTGCTGGGCACCCACAAGACAGCCAGGAACAATTTTACAAGTCCTCTGTGGGCCAGTCCGCGAGTAGAGCAACTGTTCTGAATTCTAGAGAAGAGATTCAGAGCTGATAGTTCCATATAAAGTCAGATCGTTTTTATAGCATAAACTAGACTTCCTTGTCATATCAACTAAGTATTCTGTGTTTAGGTTAAGCTTTTTCTTAAGAGGGACAACAAGATATAAGCAGTGGTAGGTCGTCACTTGAGAGGCAGAGGAAGAAGGATTGATCTTGAGTTGGAAGCTAGCCTGGTCTACATAAAAAGAGGTAGCAGGATGCTGGAGGAAAAGCTGGGTCATAGAGCCCTTTCCTCTCAACAGTGAGACTGGAGAAACAATCTGAGGATATTTATTCAAAATGAATATGCCCTGTGATTCAGCATGAATAGAATGGAATTCTGTGTTGGATGGGAACAGTTTAACTCTGTGTGTGTGTGTGTGTGTGTGTCTGTGTGTGTGTGTCCTATCAACAGGGGATAGGTTTAAAGGATGTGTTAGTAACTAATAAACAGTTTTCCACCCAGAACACTCAGTGTGATTTTCACTCTGGCAGGGAGGTGTAAGTGGGAGAGATGGTGTGGGCAGGTGCCTCACTCACTCCTTGGCATAAGCGACCTCCTTCTGGAGAGAGTAAGAGTTTCCAGATCTCAGAACATGTTTCCAGCTTCATCCTGCTGTTCACGACGCAGTAGCCACAGACATGAAGCACCTTGAAGTTGACCGGGTTGGTAATGCTCCCTCTGTGACTTACTCAAGTCTAGACAGTCAAGCAAACAGCCCATCTGGCCCCGAGGTGCAGCGCTTGCCAGGCTCTGCGGGGCACGCACGGCCCATAGCCAGCTTGAAATGTCAACATGTCATCCCCTAGTGCTATCTTGGGAGAGATGTGCCGTGCACCACTGGGTCGTGTTCCACGGTAACAGTCAACAACTTCCAGAATGCCTACCATGGCAAAGGAGACACAATCAATATTCTGAACGTTTATTACGTTTGTTTTCAATATAATGTGTTTTTGAAAATGTTACTCATTCCTTGAGTACTTTGTTCAATGTAGGTTGATTATATATTCTCTCTGCTCCTTCTCCAAATCTTTGCAGATCCACCATCACCTCCTCAGATGTTCTCAACCTCATGCCCTCTCTCTTCTTTAAAAAGAAAATCCACTGATCAGGCACACACTTTTTCATGTGCTGCGATTCACACATGGAAGTATGGTTGGCCTACCAGGGGCCAGTGACGCCCTGAAAGAAAACTGACTCTCCCTCCCCAGAGGCTACCAAGTGAGTGTCCATAGCTCCTCGGCTGGGGCTCTGCATTCCTTCTCTCCATGTTGGAAAGTTAGCTAGCCTGATCATATGCAGACAACCACAACTGCTGTGTGGTCGTGTGTGCAGTGGTCTCATCATGACTGTGACTGGAAGACACTGCTTCATTTCAATCCTCTCTGAGCTCTGTCTCTTACAGTCTTCCCATCCCCCTCTTTCAGGATGATTCCCTGAGCTGAGGGATGGGATGGGGACCCGGCAATGGCAGAACCTTTGTTGACTCTAAGAACCAACTCAAACTCCCTAGGGTATATACCATCCACCATCACAGACGTCCCACGCTGGCTCAGACCACTGCCAATGGATGGAGGGGCCTGAAATTCCATACAACCACTTAGAGGGATGAATGAAGGGTATCACGCAGTGGACGTAAAAGGATTGTCACAAGGACCTGTCAATAAACCAAGCAGAGCAGGCCTAAGACTAAGACAGTGTGCAAAAAAGCACACTGTCAGCCATGTTTTTACAGCATGGTGACCCCTGGTGCCTGCCTCTCTAAACGCATCTGTGAACACTGGTGCACGACACCATAAGCTTCAGAAGAATAAATCAAAGCTTGGTTGGCCCGAGGATGGGCTGGGTGGGAAAGAGAAATGGGAGCCAAAGAAAATAGAAAAACAGACCCGAAGAGGCGGCCAAGAAAGCAAACCATGCATATGTTAACCCATTTGGCATTTGCGTGAAATCTATGGATGTATTTAGTTTATTCATGTTGCTTAAAAATCCATGTTTCAGCCAAGGCCTCCTCTGGACAGTGATTTAGTCTGTCCCCGTGCCGAGAGTCATTCCAGTTGAAACCAGGGCTTGGCTTTGAAATGCCGCAAGCATTCCTTGGAGGGGACCTTGGTCCCCAGTGTGACCATGCCGTGAAGGGAGGGCTTTCAGAACATGCTTAAATCGCAGTAGCTGTACCTCAGGACTGGATTCATGCCACCATAAAAGGACCTGGGCAAGCACGGGTACCCTTGTACTCTCTGCTCTTTGCCTTCGTCCATTTCAGGATGCAGCAGAATGCTGGACCCCATCTCTGACTTCCCAGAGGCCAGAACTGCAAGCACAAAAATTTCTGTTCATTTCTAAAGTATTGGCTATGGAGACTTCTGCTGAGCCAGCATGACACAGAGTAGGCAGTCATCTGTAACCATGCACCGTGACAAAGGCGTGGGCCATGCTCGTGCTTCTGTCACTCTGTGTTGTGTTGGATATGTCTGGGGCATGGGGTATGATGGGGTGAGTCTCTGCGGGACCGCCCTTGGCTCGTGGCTGATGCTGGCAGCTAGGGGATGGGACCTTAGCTCTCTTCCATGGGTTTCTCTCTCTGGGATGGCTTGAACTTCCTCACATGGTGACGGCTGGGTCCTGATGGAGACCACTACAAGAGGCAGAGGTTGGAGGGGGGGTCACTTATTTCAAGGTTCTATCAGCCTCAGGGCCAGCTCAGCATCATGGGAAAACAGAACTTATGTTGGGTGAGGAAGTAGTAAGACTGCACAAGGTAGGAGAGACTGTGAAGCCCTCTGGAAATCACCACAGCCATCCAGGCCCACAGCCCTCAGCACACAGAATCATGGACTCATTGAGACTGGGAGATGAAGGGAACATTAGTGCATATCCAGGTCAAATATCTCATTTGGTAATGGGGAAATGAATCTCTAGAGGGGAAGGCAAGGGCCTAGAGAGATGGCTCAGTGGTTAAGAGCACAGACTGTTCTTCCAAAGGTCCTGAGTTCAAATCCCAGCAACCTCATGGTGGCTCACAGCCATCTGTAGCAAGATCTGACATCCTCTTCTGGAGTGTCTGAAGACCGCTACAGTGTACTTACATATAATAAATAATTAGGGAAATGCAAATCAAAACAACCCTAAGATTTCATCTTACACCAGTCAGAATGGCTAAGATTAAAAATTCAGGAGACAGCAGGTGTTGGAGAGGGTGTGGAGAAAGAGGAACACTCCTCCACTGCTGGTGGGGTTGCAAATTGGTACAACCACTCTGGAAATCAGTCTGGCGGTTCCTCCGAAAACTGGGCACCTCACTTCCAGAAGATCCTGCTATACCACTCCTGGGCATATACCCAGAGGATTCCCCAACATGTAATAAGGATACATGCTCTACTATGTTCATAGCAGCCCTATTTATAATTGCCAGATGCTGGAAAGAACCCAGGTATCCCTCAACAGAAGAGTGGATGCAAAAAAAATGTGGTATATCTACACAATGGAGTACTATTCAGCCATTAGAAACAATGAATTCATGAAATTCTTAGGCAAATGGATGGAGCTAGAGAACTAGTAGAATCATACTAAGTGAGGTAACCCAGACTCAAAAGGTGAATCATGGTATGCACTCACTAATAAGTGGTTATTAACCTAGAAAACTGGAATACCCAAAACATAATCCACACATCAAATGAGGTACAAGAAGAAAGGAGGGGTGGCCCCTGATTCTGGAAAGACTCAGTGAAACAGTATTCGGCAAAACCAGAACGGGGAAGTGGGAAGGGGTGGGTGGGAAGACAGGGGAAGAGAAGGGGGCTTACGGGACTTTCGGGAAGTGGGGGGCTAGAAAAGGGGAAATCATTTGAAATGTAAATAAATTATATTGAATAAAAAAATTTTTTTAAAAAAAAGAGGGGAAGGCAAAATGTGTCCATAGAGACTAGACACCAGCTAAGTCTACAGACAAAACATTTGCTGTCCATTTTTCTAGTTTCTTGATGGATAAGACAAACTAGTTTTCTTGTCCTTGCCTAGACTATACATATTTCCATTCATCTATACACCATCCATCTTTCCATCCATCCATCCATCATGCATCCATCCATCCATCCATCCATCATGCATCCATCCATCATGCATCCATCCATCCATCATGCATCCATCTATCCACCATCTATCCATCCATCCATCATGCATCCATCTAATCACCATCTATCCATCCATCCTCTATCCATCTGTGTATCCAACCATCCAACCATCCATCCATTCGTCTGTCCATCATCCATCTATCCATCCATGTATAGTGACTGCCTTCTACATGCCCTTGAAGGAGTGGCCACCCCAACAATAGAAGAGAGAAAAGCAACAATAACTAAATATTGTGTGATAGAAGGCAGTGAGCACTCTGAGAGTAGAGTAAGACAAGAGAGTACAGTGTGGGGAAGGGCCACACCCAGATGGTGAAGGAGCCCAGTGGGTATCTTGGAGCATGGCAACTATCTTAGTTTGGGTTTTACTGCTGTGGACAGACACCATGACCAAGGCAACTCTTATAAATGCAAGAATTTAATTGGGGCTGGCTTACAGGTTCAGAGTTTCAGTCCTTTATCATCATGGCACGAAGCATACAGCATTTATGTAGGCATGGTGCTGGAGGAACTGAGAGTTCTACATCTTTGTTTTAGTCAGGGTTTCTAGTCCTGCACAAACATCATGACCAAGAAGCAAGTTTGGGAGGAAAGGGTTTATTCAGCTTACACTTCCACATTTCTGTTCATCTCCAAAGGATATCAGGACTGGAACTCAAGCAGGTCAGGAAGCAGGAGCTGATGCGGAGACCATGGAGGGATGTTCCTTACTGGATTGCTTCCCCTGGTTTGCTCAGCTTGCTTTCTTATAGAGCCCAAGACCACCAGCCCAGGGATGGCCCCACTCACAATGGGCCCAACCACTCTTGATCACTAATTGAGAAAATGCCTTACAGCTGGATCTCATGGAGGCATTTCCTCAAAAGCTGTGATAACTCCAGCTTGTGTCCACAAAAACAGCCAATACAATCTTCATCCAAAGGAAACCAGGAATGGACTGTCCTCAGACAGCTAGGAGGAGCCCATCCCCACAGTGACACACTTCCTCCAACAAGGCCCCATCTCCTAATAGTACCACTTCCTGGGCCAATCACATTCAAACCACCACAGCAACCAAGAAGAGGAATGTCCAGTGCAAATATCCTGAGGTGGGGGTGCCTTGTGCATTGTTGAGGAAATCTCAATATGGGTGCTGTTGTTAAAAATCAGGGGGGAGAGTCCCAGAGGTAATGTGAGAGAAGACACAGAGACCATAAAGTAGGCTCTGGGGACCTTGGGAAGAACTTGAGCTGTACTCCCAGTATAAGGCAGGATGACTCAAGAAGGTTTGGAGACTAGGGGTGTTGTTTTGTGTTTCCATATACTCTTATACTCTTACATATGAGCCTCTTACACTCTGAAAAGCAGGAAGCTGGAAATTGCTGTCTGGCCAGGTAAGGAGGGCGTCAGTGTCACTGTGCAGCCTTAGTTTTTAGTATAAGTGGCAAGGCCAACTAGAGATGACAGCCAAGACCTGGGCATCTCGGTACCACGTAAAGCCACCAAGCGTGATAAGATCAGTGAGGGAAGGAATTAAAAACAAAGATACAGAAACCAAAAGAACACCGACACATTCAAGGTAAGGGACCAGGAGATGCAGACAGAGGGCGAGGAAGACTGACCAGAGGGGTTGGAGGAAGTCACACTGTGAGTCCCAGGGCAGGTAGGAAGGGACTTAGGGATGGGAGCAAATGCTCCTGAAGGCTGGTGTGGCTGAGGCATTCTGTGGATCTCTGGGTTAGTGTTAAAGAATTAGTTTGCCTTCCCAGGGAGAAACTTCCAAGCACACAGAGGTTAATAAAGGAAGAACTCTGTAATAATAGCATACGACCTGTTCTGGCTAATACACAAAAAGGAACCAGCCCTGAACAGAAATCTTTGCTTGTTCAGGTTCATGGCCCCAAGTTACACTTTGAGCAGTTACCCATGGTCCACAGAGACAGAAGTGAGATGTGCAATGCAGAACTACTGCCTGTTTTAGTTAGGGTTTTACTGCTGTGAACAAACACCGTGACCAAGGCAAGTCTCATAAAGGACAACATTTAATTGGGGCTGGCTTCCGGGTTCTGAGGGTCAGTCCATTATCATCAAGGTGGGAACATGGCAGCATCCAGGCAGGCATGGTACAGGAGGAGCTGAGAGTTCTACATCTTCATCTGAAGGCTGCTAGTGGAAGACTGACTTCCAGGCAGCTAAGGTGAGGGTCTTAAGCCCACACCCACAGTGACACACCTACTCCAACAGGGCCACACCTCCTAATAGTGCCACTCCCTGGGCCAAGCATATCCAAACTATCACACTGCCATAGTTAGCCGGAGACAGACCAGTGCTGCTTTTCCTGGGCTGTCACCGGGGTTGTCCTACCTGGCTGGCAGAAGTACACTCTTCCTAATGCGAGGCACAGGGCTTAATGATGGAGCGGGACCCACTTAACCCCTGACCCAGAGTTGTCCCCTTTGAGATGCTCTGTAGAGGTTCTTTCCTCACAGGCCTGATGGCCAGCTGTGAGCCAAGGGTGTCTCCCTTTGTCGTGTGAATAGAGCCTAATCAGCAGCAATCTTAGTGAACGAATCTCCCTCCCCACCCCCACCCCACCCCGACTCCCACCACACACACTCCAGACTTCCCCACCTCCAAGTCAGGGTTTCTCTGTGTAGCCCTGGTTGTCCAGGAACTCACTCTGTAGACCAGGGTAACCTCAAGATCAGAGATCCGCCCACCTCTGCCTCCATACACTCCTTGGCTTTGAGCACTCCCTTAGCTAAGTTAGACTTTGGGTTATTTTATATAAATAAAAATTAAAAAAAAAAAAAACCTAAGACAGCTTAGTAGATCCTCTATAACATCCAGTTATTATTTCCAGTTTCTCCTATATCATGAAGATTAATCCCTGACCGCCACCCCGTAGGAGCTGGTCTCAGCATTGTATTATGGGACTTTGCTGGGAGACGGGCATGGGCAGGTAAGAGAAGGATAGGTAAGGGTCAAGAAAGAGAGGCTGTGTGGACACAGCTGCTGGGACACATCTGTCCTGAGCCGGGTGCGGATGGACTCCAGCCGAGTGCCCAGAAGAGAGTGATGTCCGTGCCCTGCCCCCAAGCTGAAGACCCGCTTTGCCCAGGGTGCCCCCCAGTCAGAGGTCCTCAACATCCACAGCTCTTCTGCCTGCTGCCAATTCCAAAAGGAGGCCAGCCTCTGTACGTGGGGCCTCGTTGCTCAGATGAGGGGGGACATACGCGCTTTCAGAATAGCATCCTGCCAGCATTCGGACAGCCTGCCTTCTCATTAATCCCCCCAGGAAATAACCAAGCGACTGGCAGATATCCAATTCCCAGAGCAGGAGGTGGCGAGACGTGAGGAGGGAGGAGGGCACGGGCCCGCAGGCAGGAACAGTTGCTAGAGATGTCTATTTGTGGTTCTCCGTCTAATGTCTGGAGTTGATAATGAATAGTTGCCCTTCCTTCTGCAGCGCGTGTCTGCGTGTTACAGGCACGGGGATGCTGCTGTCTCTTGTTTTTCCAGAACTACAGGAATGCCTGAGGAAGACTAGGTGTCACCCGGAGTCTTGAGGGGCAGGAGACACAGATCAGAGTCATTTGTCCCTGTGATACAGGCTACATGCTACCACGGGAGGGGGACTCACTGCTCTCTGCTAGAGACCCGGGTTCAATTCCCAGCAGTTCATAACTGTCTGTAACTCTAGTTCCATGGGCCCCAACACCCCCACACATACCTGTATGTAGGCAAAACACAAATACACATAAATAAAACCAAGTAGATTATTTTAAAAGCGATTATTAGTGTTCTTTCTGGTCAGAGATGATGGCCCGCAACGGCTGCCACACGTGATGGGCACTAGCTGCCCAACTTTGCCTGGCCATTTTCTTCACTTCCTGCATTGGGGCTGCCAGGCCTCTCACTAATAATTGTAAATCACTTTTTCAAGGTGGTGCTGAGAAAATGGCTGGGGGGGGGAGGAGGGGGCGGTGAGGACTCACCAGAACATCCAAAACCCAAAAAGGATAATGCTAATGTCCCTAACATTATGCAACCCAGTGCCACCAAGAAGAAGCTGCCTTGGTTACTCCGTGACTGGCTGGGGTTTTGTGGTTTATTTGCAGTACTAGTGTCTGAACCCAGGACCTCCATCTTGGTGTGATTTCTATTGCTGTGATAAAACGATGACCAAAAACAGCCACCTTGAAGAGGAAAGGTTGTTTACCATCATCATCATCATCATCATCATCATCATCATCTTCATCATCATCATCTTCATCATCCTGGAGGCAGGAGCTGAAGCAGAAACCATGGTGTCCTGCTGCTTACCAGCTTGCTCAAGCCTGATTTCTTATACAATTCAAGTCCAGGCCGCACCACTCATGGAGACCTGGGTCCTCCCACACCAATCATTAATCAAGAAAATGTCCCATAGACTCGCCTACGGGCTAAAATGAGAGTCATTTTCTCAACTGATCTTCCCTCTTCCCAGATGACCCTCGCTGTGTCGAGCTGACAGAAACCTAGCCAGTGCAGCCAGTGGACCGGGGCCTGTGTGTGTAATCAAAGCTCATTACTACACGCCCCGCCTCTTTCTTTTGTCTCTTTCTTTTGAAACAGGGGTTCACTGTGTCCTCAGGCAGGACTTGAACCGGAGACCCTCCTTCCTACCTCAGCCTCTCCGGGGACTAAGACTACATACAGGCCTACACCGCCAGACCATCGCGCGTTGGTTTCTAGTATCCCACTGCTCAGAAAGCCGCCCTCTTACCTTGACTGTGTTTTTTACATAGAACACTTCCCTGTAGCCGTGAATCATTTTGAACGGTGCAGAATTGTTCACCTATTAAAGCCTCTGCTGTTAAATTCGATCCACGAAGCGTTCATTTCAAAACAAAGAGTTTTCTCCTATGAAACACATTGATTAAAATGTCCCCCTGAGAAGGGATTCAGACTCTTGTAACGGGAATGAAATGTATGCAAGTGCCTGGTGACAGGCCAGTCACCAGCTAGGCTGGGGAGCCTCAATTCTTAGTGCCACCTTGAAGGGGTGGTGGGGTGGGGGTGGGGGGAGCTGTGTGGCCTCAACTGAGGATGGAGAGGCTTGTTCCCACAAGGCCAGGCAGCCTACAGAAACCGGGACTCTGATCAGCCTCACGGGTGTGAGGACCCAGGCTTTGTGGACATACAGACCTTCGTGAGATTCTGAGATTCGTTTTGTTATCTGCCACCACTGAGCTGCACTCCCCTCATGGGGCCGTCCCGTCTCCACTACCCTTCCCGCAGGGAGTGCTCAGGACCCCTCTTTATAGTTCAACTTTGGTTTTTTGGTTTTGTTTGGGAGTTTTGAGGGTCTTGCTATACAGTCCTGGTTAACCTGGGACTTTCCAGGTTGGCCTCCAATTTGTGGCAATCCTCCTGCCTTAGCCTCTGAGTGCTGGGACTACCAAGCCCAGCCTAGTTTATGGGTGCATGCCTGTGCATATGCCATAGCGTGCGTGTGTGCTTGTGTGTGTGTGCATGTGTTCTAGTATGTGTGTGTGTGTGTGTGCGTGCGTGCATGTGTGTGTGTGTGTGTGTGTGTTATGTATGCATGTGTTCTAATGTGTGTGTGGAATCCAGGGAGAAGCCTTGGATGCTATCCTTCAATGACCCTCTACCTCAGTTTCTGAGACAGGGTCTCTCGCTAACCTGGGATTCACCAATTGAGCTGGATTTGCTGGACAGCAAGCACCTGTCTCTCCCCTCAGAGCTCGGAGCACTGGCGCTTGCCACAGCAACTTGCTTTCACATAAGTGCTGGGGACCGAACTCGGGTCTTGGGCAGAGAACACATTATTAAATCAGCCATCTCCCCAGGCCCCTTCTTTATGTTTTACCACAGCAAAAATGGGTGTTTGGTGTTGCTATTTTGTTTCCTACCCAATTCCCTGGTAAAAGAAATCTCAACTCAATCAGTAACAAAACAAGCTATAAGCCTAGACTGGGCAGATCTCCCATTGCACTACTCTATTTCCATCTATAGTTTGGGACCGAGCTCTGAGCCACACAATTGGAGGAGACCCAGTGGGCAGGTGAATGAGGACAGGGCAGAGGCAGAGAGATGGGGCAGAGAGCCAAGGACCCATCAGGACCTGGAAAGGGCCTGGGACAGATCCCCTCAAGGATTCCAGGGAAATACCTGAATTGCAGCCACTAACCGCCAGAGCTGTGAGCATAAGCCAGCCATGTTCTATGAAGCCGCTCAGCTCATTAGCACACCTGAGGCTCAGCAGCAGAGATTTTGCCTTAGCATTGGCAAGACCCAGGTTTCATTTCCAACACTGAGGAAATAAATAAATAAATAAATAAATAAATAAATAAATAAATAAATAAAAAAGGGCAAAAACCTGCTAACAAGGCCAGGGCTCTGCAAACATTAGCATGAAGTGTGATTGGCCCAGCACAGACAAAGCCAAGCATCTCTCTGCTGGGCCTTCCTGCTGCTAACACCAAGAGTCCCCTCATCTGATTCCCTCAGAAATCCCAGCCTTGCCCTCACATCTTTCATGCATGGTTCTCCTGTCAGTCTGTGACCGGGGGACTTGGGACTCCTGGTAAATATGCATGTGTGGGCTCCTGGTCCGACAAAGGGGGAACGCATAGCCACAGCACATGTGTGGGCAACAAGTGCTAATGTTTCTCCTCCACCTTCCCGACAAACTGTCACTACTCTGTATGTCACACCAAACCCAGGACATTTCTGCCTGAGACTGACATTTCTCATGTGTGGTTTTCCTCTTTCCCACAGAGGCTGCTTGACCAATGTGTCGCCAAGTGTGTCTGAAACATTTTACTCTCACGTAAGATGTTCCTTAGAGGTATTCAGAAAGTGAGGGATAGGATGGCCTTGCTTACACTGCACAGCTAAAGTCCGGCTGGGCAGCAGGCATGGCTCTCCTCCTTTTCCTCCTCCTCCTCCTCCTGCTCCTCCTCCTCCTCCTCTTCCTCCTGCTCCTCCTCCTCCTCCTTCTCTAGGGCCTGAGAGAACGGAAACCCTGCCTGTCCCGGAAATGAAGCAGCCTAGAACTCCCAGCATCTGGCACAGCTCCTTCTGGGCCCGGCATGTTGGCCCATAGATGTTCTCAAATCTGGGCTCTGAGGAGACCCAGGTCCAACACACTCTCAGTTTACTTAAGGAAAGACTACGCTGGTACCTAGGGGTGACAGCATGACCCACTCTGCTGCCTACTGAGCCCAGTGGGGCTCCATCTCCCGCTGGGCTTCAAGCCCCCTCTGCTGCCCATATCCTCATCTCCTGGTGGTCCTTTGGTTCTGGGCTATTGGAAGAGAGACCTCCTCTATGCTCAGCACATGGCCAAGTGTGCCAGTGGGAAAAGATTCATGGCATCAGTTATAAAATGCTCAAGAGTGGTCCGCCATGATGCAGGGGTAAGCTGGCTCTAGTACTATGTGGTATGATGCCAATTTCTACCCTCAGATCTTAACATTTTCTAAACACCCAAGGCAAAGCAATGTCACCGGCCTCCAACAGGGTTCCAGGCTGTCCCCAGTGCTGTTTTGGTGCTTTATCTCGAAGCTGAGCTAGGCTTATGTGGAAACCAAGGCAGGGTAGTGGGAAGGTGAGAAGCTGCTAGGATGTTCTAGGCCAACATGGCGGCAGTAGAGCTAACTTTGATTGACATCTGCTAGAGGGTGAGAACACAGCAGAACAGAAGGAGAATCCTCTCACTGAGAAGAGAGAGCTGGGGTGTGCCAGAGGGCCCTCTCTGCTGAGGTGAACTATCCTACAAGTGACCATGACAACTTAGAAAGTGAAGACATGACCTGGAAGGAGATGTTCCAAGGATCCCTGGGTCATGGGTTGGGGCCAGCAATGTGGAACTTTCCCTTGGCCCTGAGCCTGACTCCACCACCACCACCATGGCCCCGGAACTCACTTAACCTGCCCTATTTGAACCAACAGTATCTGACCTAGGGGTAGGATAAGCTGTCACCCAGGCAGGACATCCATCACCTATGTAGCTCAGAAGGACATATGTCAAACCCTCAATTACCCAGAAGGTCAGCAACAGACAGGAGTAGCCAACATACCCCAGAGCCTTCCTTCCCCTGGACCCAGGCTAGCCGGCCTCTCAGCAGGTCCTCACTGATCCAACCTGGGTTAACATCACAGTCAGCCAGGAGGCTGAGCCGCTTCTGGCCCAAGACCCCCAGACACATCATGGCTTCACAGTGTGGATGGGACTGTGGTTAACAAGGCCACAGACCACATATAACAAGATCTAAGACACGGCATTTTCTGCCCCACTTCAAGACCAAAGCTAAAAGTGATTCCTGTGATCCAGAGATGGCGACTGCAGTCAGGGTCCAAAGGCAGGAACGCACAATAAGGAACGGATTCCGTCTGACCCCATTTTACACAGAAGGAAACTCCAGTTCAGAGAGAGGCCATGATTTACCCAAGAGCACATGGCTGTTAAGAGATCTGGTTGGAGATGGGGCCCAGCCTCCTCACTCTCCTGCCTCTCCCTCTAGACAGCAGAGGGTGAGGGGAGGATAAAACAGTGAACTCCATCATCCCTGTTTTCTTGGCTGAGCTGAGGATCCCACAAGTCCAGCCCAGGGGTCAGGGGAGTGTCAGGAATTGGTTACACTTCAACAGTGGCATCCTGAGGTGCCAGGGTTGCCAGAGGTTGGGGGCTGGGCAGCAGGGTGGCAGGGCAGCATGCCCAGATCTGCCTGACCTGTAAGAGTTAAGAGGTCACCACCAGTGTGTCTTCCGCCAAGTATTTACACAATGCCACCTGTGTGTCCACAGGCAAGACTCAGACAAGGCTGAAGGTTTTACTGCTGTGAACAGACACCGTGACCAAGGCAACTCTCATAAGGACAACATTTAATTGGGGCTGGCTTACAGGTTCAGAGCTTCAGTCAATTATCATCAAGGAGGGAAGCATAGCAGCAAACAGGCAGGCATGGTGCAGGGGGAGCTGAGAGTTCTACATCTTCTGAAGCATCTGAAGGCTGCTAGCGGAAGACTGGCTTCCAGTCAGCTAGGATGAGGGTCTTAAAGCCCCCACCCACAGTGACACATCTACTACAGCAAGGCCACACCTGCTCTGACAAGGTCACACCTTCTAATAGTGCCATTCCCTGGACCAAGCGTACGTAAACCACTACAGATACATAGAATGCTTCTCGGTTCCTGGCTCTAAATGCCAACTGTGATCTAGGCCCCTGGCCACATGCCTCATGTCACTGCATGGTCACTGGAATGGAGGAGGGGACCTTTAATGTTGTCTTTTAGAGAAGTGGTGGTAGTGGTAGTGGGGAGGAGGAAGAGGTTAACAATGTTGGTAGTGTGCTGATGATGATGGTGTTGATAATAGTGATGGTGGTGATAAAGACGGAGATGTGGTGACAATTGTAGTGATAATGATGATTGTATTGCTGCTGGTGATGACAGTGATGATGACAGTGATGGTGATGATGATGACAATGACAATGATGACTATGACGACCACGACAACCATGACCATGACCACGATGATGATAATCTGTTACTGATGGTAATAGAGATTATGGCAGTGATGGTGATGGTGGCAGTAAAGATGGGGGTGATTCTGGTAATTGTGATGGTGAAGATGGTACTGTTGGTGCTCATGGTGATGGTGGTGCTAATGATATCATGTAATAGTTTATTGAGTGTCCACTCACACTTCAACCTCCTTAGATGGATTCTCTTAGTAACTTTCACTAAAACCTCATGAAGATTAGATTGCTTCTTGCATCCATTTAACAGACAAGGACTCTGTGATCAGGGAGTTAAGGGACCTATCTGGAGTTTCCTGCAGGAAAAGGATGTATATAGGGACCACATGGCAGAAGCTGGCCCAAACATTGCATCCAAACCATCATGCCAAGCAATGGGCCCCAAACTCTTCACTCCACAATCCCTCTACCCATGCTCTAAGCCTTGCACCCAGAAAGTACACACAGAGAGGCCTATTGATCAGCGCAGACAGTGAAAGCTCTTGGGTAGCGAATCACCTTTTTTGGGTTCTCAATCAGTATGAAAAGTGTGTGGATGAATGAAAGAATCCTGACAATTGTTGGCCAGCCTGGGGTCAAGCCTTGGAAAACTCATTTCTGGGGTATCCTCCTTCTCTGTTTTCCACATACCCAGGCCTCCTTACAATCTGTGCACCACCACCCCACTGATAGAGAGGACCAGGATGTCCCCGGGGCTGCACCCTCCATGCATCTGGTGAGGACTCTGCGAGTTCTGGAATAGAAGGGGCTGCAGGCCCCTCCTCCAGACTTATAAGGGAAGGAGACAGAGGCAGTGGAGGAAGGGTGGCTTTGATCCATAGCCAAAAGAGTGGGGAGTGGGCAACACTTCTCTAGACAAGCTGTTCCTCACCAGCTGACTTTGGTAAAAAGAAAGAAAAATCACTAACACCATCTGTTCCCAGAGCGGGGCTGCATTGGGGCCGGGGGCTCCCCAGGCTCCTGTGGCCAGACCCAGTTTCAGAAGCTGAGACAGCTGCCCCTGGATTATTTTGGGAAGCGGCTCAACCCAGAGGCACCCCGGCCTTCGAGGCATTTCCCGTCACTCGTGAAGCTGTTTGCATGGCCGGCCGACCGGGGCTGCCAGCTCCTTCTCCAGCTCTAGCTTTGGATGCCTTCCCATTCAGCCCACTATAATTATCCTGCTTCTAACCTCTTCTTCAACAGCAGTCGCAACTGGAGTCAGATTTCACATCGCGGAGGAGGAGGAGCAAGAGGAGGAGGGAGCAGCCTCTGGACAGTGGAGCAGGCTTGGGAAGGGCTTTCCTCCCCTCAGCCTCCGGTGGGGCCACTTCCTTCATGCACCCCAAGTATCGTCTCCCAAGCTCCAGGCACACCCCACTCCCTCAGGGCATAGTGTGTTTCTTGCTGGGTAGCATGAGGCCTCTTGAGAAGAAATGACATCAGCCTGGAGAGAGCCTGGGGGATGACAGGCGCTAACCCATCGAGCAAGCAAGGCAGGAAAGAGGCACAAGGGAGACTGGACAATGAGTGAGCAGCTTCCGCCATGCCCAGAGGCTAGACGGAGGGTTAGAGCAGCTTTCAAAGACACCAGGATCCTGAAACAAGGTCACTGGGTCAGGTGTAGGATTGAAGTTAACAGAGATGAGGCAGGGAGACCAGTGACCCAGACTTCAGGGTGCAAGGAGAGAGAGTATAAACTGAAGGCTGGGAAAGGATGGACCCCAGCTCTCAAGAATGGGGAACCATGACATTAGATCAGAGAGAGCATACAGGGAGGCCGGAGGCAGGGGCAGGGACAGTAAGCCCTGATTTGGAGGTGAGGAGTTTGAACTGGCACCCCAACAGAAGCCAGGCACTGCATAGTAAAGACAAATGAGTCAGGAGGAAGCAGCCTGGTGGCTTCCAGGAGCTGAGGGAAGGAGGCGGAGTTACTAACCGATAAGGATGACTTCTGTGTGGAAAGAATCTGGAGAGGGTGGTGATGGTCCTTCAGTGACATGAATAAACCCAGCACTGCTGAGCCACATAGTTAGAGACAGCCCATCATGGAGACCAGGAGACGGTCCGGATGCTAAAACCATGGAGTCGCAATTATAAGGACCTGAACTCAAACCTGCCTTCAAGTTTCCATTGTAGTGGTAAAACACTGTGACCAGAAGCAGTCATCTTAGGGCTTATAGTCCATCATTCGGGGAAGTCAAGGGAACCCAAGAACTGAAGCAGAGACCATAGAGGAACCCAGCTGACCTGCTTGCTCAGCCTGCTTTCCTATAGCACCAAGATACACCAGCACAGGGGTGGCACTGCCCACAGTAAGTTGTGCCCCTCACATCAGTCATCATTAAGAAAATGCACCAGAGGCTTCTCCATGGGCCACTCTGATGGGTGTATTTTCTCAAGTGAGGTCCCCTCTTCCCGCATGACTCTAGCGTGTGTCAAGCTGGCAAAACTTGCCAGCACAGAACCCCGAGAATCTATTTTCAAAGGCTGATGCAGTGATGGGCATTTATAATACTGACACTGAGGAATGGAGGCAGGCTAATCTCAGGACTTCTTGGCTAGACAGTCCAGCCTACCTGTCAAGACCCAGGCCATTAAAAGATTGTCTAGCCAGGTGGTAATGGTGCACGCCTTCAATCCCAGCACTTAAGAGGCAGAGGCAGGTGGATCTCTGAGTATGAGACCAGCCTGGTCTACAGAGTGAGTTCCAGGGCAGCCAGGACTATACAGAGAAACCCTGTCTTGAAAAATAGACAAACAAAAGAAACAGTAACAACAAAAAGAGACTCTGTCTAAAGAAAAAATAAAATAAAAAGTAAGAAAGAAACAGCAAGTGAGGAAAGGTGCCCACTATGTCCTCAGACATTCACATGCACAACACAGGGCTGAGCAGGGACAGTGGCCCTTGTGGGGGAGGGGTGGGAACTGTAGAGGACGGAGGACCCAACCAACACCCCGTCCTCCAGGGAAGCAGAAGTGGTGAAGTCTGCAGCGGGAGGTCAGGACCCAGATTGAGAAGTGGGGATTAGAGACTGAAATCATCAAGTCCCCCCTATAATCTGTGGGCCCCCCCTAATCAGTGGGAACTGCAGGGAGAGGCCCAAGGCCAGCAAAGCCTCATCACATAGTCGGGGAGAGAGTTCCCGACTGGGAAATGAATGCAAGCAGAAATGGCACAGTCTCAGAGCTCAGGCAGCCCAACCGCCAACCACAGGGAGGGTGCTTAGGTCAGTACTGCCTCAGTGGTACCAGTGGACCAGTGTGCTCTTGAGCCACCAAACAGGCTCCTGTTATGCCTCCAAAGACCAGATGAGGGTGACAGTGTGACTCCGTGGTGGGGGCACTTCCCTGGCAAGTACTGTGCTTGAGACCAAACCCCCTCCCCCAGCCCAAAGGCAGGCTGTCCACTGTTTTTATTCACTGATCCATCTCACAGGCCCCAAGAAATATTGCAAAAGAAACTCAGTGCTCAGCGACATAAAATCCATGATGTACATTTTTTCCTGGGCGTGCAATTTTGTTTGACAAGACAGCCATAAATCATGCCCAGAAGAATCGATCAAAGGGGAGAAGCCCAGAAACATCCCAGATGAGTAGATAGAAGTGTTTAAGCACACGTATAAATAGGCCTCGGGTGCATCGGAAGCAGAAGAAAGCATGACATGGTGGGAACCGGGGGATATTCCCAAGATGACAGAGCTCAGTGACTCAGGCTGGAAACACAACGGGGATAAAAGCGGTGGCGACTGCTCTGAGAAGCGGTGGACGGATGGACTTGAAAGCAGGACAGACTGAGACACTGTGAAGGCTGCACGGAGCTACAGCACAGATGGAGTGCTGGCTTCTCGGGTGTGTGCGAGCCCTGTCTTTGATCCCCAGCACTGGAAATCAAAGGAAAACCAAAAATACATCATCCAAGTGTGACAAGGTCCAAAGCCTGACATTGAGGAAGAAACAGGGAGAAGGTGACAGAAAACGGTTGTTTGCAGAAATAATGGCCAAAGCCCTCCCAGATTTCGTAAGAAAATCATAACCCCACAGAACCTAAATTCTCCACAGACTCAAAACACAAGACAAACGTACAAACTCATGCCAAGACTCTTCAGGGTCACATGACTAAAAAAAAAAAAAAACAGGGTACATTGAAAGCCACATAAAACAGGCAAATAGAAAAAGACACAGTCAGCAAATCAGAGAGGAGGAATGGCCATCTTCTTGCTGTGAAATTTAAAAGTTGGAAGACTCCATAAGAAAATCCTGCAAAAGCAGTTTAAAGAAAGAGAAGCAGCAAAAGACGATGAAGGGCAAAGAGGTAAAAACAAGTGCTAAACAAACAAACAAACAAATGAACGAACAAAGAGACACTCTTCTAGAGGACTTCTGTTCTCAGCATCATAGTAGGGCAGCTCACAACAGCCTGTGAATCCAGCTCCAGGGTATCTGGCGCCCTCTTCTGGCTGACACAAGCACTGCCCTCACATGCACATAGCCAGACACAGATACACAGGGATACATAGCCATAGTTAAAAACAAAGCAAACCTTAAAAATAAATAAAAAGAGAAAAAGAAATTCCTGTCCATTTGGAATTTTACACACAGAGATCTGTTTCTTTCTTTCTTTCTTTCTTTCTTTCTTTCTTTTCTTTCTTTCTTTTTTTTTTCAAGGCAGGGTTTCTCTCTGGAGCCCTTGCTGTCCTGGACCTCACTCTGCAGTCCAGGCTGGCCACTACCACCCAAGATCTGTTTCTTTAAAGTGAATCCACTCCTGAAGGTATGGATTCCCTACAGCAGGCTGGCGCTGTGGTAAAGGCTGATAGCGCTGCTCTGCTCTGGGCTAAGTTTGTCCCCAAAACCAACAGGCTAGAAACATAATCCTCCCATGCAGGTGTTGGGAGAGGATCCTAATAGGAAGCTTTAGATCACTGGGGTCCACCTCCATGAGTACATGCACCCCATTATAAAAGGGCTCGAGGATGCCTCTCCAAGGTCCGTTCCCCTCTTTACCCACCTGCCTTCCACCATGAGATAAGACCCAAGGGTGTAGCCCCTTCATGCTGGATTCCCCAGCCTCCAGAACTCTAAGAAACAAACCTATGTTCTTGATAAATCACCCAACCCCAAGGACTCTGTGATAGCAACAGAAAGCGAATATACACCACCACACTTGGCATTTTTATACGGGTCCTGGGAACCGAACTCAGGTCCTCACAATTACAAAGCCTATAATTTAGCAACTGTATCATCTTCACATTTCCAAGTGAAGGGGTGTGGCATGAAATGGTCTCAGGTCATTGGAGTTTTTAAATCCCGTAGCAAGTGTTCTTATGGGAGACCCAGGATGACAGTCCAGAGAGAGAATCAGAGGGTGAGAGTTGGGGGTAAGCAGGCAGATCTCTGTGAGTTTAAGACCAGACTGTCACAACAGTCAGAACTAAATAGTGAGAACTTGTTGAAAGAGAGAGAAAAAGGAGAGAGGGGGAGGGGAAGGAGAGCAAGAGGGAAAGAGGGAGAGAAGAAGGGAGAGGGGGCGAGGAATGGGAGAGAGGGGAGGGAGGGGGAGAGGGAAGAAGAGAGGGTGGAGGGAGGGGGATAGAGAGGGAGGGAGGGAAGGGGAGAGAGAGAGGGAGGGACGGAGGGGAGAAGGAGGGAGAGAGAGAGGTGGGGAGGGAGAGACAGAGACAGAAGAAAGCAGGAAGTCAGGCAAGAAGAAGAAATGAATGGCTGTGGGCAGGTGGAAGTGATGTGGGCCACAAGCCTGGAGATGCAGGCAGCTACTGGGAGATGAAAAAGGCAAGGGACAAATGTCCTCCCTGGTCACAGCCCTACCGGCACCTTGACTCCAGACTTCCAGCATTTGGAACCGTGGAAAAGTGGCGTGGATTTACACCAGAGTCATCACAAGATCAAGAAAGCTCCTAAGGCCCTGTAACTCTGGCTCCACAGGATCTAGCCCCCTTAGCTGGACCTTGTGGGCACCTGCACTCACACATTGTAAGGCATGCACAGAATTAAAAAATAAATCTTTTTAAAATGTAAATGACACTGTCACCAAAAGGCAGGGTGTTGAGATTCAGGCATGATGGCGCACGGCCGTAATACCAGCACACAGAGGTGGAATCAGGACGATCAGAAATGCAAGGCCTTCCTGGGCTACACAGCGAGGCCAGAGGCCAGCCTGGGATACACGCCATTGTGGTGGATCTTCTCAGTTGTCAACTTAACTACATCTGGAATGAACTAAAATCTAAATGGCTGGGCACTCTTGTGGGGGATTTTTTTTTTCTTAATTAAATCATTTTAAGAGGGAAGACTCGCTCCTAACTGGGATCTTTGAGGTGAGAAGTTACACCTCTAAGCCAGATCTTTTGAGAGGTGAAGAGCCACCTTTTAACCCAGGCCACACCCTCTGGTAGCAGCCTACATAGAGGACACTGAGAAGGAAGCTTTGGCTCTCTGCCTGCCTTCCCTTGTTCTCACTCTCACTAGCAAGTTCATTCCTTGAAAAATTAGAGCCCGTTTTGTCCGGATTCCGGTGCATATTGAAGACCAGCTGAGCCATCCAGCCTTATGGTCTGAACAGCTACTGGATTCTTGGATGTTCCATTTTGCAGGCAGCCATTATTGCACTGGTTGAATCACAGCCTCTAAGCTATTCAAATAAATACCCTCTCTATATACATACACACACATGCATACACATGCATATAGAGATACACACATACATATAGACTACATATGTATAAATACATATCTAAATGTATATAGACTATATATGTATATATACATATGTGTGTATATATATTTATTTATATATGGAGAGAGAGAGAGAGAGAGAGAGAGAGAGAGAGAGAGAGAGAGATTCATTTTATAAGTCATGTTCCTCTACAGAACAGCCTGACTAATACAAGATCACACCAGGAGTTTGGGCAGCAAAGTGAATTATTTTTTTAAAAAAGAAGACATGAAATTGGGAGGTTGATGGGGTTGACCTGGGAGGAGGTCGGGGAAGGAATATGATCAAAATACGTTTTATTAAATTCTCAAAGTATTAATAAAATATTTTAAATTACAACAGAAAAAAAAGGAAGAGGAAGGGATAAGAGGACGGAGAGGAGATGGAGGAGCGGAAGGTGACAGGTAGGGATGGTCCCCAAGTCAGTGACCCAGCTTCCCAGAGTTCTGAGCCATCAGCTGACCCCCCCCCCCCCCAATTGACTGAAAGGTCAGCCCAACTCCAATCAAAATCTCAAAGGCTCTTTTAAAAATAGAGAAGGTGTCAGGGCGGTGGTGGCGCACGCCTGTAATCCCAGCACTCTGGGAGGCAGAGGCAGGTGGATTTCTGAGTTCGAGGCCAGCCTGGTCTACAGAGTGAGTTCTAGGACAGCCAGGACTACACAGAGAAACCCTGTCTTGAAAAAAAAAATAAAACCAAACAAAACAAAACAAAATAGAGAAGGACAAACTGATCCCAAGTTTATGCTGAGATCAAATGAATCCAAAGGTCTCTCAGGATCCAACGCTGCTTCTCAAAGAGAGAACAGAGCTGGGCATCCACCGCTTAGTTTCATGACTCCATGGACTCCCCAGCAGCAAGGACACTGGTGCTGGCACCGTGGTGCACACTGCACATAAGATGAGCACAGCACAGCCCTGGGAGGGAAGACGCGTGGCAAACTGATTTCTCACCGTGACACCGTGGAGATTTGGTGGGCAAAGGGAAGTCTTTAGGACAGATTGGGCTGGAACGACGAGGTACCCACCAGGGAAAATTACAATTCAACCCTTGCCCTCTATGCAAAAATTAACTCGGAATGCATCCAGCACTACACAGGAAGCTTAAAGTGCAATAATTTTCCTATACTAGAGGGGGAAACGGCAAATGGGGCGGCATAACTCTGTCGCTAAAAGAGCTTACTGCTCTTCCAGAGGGCCAGATACCTCAGCCCCAGGGGATCCAACATGCAATTATTTTATAGGGCGAATTATTTAAGCAAGCACTTTACCAAGGATGATACAGCAGTGGGAAAAAGAAGATGCTGCCCGAGATGCGTGCTGCCCCTCCCCCACCTGTGCTATGTGGAGGCAAATTTACTGTAATTAGATTCAAAGGAAGCCTTGAAAGTGGGGTCCCCAGAAGAAGAAGGTGGGGCAGTCACAGGGTGGTGCCCTCTCTTTCTCTCTCTCCTCTCTGACAGACCCCACCCAATCCTACTCACACCCTCATGAAGACAGAAAGAGGAGCATCTCTGAGCCAGGAGGAGCGTTCTTGCCAGCCACCATAGGAGCATCTGCCAGCTCCTCCATCTTACAAGTCCCAGACACCATAACTGTTGGACAGACTACCCGTGATTTCAACTGCCTAGTCTGTTGGAATTTTGTTACAGTATCCGGAACTGCCTAATACAGATTCTCAAAAACATTAGCCATTAAAGGAATAACATTAAAAATCAAAACCACCCTGCGATACTACCACACCCTCTTGAATGGCTAACGTTGAAAAGATAGATAATACCAAGTGCTCACAAGATACAGAGTAACTGGAGCTCTTAGGCAGTGCAGGTGGGACTGAAGACAGTATATTTACTTCCAAAACCCATTTTGTTTGGTTTCAGACCCTGGGACAAGGGGCTGAGATGCATATTTTATATACCAAAACAGACCTGGCTTCCAGGTTCTCCCAGCATGCCTCAGTCCCTACCTGGCACATCCTGCTCCTAACCCTAAACTTTCCAGCCCAGAGGCTAGGTTGCCCTTCCCCCAGAGGCTCTGCCCTATATAATCCACATGCTTTGGTCTCCTTCTCTCTTTCTCTCTCTCCTTCTCTTTCTGCATACGTGTTATTTCTTTCTGCCTTCTCTCTTCCTTCCCATGGTTGTAGCAGGAATGATGGCTGCCTCTATTAAATGGGGTGGGGCACAAAAGAATCTCCTGCAGGAGGACCTAATTGGGTTCGACTGCCTGAAAGGCTAAGGGTTGCTGCCGCAGACAATGCCAGCCAATCAGGAACTGCTGTTTAGAAGAGATGCTTTCTTGGGACCAATGGGGCCTCGGTGAAGAGTGTTAAAGGAGCTTGCAGCAGTGTCAGGGGGTTGCAGAAGCAGTTCCACCTGCTCCCACCTACAACCCCCGAGGGCAGGTAGGGTGAGGCAGGGAGCAGTCTAGGGCTCAGGCAGCACCCATGGTGACTTCAACTTCCCTGGCCTCCTTCATGGGGGGCGGGGAGTGAACTTGCCTGCCTGAGAGCAGCTTCTCAATAAATCTATGTTTATACACACATGAAACATACACACGTATGTATATATGTATAGGTATAGGATGGTATAGGTAGAGATAGAGAGGAGAGAGAGAGAGAGAGAGAGAGAGAGACAGATGAGATAGAGAGGAGAGAGAGATAGAGAGAGAGAGAGAGACAGATGAGATAGAGAGGAGATATATATAGAGAGAGAGATAGAGATAGAGACAGAGACAGAGACAGAGACAGAGATAGAGATAGAGAGATAGAGACAGAGACAGAGACAGAGATAGAGACAGAGACAGAGACAGAGACAGAGATAGAGATAGACAGAGATAGAGACAGAGATAGAGAGAGAGAGAGATAGAGGTAGAGAGAAAGATAGAGGTAGAGAGAGAGAGAGAAAGAGAGAAAGAGAGAGAGACAGAGATAGAGATAGAGAGAGAGAGAGAGATAAAGAGAGAGAGATATAGAGAGAGGTAGAGAGAGAGATAGAGAGAGAGAGATAGAGAGACAGAGACAGAGATAGAGACAGAGATAGAGAGAGATAAAGAGGAGAGAGAAAGAGAGAGAGAGAGAGATGAGATAGAGAGGAGATAAAGATAGAGATAGAGACAGAGACAGAGATAGAGATAGAGACAGAGAGGAGATAGAGTTCAGGCTTGGACTGGCTCATTTCACCAGCAGAGAAAGACCTTATTGCATTTCTCAGTATCTTAGAAAACAAAACATAGACTCACTGTGTGAATGAGCCATGTCAGCCTTGTGTATTCAGCTCAGGAGGTGATAGGAAGTATTCACACGAAGACTTGAACATGCACAGCAGTCTGAGAACCATGAACAGCAATCCCTGCAGACTACATAAAAACCAGAGGATCGAGAGCCCTCAAGCTTCGGAGGCAGCGAACACACGGATGGGTGATTGCACCCACTGAGGGGGCCCTGTCTTCTGCAAGCAGAAGGATGGGTTGTAGGGTCACTGTGGAGACAGCAGAATTACATCAGGGAAAAAAACCCACACTGCTACTGTAAATATTATTTGGAGGTTTCTACCCCACATTAGATCACTTAGTTCCCAAATAAAAGACATCAAGCCTTTATATTTATAATAAGTCTTAAAGCATCAGAACTGGGCAGGTGTCAACCCTCTGGGATATTTTGTGATCTTTCCTGTCACTAACCCTGATGTGTTCCTGTCACTAACCCTTGCGTGTTCCGCCTGGCCACTCTACTCTGACAGGCCAGCTCTCATGGCCGTGTGCTCATGATCCACTTACCCATGGTGCCTTCTTCCTTCTTCTCTTCCCTCTCCTTGGGGGTCTCTGCCCCAAACCCCCAGCAGGGGAACCAAAGGGCCACCTACCTCTCTTCTGCCCAGCCACAGGCCACAGGCATCTTTAGTCATCCAGCAGTTTTAAATTAAGGAGCAGAGTTTGCACAACAAAAGCTGGTAACCGTGAGAATTCACTTGAGGCAACTGGCTTGGCATACAGAACTTGGCATTGCAATACCTACCAGCAGAGCCAACCTCATTCAGCACCGTGAGGAAGGTCACTTGCTCTCTGATACGCTTTCTTTTTTTAAAAAAATATTTTTATTTTCTATATTCTTTGTTTACATTCCAAATGATTTCCCCTTTCCCGGATCCCCCCTCCCCATATGTCCCATAAACCTTCTTCTCTCCATCCCTTCTCCAATCACCTCCCTCCTTTTTCTCTGTCCTTATTTTCCCTTCCCATGCTAGATCAATACTTTCCAGGATCAGGACCCTCTCCATACTTCTTCATGGGAGTCATTTGTTATGCAATTTGTGCCTTGGGTATTCAGGGCTTCTGGGCTAATTAATATCCACTTATCAGAGATTGCATTCCATGTATATTCTTTTGTGATTGGGTTACCTCACTTAGGATGATATTTTCCAGATCAAACCATTTGCCTAAAAATTTTGTGAATTCATTGTTTCTAACTGCTGAGTAGTATTCCATTGTGTAAATATACCACATTTTCTGTATCCATTCCTCCTTTGAGGGGCATCTGGGTTCTTTCCAGCTTCTGGCTATTATAAATAAGGCTATGAACATAATGGAGCATGTGTCTTTATTGCATGCCAGGGAACCCTTTGGGTATATATGCCCAGGAGAGGTATAGCAGGGTCCTCTGGAAGTCTCATGTCCAGTTTTCTGAGGAACCTCCAGACTGATTTCCACTCTGATGCGCTTTCTAAAAGATGCAGAAAAGGCAGCAACAGAAAGCGGATCTCCACTTCTTTCTAAGGCCAGGCCTCTAATGAGCAGGACAGCAGGTGGCCGGGTGTTTTAGGCTTTGAACCTTCTGGTTAGAGGGAGGTGACTGCATCTGTTTGTTGACTGCCATTAAGTCGTGCCTTTAAACTGGTAAATGTTATTTATTCCTCAATAAAGTTACAAAGGGATTCTCCTTATGATTTGAATCTCCTATCAGACAGGAGGTGAGGACTTGGAGGGATCAAGAGGGCAAGGAAGCAGGGAAGCAGGGAAACAGGAGGTGAGGGTGGACTCCGGCTTTGACCTGCCAAGTCTCTAGTAACTCAGCAGAGGGGTTCAGCTGTTACCATGGCTGGGGATGCTCCAGAGAGGAGATGAAGCACAAAGGAAGGTCTCTGTGGAAGGATTACCTGAGCCGGAGGGGATAGCTGGACCCCAGCTACTGTGGGGCTGCCCCTGATATGGAAGATGACGAGTCCCAGAGGCAGCAGGACAGAAGAGATATCTGACAGGTGCCTAAGACTTATGAGTGCCCTGCCTAGGGCCAAAGGGACAAGTGGACTGGAGCTGGGGAGAGAGAAGTCCCAGGCCTCCTCACATCAGACACCAGAGCCCCAGGTCACCTAGATCTACCTACTGTCATTGTAGGGGTGGCCTGCCCTGCCTAGACTCTGCTCCAAAGTCCCCCAAAGGCAAAGCTGTTTGGCTATACACCCCCAAACCTAGAAGACTTTCCTCACAGGGAACTGGAGTTGGGCAAGCAGGGAGAAGTCCAGAGGAGTAAGAACTAGACCAACCTCCCTACAGCCCTGCACCCCTGAATCCCTACAGCCCTGCACCCCTGAATCCCTACACCCCTATGTCTCTGTGCCCCTGAACCCCATGCCTTGCATTTCCCCTGACAGCTTCTCCTCCGGCCTGGACCCAGCTCAGTGCTCCAGCTGTTTCTCTTTGCAGAAGACACTAAGTCTCCCAGGACAGAATACAGACCAGAGGTAACCTGAATCCAAGAACCAACTCCAGGTTCTCTTCCCTGGGGCTCAGGGCTAAGCTCAGGACTGCAGCTGTAGGGATAGCCTGGCCAGGGTTCTCTGACAAGAACCAGAATTCATTTTTCCCACATGGAGCTCTGGTCTTTGGGTAATGGTCCTCGGTTCATCACCCCAAGTGGGAGGTAGATGACCAGGAACTACGTATACAGAGACCATGGCCTGAGATCATCAGCCTTGACCCCAAAGAGCCTCTGGCTGGGGATGATCAGCTTTGCGGAGTCTGAGAAGCCACTAACTACCAAGGTATAGCCGTAGTAGACAGATTGGAGGCTGATGAGAGCTATTCTAGCCTGGGAACCAAACTCTTATTTACCACAATCAAAGGCTAGCCCAGGACTCCACGGGCATGCGGAGCCGCCCTCCCCTACATAAATACAATTCATACAGATGTCAAAATACATGAAGCAAAGTAGGGGTGGGCATGAATTAGGTTCCCATCTAGTGGGGTAAGCAAGACAGGTGTGGAAGGGAAGCATGCCACAAACCCACAGTCACGAGGTTGGCACGGGAGATCTGGGACTGCTGGGTCCTCCAGAGGTGGCAGCACCTCCTACAGTGTAGGGAGGTAGAACCGACTAGTTTGGGGTACCATGATGTGCTCTGTTGCCCTCCACCCTCAGTGAATGCTTCCGGAATAGGCCATAAAGTATCCGCAGTGTGCTCTTGACATCCTTGTTCACAATATCTGTGGGCAGAGGGAGAGAGGCAGCCTGTTAGGACAGGACAGGGAGGAGCATTTGTCCTCAGGGATGCGGGAGGATTCATGCTACAAGAAAAATCTCCTGCAAATGGGGACAAGGAACTCAAGACCCAGTGCCAAACAAATGACATAGATTGGTGTGTCTGGGCTTCCCCACCCCCCGACAGTGATTGGGTGCTCTGAACACTCATCCTGAGGGACTTCAGTCCCTGTTGCAGGCATGGTGACCACAGCATCCCTCCTAGGACACCTAGGAAATAGTATCTCTTTACGGACCAGCAAACAGGGAACACACACACACCCGCTAACAATGTTTGCCTCTCCACTTTCCACAACTGTGCTCAGTCACACTGGAGCCAGGTCCTCCAGGCAAGGGGAGCTGTGCACTCACCTTCAGGGTTGACAGGATAGCTTAACAGGCCTTCATCCTTGAGAAGCTCCAGGGCGAGGGTGACATTGTGCAGCTATGATGATAAAGCCAATCGGATGTCAGACAATGGAGACCCTGGGGCCAGGCACGAGGCCCTTCCTATCACCAATGGCATCTCTCTTTGTCCATCCATGGTTTGAATCCCCAAACTACAGCAGCCATCACAGGGCACCCAGCCATCTCCACCTATGCCCTGCAAGTGGAGAGCTCCGTCCTTCACACAGAGGCCCTCATCAGCACCGCCCTTAGCAGATACTGGACATGCGCGGTCAAGAAGACATCTCATTGAAAGAGCCTCACTGAGAGGTTGGGAGGGACTTTGGTGGAGATGACACCCTGCATGCAGAGCCTGTCAGGTGAGGTAACCAGGGCTTGTAGGTGGTAGAGTCCCCTTAGAAAGTGGAAAGCACTCCGTCTCTGCTTGGAGGGCCTCAGAGGAGCAGAGCAGATATAGAACAGACGAGGCCAGGCAAGGGCCTTGATGCAAAACAAGAGCATTGGAAAGATGGGTCTCTGGCCCACAGCTCTCCGAAGGCCAGGCATCCTCAGTAAGGTCCAGGCCAAAGGGGAAGTAGTTTGAGTGAATGCCCACTAGAGCACACAGCTCAGTCCTCTTCCATGTTCCCAAGTCCCTCCCTGAGGAATCTCCTGGGAAGGGGGACTTCCCATTATTGACACTTTCTCCTCAGGAGTGTGGCTTGCGGGCTGCCTGGGAGTAAGTAACAGTAAGAGGGGAGTCTGGCCCCTGCTCTGCTGTGCACACTCTTGACAAGCCACTATCTCCAAAGAGTGACCCAGGGTATCGAGGGAGAGGGGATCGGTGGCCAATTAGTTTTGCAGTCTTAGGTCCTTCACTGCAGAACCTCTCGGAGCCTTGAATACACCCTCACATGGCAAAAGCTTCAAGGGTATTTATATTTCCCTGAAGCCACAGACTCCATTTGTCACAACACCCCATGTGGTCAGTTTTGAGAAATCCTTCATTTACACACTTCCGGGGGAGGGGCTGCAGGGTCTCCCACACCTACTCTACTGCTATGTGTCCAGACCTAGATCTACTTTTAATTTGAGGCAGGGTCTCACTGAGTTATCCAAACTGGGTTTGACCTCACTCTGGACCCCAGGCTAGCCCCAAACTTGCGATCCTTCTGCCTCAGCCTCTCAAACGGTTGGAGTTGCAAGCTTACACCAACCATCAGGTCTACTCCGCAGTTCCCTCCGCTGGCTCCCTCCTCTCCGGGCTTTGAGCTAAGCGATTACCATGTTCTCCTCACTTATTTATATACAGAGGGGAGTGTGTGCCACAGCATGCGTGTGGAGGTTGGAAGACAACTTACGGGAGTCTGTTCTCTTTCCACCACACGGTTCTGAGGATCAAACTCACTGGGGGTCAACAGGCTTGCCGGCAGCTACACTGAGCCATCTGCCCATCAACTCTCATAATTTAAAAATACTTGTTGACCCTCAACTGTGGGCAGGCCATGCACAAAGCCCAGAATCACACTAGCACCTGCTCTCAGAGAGTCCACACTGAAGGACGTGTGTGAGTGACTGGGAGAAAATGGGGCTCCCCTTAGCATACCCTTCCTCCTTGAAGCTCATAAGATCTGGTCAGGCTCCTGATAAGTGATAGGCCTCCCTTACCCCTAACCCCCATCCTCTATGCTCACCCCCCACCCCACCCCCATCCCCCACCTGTCCTTTGCTTCTGAGCAATTTGAGATGATGGAGAGAGAGCTCGACACTCTGTGGAGCCAAGGAAGGTCAGGACCCAAGACATGCTTTCTCACCTTCCTGAGAGAGAAAATTGAACGTGGGAGGAGCCCAGCCAGAGCTTCCTGCCTCTTGCGCTTTGGTTCCTATAGAGCAAATGGCCGCCTCTCTCCCCGTCGCTAACTTCACTCTAAATTGGATGCTAGCTCCCTTGTATCTACACTGCAATCAAACACCACCCGACAAAAAACGTCAGTCCTGGGAGGCTGCTCTAAAGAGAAGCACCGGAGTCCAGCCTCCAGCTAAGGGCCTGTGGCTCTGGTCGGCCATGTTCCGCTCTGAATCTCTTCCACGAGCCCCAACCCCCTCTTTTGAGCTCTGAGCTAATGTTATGTTTCTGCATCAATTCCCACGCAGAGTGGGAAGAGGTTCTAATGATTCCCAAGTTAGCTGTGCCGAGAGCCTTGGACCTGTGTCTGGCCTGGCCTGGATGGGGGTGTTGAGACATGGCAAGCACAGGCCTTGTGTCCCAGGAAGTCTGGCTGCTGAGTGACATGGGATGGGCCCATGCTTCTGAGCCTGGCATCCTATGGTGCCTGCCTCCCTCCTCAGACTTATCTGATGGTTCATCCCTGATGTCCCGCTGGATGGATGCAGGTTTGTCCCACACTGTGAACCTCCCACAGGTTCCCCCTGCTCCTAGGCAGGACTCAGGGATGGATTACCCCTGAGGTCACTTGTATCCATGACCTGTGTGGTCCCAGGGGAGCCTGTCAGACTTCCAAGGACTCAGTCTTGCTCTGTGTAAAGTGGGGACACAGTTCATTCTAGTTCTTCATAAGAAAGGTCTGGGGAGGTCAGACCTGGGAGGGCAATGCCAAGGGAGCTGGGCAAAACTTCATAGAGGCCTGCTAAGTGCCAGGGGACCTCTAAGAAAACAAGAATGGGGCAGAGCTGGTAGCTATAGAAACATCTAGACAGCAACACTAGGGCAGGTAAGGTCAAGATGACCAAGGCTGAGCTCTGGGGACTAGTAGGGACCTTGTAATAGGACAAGACAGGCAGAGGATACAGCAGACAGAGCAAAAGAGTCTTGGAAGAAGGGCCTGACTAGGGGTGTAGAGGACCGAGCCTGCAGGTGACACATTTGGGGACAGGCGTCCTAACTGGGTATTACTTCAGGAAGAAAGGTCAATACCTAAAAAAATATATATATATAAACTTGTAGTCCCAGGCCGTGTAGTCCCAGGCAGGCCACCAACTATCTCACCTCTGTCACCCCTCTCAATGGGTGCCTGAAGATTGGAAGATTACAGTAGCCCCAGAAAGCGCAGGGCAGGGGACCAGGGATATGCACCCCTCCAAGTCTTATCCCCATTGGCTCTCCATAGAAATGCTTGCTGTTTAGTCCCCACATAACCTGGCAGTGGGCAGGGCAGGGCTGGCAACCCATTTCAGAGACAAGAAGCCTGAGACCAGCAGGAGAGAACCTAGGCTGAGCCCCAGGAGAATAGATTCCTTCTCTTGCTAGGGTTCTTTTCAAAAGGTGGTGGGAGTTTTCTCCCTAGGCAGAACACCTCTGAAAATGACTCTTCAGGGAATACCCTGGACCATAACCCAAAGGATATGAAAGAAAAGCTTGGACCCAGGGCCCAGTGGGCAGAGAAGAAGGGTGTGGCTCCATGGGCAGCAGTGTACAGGTGCATGGTGCATATTCAAGGCGAGCACACCCTGGCACTCCTCAGCTCCCTGGCCTGGCACTCCTCATCCTTCTTCCTGGGGTCTAACTTCGCTGCCTGCCTGGACTAGAGGCATGGCTTTTGGCAGCTCTTGGATTCAGGTTACATAAGAAATGCCTTGTCTACCAAACCTGCTCTGTCCAGTCCTTGTAGCCCTCGTGAACCACAGACCGTTCCCCCAAAGCATTCTTGAGCCTCTGCTGAGTCTGCTCCCTCACATTAAGACATCCTCCATCTTCCTCAATTCTGTAAAACAAACTGCAACAAGTACTGTTCTCTTGCGACTCTGCCCAGCACACCAGAAGCCAGTGCCTTGCCTTGATGCCCTGGAAGGCCACTATCCCAGGAAAACAGCTGGTAGAGACGAGGATCTTGAAAGCCAGAGTTGTGAGGGACTGTCCTGTGTCCTGGACATCATGGCATGGCACTAAGCAGACCCTTGGGGAGTGGGGAGTCCAGTGCACAGGTGGGTGAGTGGGTGGCTAGGTGAGTTGTGGGAAGCAGATGGGTAGATATGTGGACAGACAGGCAGGTGAATGAGTAGATAGATAGATAGATGTGTAGAAAAATGGATGGGTGGGTGGGTGGATGGATGGATGGATGGACAGATAGGCAGATGATGGATGTATGGATGGATGTGTGGATGGATGGACAAACAGAAGGACAGACAGATGATGGATGGATGGGTAGATGGATGGATGGATAGGTGGATGATGGATGGATAGATGGATGGATGAAGAGAGGGATGACTGGGTACGTGGATGGATGGGTGGATATATGGGTGGATGGACTGATGATGGATGGGTGGGTAGATGGATGGATGGATGGCTGTATACATGCTGGGTGGATGGATGGATGGATGGATGGGCAAAAGGACAGACAGATGATGGATGGATGGGTGGATGAGTGGGTGGAGGGTGGATGATGGATAGATGGATGAATAGGTGGATGGATGAATAGAGGGATGACTGGGTACGAGGATGGATGGGTAGGTAGATGGGTGGATGGACTGATAATGGATGGGTGGGTAAATGGAGGAATGGATGGATGGATGAATGCATGATGGATGGATAGATGGATGGTTAGATGGATGGATGGATGGTTGGATGTATGGATGGTTGGATGCATGGATGGATATGTCAATGGATGAGTAGATAGATGTATATGGGATGTATAAATAGGTATGTAGATGTTGCATGAGTGAATGAGTAGATCAACTGGTAGGTAGATAGTTAGGTGGGTGGTGTCAATGGATGCATGGATAGATAAATGAATGGATGGACACATGGATGGATGGATGAGTGGGTGGGTGACTGAGTGGGTCAATGGGTGGATTGATGGGTAAATGGGTGCAAGGATGGATGAGTATACAGGCATATCAACAAACTTTCTTTCTACTTTCCTCATTACTTAGGACTGAATAAAGAATGTCAGGCCAAGGTCATAAATCTGTTTACACCCCACCCCCAAATGCCATGGAGGTAGACCATGGAAGCTTACCATTTCTGTGGGAGAGCTGGGAGTAAGGTAGAATTCCTTCAGATGTAAGAAGAAGCCTTCCAGCTGTCCAATCAGCAGGAGCAAGATGACACCATCTGCAAACTGCAGGTGTTGTGTTTCAGTCTGTTATCCCCACAGCACACTGCACACACCGGTGCCCCAGTCAGAGCCTTGTTTTGGACATTTTATGGGGTAGGTCCTGGCTAGAGGAAGTAGATTACTGGGGTACAGTAGTTTAGTGGCTACAGTTTCCCTGGATTCTTACTGCTGGGCTCTTGGCTTCCTGTCCATCACAGTGTGAACAGCTGTCACCCACCAAACACCCCTGTCCCCATGGTATTCTGCCCAAGCAAAGGGACCAAACACGAACCTGTGAGAGAAACCCTTCCTCCTTGTCTTAGGCACTTGTCACAATGCCATATAAGGAACTAACAAGAGAAATGAACCAGGGCTGTGGTGTGGGGGACGCTGACATTGGACAGGTTCCACTCTGCCTCTCACATGCTGTGTGAGCTGAAAGAAGTCGTGCCACCTCTCCGAGCCTCACTCTCCTTCTGAGAAGTGGGGTTGGCATTCCCAGCTGCAGGGGTTACCAACAGCTGTGTGAAGCAGTTGTAGGTTGCCTGGCTCTCAGAATACATTCAATTAAAAAGCCTGTTTCCAAACGTACTATGGAATAGCCTCATGTTCTCTGTCTCTCTCTGTCTCTCTGTCTCTGTCTCTCTGTCTTTCTCTCTCTGTCTTTCTCTCTCTCTCTCTCTGTCTCTCTCTCTCTCGTGTGTGTGTGTGTGTGTGTGTGTGTGTGTGTGTGTTCATGTATGGGCAGGTATGTGTGTATGTGTGGAAACCGGTGCACATCTATGCAGGTACACTCAGAAGCCAAAGGACAACTTAGGGCATTATTCCTATTTGGAGGTGGGAAGAACAATCTCTCACTGGCTTAGAACTTACCAAGTAGGCTAGCCTGGCTGTCCTGAAAGCCCCAGGGATCCTCCTTTCTCTGCCTCCCTAGTACTGGGGTTAAAAATATGTACCAGGGTCTGGAGCGATGGCTCAACGGTTAAGGCCACTCTGAGTTCTCACACAGAACTTGGGTTTAGTTCCCAGCACTCACACGGCAGCTCACGACCATGTATAACTCCAGTTCCAGGGAGACTGACCCCTTCTTCTGGCCCCTGGTAATCAAGCACACATGTTGCACATACAGGCTTGCAGGCAAGCACTTAGACATATAAAAAAGACACGTGTGCCACCACAGCCTGGGATTCTGACTTGTCAGGAAAGCACTACACCCGCTGAGGCATCTTCCACCACCACCCCCATTGTGTCTATTTTTAAATGACAAGTTATTCCACGGACTTCAGACACATTTGTGAAAACAGAGTTAGGATAAAACCCTCCCATCAGGAAAGGGAAAGAAGAATACACGGGCCCATTAATATTTCCGTCTGTTCTGTCTGCGCAGTCTGAGATAACGCTGCAGTGTGCACGTCAAATGCTAATGTAATCCGGCTGGATCTCTTTGCTTCGGAAAGATGCTGTGCTGTCTTTAATGGAATTTCCCTGATTAAGTCTGTTCTGATGTTATTAGTTTGGGCCTGGAAGTGCCTCTGCTGCTGTCCCCAAAACGTAGCTGGGAAACCTAATTCCAAGACCTCCTCTACCACCCAACATGCCTACCATCCTTACTCACATACTGTTTCACTGAAGAAGAGAAGGATGCTGGGCGTGGACTGCAAGCCTGAGCTGTCGTGCTGTGTCTACCCACAGAAAATGCAGTCAGAGATGGGTGCGTTGCTCAGGGAAAGCCACAGTGAGTCAGATGGCATGAATGTTACTAAATAGCAACGCCCCAACACACGCTCGCAATCCTATGAGGTAGAATTGCCCCTGCTTTATAAATCAAGGAGCCTTAAATTCAGAGAAGTCCAATAAATCACCCAAGGTCACACAGCCAACGGGGATATACCCTCAGAGCCCAAGGGCACAGAGCAGCAGGCACAAGATGAAAATGTATATGCATATGGCTCTGAAGTCTGCGGGTTCACCCCACCATGTTGCCAGAGCGCTCACAAAGCTCACGTGGCCACCTACTATGTGCAGTTGCAATGAGCATTGTCTTAGTCAGGATTTCTATTCCTGCACAAACATCATGATCAAGAAGCAAGTTGGGGAGGAAAGGGTTTTCTCAGCTTACACTTCCACACAGCTGTTCATCACCAAAGGAACTGGACTGGAACTCAAGCAGGTCAGGAAGCAGGAGCTGATGCAGAAGCCATGAGGGGATGTTTCTTACTGGCTTGCTCAGCCTGCTCTCTTATAGAACCCAAGCCTACCAGCCCAGGGATGGCACCACCCACAAGAGGTCCTCCCTCCTTGATCACTAATTGAGAAAATGCCCCACAGCTGGATCTCATGGAGGCACTTCCCCAACTGAAGCTCCTTTCCTTGTGATAATTCCAGTCTGTGTCAAGTTGACACACAAAACCAGCCAGTACAGAGTGTATACTTGGGCCCCAATTGTCTCTGTCCAAATCCTAGGGCCACCACTTCATTGATGTGTGACCTTTGGTAAGTTACCTAACATCTCTGTGTCTTAATAGTGTCATCTATTGAGTGGGGTTTTATGACTTCTCACATAGGGGATTGGGGAGGGAGGGGGTGCAGAGCTGATGGCAGAGAATATTTTGCTCCAGACTGAGCAGTTACTAAGCACTTTGCTGCTTGACTCCAAACTCAGGAATATGTGGCCTGGCCCTCTGTAATCTGGTTCTGCACAGGCCTTGAGTCATGGCTGATACCCACAGTCCAAGAAGGCCTCTGCCCAGGGTCCATCAGACCCTGTCACCGCCCTGTCTGGCCCAGGCAATGTCAGATCTCTGCATTTCTGTCACCTTGTGTTGTAGGAACACTAGAGACGGAGAATCTCTATGAAGGTCATGGCTAGGTGAGGGGCTTTGGATCTGCAGGGTTCTGCTCCTACCTTAGGACAATTGAGTTTGTGTTGTCCCCATGGGTTAAGCTCTAAGGGCTCTGGGTGGTGACAAAGCCCACCGATGGCAGGGCTGTGCTAGGAAATGGCCCCACCATGAATCTCACTGCTACATCTAATAAACATAATTGCAGGGGAGGCCCCTCACTACAGTGGTAGAATGTCCTAAAGCAATAGTTCTCAACCTGTGGGACATAACCCCCATGGGGGTTGCCTATCAGATATCCTGCATTTCAGATCATTTAGATTATAATTTATAAGTAGCAAAATCACAATTATGAAGAAGCAATGAAATGATTTTAGGGTTCGGGGTCACCACAACATGAAGAACTGTATTAAGGGTCGCAGTGTTGGGAAGGCTGAGACCTAGAGTATCCCAGAAAGACTGCAGTAGAGATGGCTCCCCCTTCACGGCTTCCCAGAGCCCCTTGCCCAGGGTCTCCAGGTGTTCCCTCTAGCAACGCTGCCTGCCAGCAGCACACCCCACTAGAGAGGGCCCTGAGATCTCTGTGTGACAGCTCACATCCAGTCACAGGAGTGAATCCCTGGAGCTCACGAGCCCTCGGGTCTCCATCCCCGCATGGAGACCCAGAAGTGTCCCTACCTGGGTGTCCAGACTCTGCACAGACAGGCCCAGGCGCTCTAGCTTCTGGTTGACAAAGCTCACAATGGCCTAAGACAGAAGAGCAAGTGTCTCAGAACCACTCGGGACCCTCATGCCTCCTTCCAACCCGGAGTGACAGAAGGCCTCCTCCATCCCCCAGCACCCAGCAGACATGGGGAGAAACTTGTGCCTTCCCCCATCACCCTGAGACACAGGCAGGTGGGCGTTGGGGGTGGGAAGCTTTGATCTGCCCTACCTCTTTGACTGCGTTCACTTTCTCTGGAGCCAGCTTAAATAATTCATCAAAGGCGTCCTCTGCAGACCAGAGTGATAAACAGCTCATTACCACGCTGTTATCTTTGCGCCAAACAGAATGTTTTCACACAAAAGTTTCTCAGAACAACCAGTCCCGTGGGAGCTACAGCTAGACCTTCTGGTTCCTGAATGAGACGGGCCTGGGTTTGGGACACACCACTTCCCTCTCTGTGTTTCAGCTTCTTCATCTTAAACATCTGGTCAATGATGCCTGCCAGGCTGGGTCACCTTAGAGATCAAAGTGGGGGATGGACACATCTAAATGGCTGCAGTGGGATACAGGGGTGGGGGTGAGGGTGGGAAGATAGAGGGATGGATGGTTGGGCATATATGTATATGTGTATGTGTATGTGTATGAGTATGAGTATGTGTATGTGTATGTGTGTGTGTGTATGAGTATGTGTATGTGTATGTGTATGTGTATGTGTATGTGTATGTGTATGTGTATGTGTATATGTACATATATATGGTTGGGTGTGTGTATGTGTGCATGTGCATGTATGAATGATAGGTGAAGATACATACATCATACATACATATAAATGATGGATATGTGTTGTGGGTGGGAATATGTGTATTTATGAATGGACAGATGGTTAAGTGGTTGGGTACTTAGTACTATTTCTATGGGGACAGATCCATGGTCCACACAGCAAGGGCAGAACGGTGGTGATGGTGAATGCCACCAGCCCCCCTCACTCATAGCTCTGTAAGTCTGAGTAGGCAGGTGCTGTAACCTGTCTGTGTCTGTGCCTCAGTTCCCCCACTCTTAAGCTGGAGGTGAGGCTAAAGGAGGTAATCTGTGAGCGTACTCGACACATGTGGCACTCGCAATGGTATGTGTGCACTACCATGGCTGCTACCGGTGTGACAAGCAGTTCACCAGTTGGTACACTGACCAGATGTTACTCATTTCATTTATCTCTTCCTCAGTTGGTTGATCAAGTCAACTATTCACCTACATATTATTCATTACAACCCCTTCTTCTGATTATCTATTAATCTACCCATCCACTGATCTTTCTACGATCCATCCATCCACCCATGTATACACCTATACAACCATCCATGCATTCATTATGTATCATCCATTCACCCATGCATCCAGATATACATCTATTTAACCATCTCTCCATCTATCTCGCCATCCACCCATCCATCTATTTATACACACATACATCCGGCTATTTATCTAGCCAGCCATTTATCCATCCATCCAGTTATATGTTTACCTGACAAGTTATCCATCCATCCACTCATAAATATACATACACCCATCATACAAGCATATTCACCATTCATACATATGTGAGTATATATTCATTTTCATACATGCACACATACACACAACCTAACCATCTATACATTCATCCATCTATACAAAACCAGTCAGATATATACCTACCCAAGTATCCATCCCTCTATCTACCCATCCACACATCCCATTGCAGTCACCGAGATGCGTGCCCATCCCCCACTCGGACCTGTAGAATGACCCAGGCTGGTAGGCATCATTCACCAGGTGTTTGAGATGAGGACATAACACCAAGTAGCGAAAGGCCAAGCAAACAGAAGGAAGGACAAATTCATGAACAGATCCTGTCACAGAAAAGTAACATAACAGTGGAATGGGGCCCTCCATCACAGATGCTTCGACCCCCATCAGAAGGAAAAGGTTTCCTTCAGTCACTAAATTACTCACGTGAAGGCTGGTCCTTGTGCGAGCTAGAGGAGAAATTGCGGGAGACAGAAAAGCAATCAAAGTTAGCAAAAAATCCGCAGCCCTCTCATCGCCTAAGGTAACGAGCTTGGCACCAGCAGGTGGCAAGGAGATGGGCTCGTTTTCCTGGGCAATCAAGGCAGGGGAGGCACAGACACACACACACACACACACACACAGGTGGAAAGCAAGGCTAAGAGGCTGGCAGCCTTGCCCTGCACGCACACACCGCACAACACTTGGACAGTGTGTAGCTGAGGATGCCTAGGCTGGGGGTCCCCGCTGCCTGCTCGGGGCTGAAGGTCAGCAGGCAAATGGAGGGCGTCCCTGGCCCAGCTCCCCCTGCACCCACACCCAGCCAAGGCCCTGCCCGTCCTCACTTGCATTCTGTGAGCTGCTCCACCTGCTTGTCCGACTTCAGGCCCGTCTTGGTGCTCTACAACAGGGAAAGGGGAACTGTGTGACCCCGAGAGTCCCAGAACCCAGTCCACAGGGCCAGAGCACAGGAAAGGGATCTGGTATGGTCTGCTTTGTCCCCACCATGGATGCTGCCGTGAGGCAGCTTCACCGTCCATTTTCTCTGTGATCATTGGACCTATGAAGATAGCACTATGGATGCCTCATTTCTAAGACACCCTAGATTCCTCTGTGTGCGTGCATGTGTGTGTCTCTGTGTGTGTGTGTGTGTGTGTGAATGAATATGTGTTGATATGAATGAATGGACAAATTAATGGTCACCTCTGATTTTTTTCCATTTATTGTTTCGTGTATATGTGCATGTGTGCACACACGTATGTGTACACACATGCCACATTTGACATATGAAGGTCACAGACAAGTTTCAGGAGTCAGTTCTCTCTTTCTCCCATGACAGTCTTAGGGATTGAACTCGGGTTGTCTGGCTTGATAGCAAACACCCTTATATCTACCAGGCTTACCTCTGATTTACAGAAGTTTGAGAAAACCATGAAAAGACTCAATACTGAACTTTCAGTAAAGGCTTGGGAAAGGTGGGAATGGGTTTGACCAGGCCCAGCTGAACACAGCTGCGTGTACAAGGTGAGTAGAAGGAACACAGACAAACATATACACACATATTCACACATACATGCACATACATGCACACACATACACATGCACACACATACATACATGCACTTATGCACATACATACATACATACATACATGTACATGTATATATACAAATGTACACATACATGCATGCATGAATATGTATGCATATACAGTATATACATGCATATATACATATACATACATACATATATACACATATACACACATTCACACACATATACACAGATATATATGCATGCACTCATATATACATGCATACATATATACACATATATACACATACAAACATATGCACACACATGTACACACATGCGTGTACACACACCATAGAACACAAGCTATCATTGCCAGAGAACAAAGGTTATTCAGAAGAGGAGACAAGATGTGGTCATGGGTGACAGATAAAAGGTATTTCCTGAGGGTGACCATGGAGAGATGGTTATCTATGCCCCAGGAACTACGGTGGCACACTGACCTCCCTACTGTGCACCCATTCCTGCCTCTGCCAGGCAGAGCTGGCTATCGGCCAATACCCTCCCCTTCCCTTCCTGGGTCTCTGCCAGCCCAGCCCCCAACTGCTGTCCTCACAGCCCTCTGGAGTCACTCCCACACAATGGCCCTATGTAGACACAGTGGCATGGAGCAATATTGTCAGTTGGCAGGCCCCATCCCCCACCCAGCAAATACCTCAATGTGGATGACTTCCACCTGGACGTTGTCTGGGAGGGGCAGGTCTGGCTGGAAGCGTTTGGCCAGGGCCACCAGGAGATGCAGGGTGGCCAGCAGGTCCTTGTTGAAGATGGCTAGAGAGGAGAGGACAGAGAGTCAGAGCTGAGGGGCCACCGACACCTGTAACCACCCTCAGAACTGTCCTGTGTAGGCCACTGTGGTCAGAACAGAATCGGTGTGTGTGTGTGTGTGTGTGTGTGTGTGAGTCTGTGTGAGTCTGTGTGTGTCTCTGTGTGTATCTGTGTGTGCCTGTGTGTCTGTGTCTCTGTTCCGTGTGTGTATCTCTGTCTCTCTCTGTTCTCTGTGTATGTGTGTGTGTGTGTGTGTGTATGTGTGTGTATGTGTCTGGGTCTCTCTCTGTCTCTGTCTCTCTCTCTCTGTTCTCTCTCTGTGTGTGTCTGTGTGTCTCTGTCTTTCTGTTCTCTGTGTATGGGTCTCTCTCTGTCTCTCTCTCTGTTCTCTCTGTGTGTGTCTGTGTGTCTTTCTCTCTGTCTCTCTCTATTCTCTGTATGTGTGTGTATCTGTGTCTCTCTCTGTTCTCTGTGTATGTGTGTGTATCTCTGTGTGTGTGTGTGTGTGTGTGTATGTGTGTGTCTGAGGGGTGGGTTGGAGTCATATCCACATGGCACATTCATTTGTTAGCAGGCAGAAAGTGAATGAAGCTGGTCTGACTTCCATTCAGGATGAGAAGTGTGTGTGGTGTGTGTTTAGACTCAGCAGTGGCTGTGTCTCTGGGAAGTCATTGTCCTTGTGCTACATGGGCTGCAGTGATGCCCCCAGGACCATGCGTGTAGGCCAGTTTCTCTTCCACCAGACGCCTGGCTTCATGTCTATCTGTGTTTCTTCTAGGTGCTGCCCGAGGCCCCTGCGTCCTTTCCAGCCACAGATGGTTCGTACGCAGATGAGTGTGTCATTTATCAGTTAAGTGAGAAATCAGTGGAGCCGGCCCCCACCCCGCCGCCCACCCCGGGCCTGGCTCAGCCCCACTTACTCTCCACACCCCACTTGGCCTGCTGCTCTTCGACCTGCAGACTCTGGTTGACAGCCTCCAGGACGACCCCTAACTTGCGCCTCTGGCTGGCCGAGGTCAGAGAGATTTCCTCCACTTCCAGCTTGAGCGATGACAGCTTCTCTGAGAGGGAAAGGACAGTCAGGGCCAGGAAGTGGGCCCAGCAGCTGTTGTGGGGACTGTCTATGAGCATAATCCCGGGCAGCATGGAGTACATGGAGCTATGGGTGTATGGTGCTGAGCCCTGGGCAAGCCCAGAAGCTTCAATCAAACATACTCATCATCCAAGGAACCCCCATCCACATAAGAAATGGGGGTTCCAACAGGGGACCTGGACCATGCATGTGGGCAGGCTGTAGCCCTCTGAGCCATCCTCTCTGTCCCACCTCCCCTTGTCCATTCTGCCCACACCTCAGTCTCTGCCCTATGGTGGCCATGACATTCCCACAGGGCAACATGGCCAAGTCGTTAACACCACACTCCTAGCCCACTATGCCAACCCCTACTTTCTCCACTGAGACCTGGGCATACATATCATTCTGTGTCTAGGAGCCTTGCGCTCACCCACAGCCAGGTAGAAGAATGAATAGTAGTGAACTGTTCGGAAAGCTGACAGCGCCCGCTCCCTGAGAAGTACCCAGAAGCCTCCATGGAGCCTCTCAGCTAAGCTCTATACAATTGTAACTAGGGCAGGCTTTGAAAATATGCTTCTGGGCCCTACTGCTACCAGGACCCCTCTCCTTACATAAGATGTCTACAGACCAGAAATGGATAGGAAAACAGCCAGAGGCAGGAAAGTGGCCTGACTTTGGATATCACTTCCAGGCATACCGGGGCCACCCTGGCTTCTGCCTCTGGAATGTCTCACCCAAGATATCCTGGGTCCTTCCAGCAGCACAGGACACTGTAAGGTCAGAGGCAGTCGGTGCCCCAGCTCCTAGAACTATCAGACACTCCTTAAATGCTGGTGAAGCCACAGTACCGCAGAAGTCAGTGGCAGCACAGACAGTAGCCACTGGCTGGATCCACAGCTCTGCCCTGCCATGTCAGGGTGTGGGCGGAGTCTCTACCACCGCAGCCCTACAATCTAGAGAGCCATGGGGGGTTCCCTTCCTCCAGGGCTGTGGTGGTGCAGGAAGCTACTTGTGAGGCCAAGGAAGGCACACTTGGCCTTAAAGTCCCGGAAGCAGTTGCTTAGGAAACATGAATGCAGTGGGGTGGGGCCCAGGCTGCGGCTTACGGAACAGGTGGTGCAGAATGAGCCCATCAAACATGTCCTCCTCCAGGCTGCGGACCACAATGTGCTCTGGGAGGAGTGTGGCGTTGATCCATTCCATCAGCACCTACTGATCACAAGGGACAGCTGACAGAATTAAGAATCCCCTGGCCAGGTCAGCAACTCCTACCCACTCTTCAAGGTCTAGTCAAGCCATAGCTCTTCCAGAAGGTTCTCCCTGGTCTCCCCAGTCATTTGGAACCTGCTCTGAGCTCTTAAAGACCGCTCCCCCACCCCAGCCCCAGATGTCCCAGACACCTGCCTGAGCCCTGAGGAGCTATCATCTTGGTATGTGAGGTTTCCGTACCTGGGAGTCGCCATCGCTGTTTAGCAAACATCTAAACCTGGAGGCATGACTGGGGAATTGGGTGACAGCAAGAGCTGCCAATGGACACTTGGTTACAAAGCCTAGGCTGCCTCCAGTAGAGGGCTGGAGAAACATAGAGGTTTCCAGACGAAAGAAGGGGTGTGTTGTTGGAATGGAGAGGAGTGGTGTTGGGGTGGGGTGTGGACAGGAGTGTGGTATCTATAAGTCAGGGGCACCAAACCCGGCTCCAGAGACATCAGGACTGGGGATGGTGGTGGCATACCTTCTGCAGTTCTTCAAACTTGGGGTTCCTCTTGGAAATGGGTGACAGATATTTCTTCTTTCCTCCTAGAAGCAGAGGTGGGGATGACATGTGTGAGAACCCTGAAGGCCCTTGGCAGTTATCTCCCTTCAGGTCTCCCACCAATCCCAGGGCCCTGGTAGAGCCTAGCCCTGCCTCTCATCCACATTTCCTCATGAGCACTTCACACTGGGAATGTACCCTTAAACTCAAAGGTCACCCCTTACCCTGAAAGTCATAAGTCAGATATGTAGCACCTTTTAGAAACCCTGCCTACCCACCTAGGGTGAAAAACAGCCTAAGAGAGCAAGGGGCATGCTAGGCTGAGGTAGGTATCACCTATGCTGCCAAGCACCTCTTGCCAGGGTGTATCACTGAGGGCCCCCTGTGCCCACTTTGGCTTGGTCATTCCTTTCCCTGAGGCCTTGGTCATCAGGGTCCCCACATTTTAAATCTGTAGAACCAACAAAGCACCAGGCCCAGAGGGACTTTTTTGGGTCAGCTGATTTCAATGAACATGAAGAAACTGAGACAGGGCATGGAGATTACTTGCTCAAGCTCAGAAAATATAACCTACTCTGTGACCCGCTAGATGTGCAATCTCCCAAAGCCCAGAAGCACACCCATTCCTGATGGGAGAAGACACAGAACACTGCAGTCATGTGCTGCTGGCCTAGGGTCAGCTCTGATAACACAAGTGAGTTAATGGAGGAATATGGAGGGAAGGAAGGAAAAGGGGAGGGATCAATGTGTGGATGGCTGTGTGGATGAAGGGATGGATGGTTCATGGATGAGTGAGTGGACAAGATGAGTAGAGAATAGAAGGTGGATGGTGGATGGATGATGGGTGGATGGTGGATGGATGATAGATAGAAGATGGATGGATGGATAATGAATGGATGGTGGATGGATGGATGATAAATGGATGGGTGGATGGATGATGAATGAATGGGTGGATGGATGATGAATGGATGGATAGGTGGGTGGATGGATAGATGGATGGATGGATGACAGATGGATGAATGATGTATGGTAGATGGATGGATGGGTAGATGGTGGATGGGTAGATGGTGGATGGAAGAATGGTAGATGAATAGATGGTGGACGGATGGGTGGGTAGATGGTGGATGGATGGATGGTAGATGGATGGATGGATGGATGATAGGTGAATGGATGGATGAATGGGTGGTACGTAGATGGATGGATTATGGATGGATAGTTAATGGATGGATGGATGGATGGATGGATGGATAGATGGATGGATGGATGAATACATGGGTGGTCACCAGATACAGCCTTCTCATTCTAGTGAGCTGATCACACATTCCTCCCTCCCCTGATCCAACAACTCTGTCCCACTAGAACCAGCACCTCGTGGAAGCTCTTCTTCTGTAGGCTGAGCTACCTCCTTTGGGAGTTGCAACAGGTCGTAGAGGAATTCAGACTCCATCTTCTTCCTTGCCTTCCCTGGAAGAGACAGGAGAGTTCATTACTGTCCCCAAAGCCAAGACTCACCATTCTTTCATTCAGACTGGGAGAGATGGAGGATGGGAGCGTGACTCTGAGTGGGCAAGACACTGAGGGCCGACCAAGTGTGAGGAGTGAGGCCTGAAGCCAGCCAAGCCTTGAAGGGTAGACTTGCTACCCGGCTATGATGATTCATCCTGATTTTCGCCTTGGCAGGATCTAGACTCACCTGATAAGCAAGGCTCTGGGCAATGCCTAGATTCTCTCAGTCTAAGAAGAAAATCACCGTCCCATAGCCTGGTCCTGGGCTGAATGAAAATGGAGAAAGCAAGCTAAGAAGCCTCATTTGTCTCTCCTCTTCCCGATGCAGTTTGACCATCAACCTCCTGATCCCTCTGAAGGGGCCTGTGCCTTCAAAGTGGGAGCTAAAGAAAGCCTCCCCTTCTTAAGTCCCTGTTGTCAGGATAGTTTCTCATGGCAGCAAGGAGAGTTAATAATGCATAGGCTGAGGGCACAGTCTGAGCAAAGACTTGGTAAGCAAGCAAGTTCCTGTCAGCCAGGCACAGGGAAGCCTACTCTCTACCCATGGCCAGGAGCCCCACCCCTTTCTCTACATCCAGGTCAGAACCCCAGTTCCCACAGAGCATCAGACAAGTGTGGGAAGGGAGCTCTGGGCTAATCTGTGTGAGGGTAAGCACCCACCAGTAGGGTGGAGTGGCCGCCCACCTCTTCAGGGTCCCTGAATCCAAGACGGGTAAAAGCAGACCAGACTCTCCCAGATGCAGATGGGGTGTACCAGGCTAAAGGCCAAAGCCACCCAGACATGTTCCCCCATTCCGTGCTGGTTTGGCATACAGAGGGAGCCTGGACCCTCTGGCCTCCAGTTTTGAAGGAGGTTTTCTCCGACTGTCTTGGCACCCCCAGACTTGGGGTGTAGTCTGTCAGGGATTTTGCTCATGAAGCCCAGAGCACATGCTCCTTGTGAAAGACCAGCAGTCCCTGGGGCTGGTGAGATAGCAGCTCAGCGGTTGGGAGCGCTGACTGCTCGGTCGGAGGTCATGAGTTCGGATCCCAGCAGCCTCATGGTGGCTCACAACCATCCATAATGAGAAACAAAAACAAAAAACAAAAAACAAACAACAACAACAACAACAAAACCCAAGAGGGAGAAGGAAAGGGGAAACAAAAAGAACCAGCCGTCTCTCCTCATCCTCATGATAGGCACTGTCAGGAAGGAGACCAGAAGTGTGTCATGTCTTCCCCACCCCCGCCCCAGCCTCATGATGAGCAGTGCCAGGCCTGAAACTGAGACCAGCAGTCCCATCTCACCCCACCTCCCCATCCCCACAGCCAGCCTCATGACGAGTGGTGTCAGGCCTGCCCATACCCAGAAAGGATCGGATTCAGAAGCTAAGGGACCCCTTCTGGTTCCCTAACCTACTTCTGGTTCTTCCGCCCACTTCCCCTCTGGAAGTTTCATTTGCTGCATGACCACCGTTGACCCTTCCCTCATGGCCCCCCCGTTCAGCCTCTGCATGAGCCTGGGATTCCCAGGCTGGCTCAGATATTTGAGGTCTGGGGTCAAAACAGAAGAAATTAAGACAAGGAACCTGAGTTGTGCTGAGGAAGAGGCACTGGGAGGGCCTGAGAGCCACTATTCTCCAACTGGCTACAGTCTGACAACCTTAGTCCTACCAGGAAACCAGGAGCGGAAAGGACAGAGCCCCTGGGAATGAGTTCCAAACCCCACAAACTGAACAAGAGAAAGGAGAGCTGGGCTGGGGTGGGGAGCCTGGGCCCCAGCCAGCTCCTCCCACTCAGGCTGGGTGACTATAGGCTAGCATGCTCTCTCTTTGGCCCTGATGCAACTTTACAGAGAGAGGGTAGACCCGGTGTCCAGACAAGTGCACACAGACCTGAAACTGCCTCTGGTGACCAGTCCCAGGTGGGTCCCTTCCCTGCCACATACGGCAGTTTCTTCACTGTGGGGAGCGGTAGCTTTCTCTCACACAGTGAAGCTCTGGGGGCCCTGGTCTGAAAACTGCCCATCTGGCTGTGGGGGAGATAGTCAGAGCTTTCCTGTGGGGATGGGTCTCAGAGCTCCTCAGTAAGATGATGCGATGGCCTCAGCAACATAACAGGACTCGGGGTTCCCCTTTGGCAGAGCCCCTTACTGTGAGGTCCCAGCTGAGATGTGCCTCTGGGCCCCTATTTAAGGAACCTCTCCACCTTCCTCTCTGAGATCCACTAGCCGGCATATGAACAGGTAGAAGATTCTAATAGCTCGGGCATCCCACAGGCCAAGCATTAGATACACTCACCTGCTGCTTTTCAAACCGGGAAATGGAGCCCACTAGCTCAGAGGGTGACCAGGTTCTCAGCCGAGACAGGTTCCGCGTCCGTCCGTCCGGAGGTGGGGGAAGGCAGGGTTTGTATTCACTTCCTCTGCCACTCTGGTGGCTCCAGACAGCTTCCTCCTCTACGTTGCTGGTGAGCAAGGTACCCCAGATCCACTGAGAGACCGCCAGAACCCCAGCCCTTGCCCTGCCCCTCGTCTTCCAAGGCTCTGTGGTATCTTGGAGTCTCTCAGTACTTCCCTCCCGGCTCCTGCCTCTCCACGTCTGAGCAATCGCTGTCTGAGCAAAACCACAGAGGATAGGGCCCAACAGCAAACTATGAGCTCTCCACTGCCTTTGTTCTCATGGTGTCCAACCTGCACCTCTGGTTCCCTGTGTGACACTCCAACCAAGCTTGCTTGCTTGTTTGCTTGACTGACTGACTGACTGACTGACTGACTGACTGTAAGACAGTCTCATGTAGCCCAGGCTAACCTCAAACTCACCAAGCTGAGGTGGACCTTCAACTCCTGATTCTCCCACCTCTGTCTCTTACATGCCTGGGTTACAGGCAGGAGCCACCACACCCAGCCAACAGCTCCTAAATAAAAGCCAGTCTACAGGTCTCAGTCCGAGTCTCTGCACCCATAAGCAGTTCAATCCCCGGCCCCTCATAAACCAGGTAGCTGACATGGGTAACCCAGCTCTCAGAAGCTGGAGGCAGGAGGATCAGGAGTTCAAGGCAGGGCTGGAGAGAGGCTCAGCAGTTAAGAGCACTGACTGCTCTTCTGAAGGTCCTGAGTTCAAATCCCAGCAACCACATGGTGGCTCACAACCATCCGTAGTGAGATCTGATGCACTCTTGTGGTGTGTCTGAAGACAACTACAGTGTACTCACATATAATAAATAAATCTTAAAAAAAAAAAAAAAGGAAGTTCAAGGCAAGCCTAGGCTTCAAGAGTATGTGAGACACTCTCTTTAAAAAAGAAAAAGAAAATCCCCCTGGCATTGGGCAAAGAGACACCTTGTTGGTGGTGGTGTTCTTATATCAGTCAGGGGTAGAGGACATATAAAAATAAAATCAAATCCAGGTGGCACATCATGGGAGAAGGAAGACAGACAGAGACCTGTGTTCTACCATTCTGACCAACAGCATGGGTGGGTCATAGACACTCAGAGCCTGCCTACCACTGTGGAGCCCAGTGTTGGAGGAGGAAGACGGAGACCTGCAGAGAGCTGTGCTACCCACAGACCAGCCCTCGGGCCCACAGCACAAGCAGGCCGTGGATACCATTGCCACAAAGTATGGATGGATGATGTCACCCAGGGGCCCGCCATCCACACGACCAGTCTTCAGTGGGAGCCAACACAATGTGTGACTATGTGGTAAACAGGTGAGAGAAAGAGACATGGAGCAGCTTGGGCATTGTGAGGAGAGATGGAACTGGACACTTGAGGGCAGAGAGGAGAAGCCTGTTGTGAGTGGCCAGCCCAGCCATCTGAGGCCATGGTGCAGTCCCAGCCTAAGATGCTGCTGAGGGCCACGTCTGGGTCCATGGTTAGGCAGTGACAGGGCTCAATGTTGATATTTGCCCTGCCACTAGAGAACACAGGGACATCCCTAGTCAAGACAGTCACAGGGTACCATATGAATGTCCAGGGGCTGTGTAGACCTGGCCTTGACACTCACTGGCTGCAGCTCTGAAGAGCTGGCCCCAACCTCTCATTGGTGGCAGCACTAGGTGCAGGCCGTGTGCCTCTCCCAGGCAGCACAGTAGAGCTCGCCCTGGTGGTGGGGGTGTGAGTGAGCGGGTCTCAAGGTGATGAATGTGGAAGAGCTGACCCCTCCCCGTCTACCCTGACACCCCCTGCCCCTCACCACCTCCAACAGCAGGGAAAGCTGGCCACAGAGTCATGGGGGCAGGAGAGCTAGCCCTGCCCCTCTCCAGCTGCAGCGTTTGGGAGAGTGGGCCCTGCACCTTGACTGGACAGCACAGCAGAGACAACCCTGGTGGGGGGGGGGGGCACAGGTGGACCAGCCTTAAGGGTGAGAGCTCAGGAGAGCTAGCCCTGCCATGCATCTGCCTTGAGGTGGCGGTTGGCATTCCTTCTAGGCTCCACCCCACAGTTACCTGGCAACAGCCTGGTGTACCTGACTCAATATAAAAGGAGCTGCTTGCCCCCCCTTCTCTTACCCTCTTTCCCCTCTCTCCCCATTCCCCTCCTCCTCTCTCTCCACATGCTCATGAGCATCCTCTCCTCCTCCTCCTCCTTCCCCCCCCTCTCTCTGCCTTTCTCTGTCTCTACTATTCCCTCAACTCCCCTCCCCATGCTAAATAAACTCTATACTATACCATTGTGCGGCTGGTCCCTCAGGGGAAGGCTGCCTGCAGAGGTACCCCTTCCCCCACACCACACTGTGTCTCCACCAAACACATCCCTGGCTTCTTCTACTTTTTCTTCTTCTTTTAAATAAAACACAACAGTGGCGTGGGTGCAGGGGTGATGCCTTCCTCCCCTTGCCCCTTGCCACCTGCTGCACTTGCCAGAAGAGCCAGCTCTGTACCTCACCTGGGCAACACAAGTGGAGCTGGCCCTGATGGCAAAGATGTGGGTAAAGGCAGCCCCAAAGGTGTGAGAACATAAAAGCTGGCCCTGACCCTCAAAGCCACACTCAGGATCCCTGTGGCTGGGCGGCCCAGTAGCTTGGACCAGAACTCAGGTCTGATGTTCTGGGTGCTTTCTGAGCCCGCTGACCCCTGCAGTCAGTGTTGGATGGTGCAGTCAGCACACTCAAACATGGAAACTGGCCTGTGTTCCATGGTTTCATGAAGGAAACGCAACACCAGATGGGCTCGCCAGAAGGGATGACACTGTATCTAGTTCGGCAGTGTGGGGGACTCTGAAGCCCAGAAAGCCAGAGACCAATGGATACTGTACCCAGAAAGAGGAAATCACTAGAGAAAGGCTGAGCTAGGGACATGGTCACACATGATGATTGGCAAAGGGCACAGAAACAGGAACATGCCCCCCAATACCCACCACATACACTTCCCTGCCAACAGCCCCTCCCCCCAAAGAAAGACCAGCAACGGGGTCCACAGGGATCAGGACATGGAACAGGAGCAGGTACAAAGAGCAGGTGGGCAGGACAAGCAGGGACAGTGGTCATCACGGCTCCCTGGCCCTGGCAGCTCCTCCCTAGGAGCTGACTCTGCAGTTGGTACCATTCGATGACAGGAGCCACCTGCAGCCTGCTCCACCCCCTCCCCGCCCCGCACATCACTACCACCCACAGCCTTTCACGGGCCACCGCAGACTTTCTGGGACTGGATTGGGTCCCTAAAGAATTCTCTGTCAATCTCACTGGCAGGCTGTGTGTCTTTAGGAATAGCCACTGGGGGTTGGCTTCTTGCTCTGGTGGACTTAGAAGCATGAGAACCCAGCAACCATGAGAGAAAAGAATCCTGGGAGAAGCCCCACAGATGTGATGACATAAGCCCTGGGAATCATTTGCAGCCAAGAATCCTTAGTCCGCAGTCTTGGTTCAGCTGGGGCTTCTGCACAAAATAACATGAGTGGGGCTATTCCAACATGGTGGTGGGCCTGCCCTCGGGGGCACCCGGACAGCCTAACACATGAAAAGAACCAGCCTAGGGTTTGCACTCTCAGCTGAGCTCTGTCAGCACACCAAGGAGACATACAATGGTGCTAAAGGTGTCCTTGCATCAGGGCTGCAGGGCAGGTGCAGCTGAGAGACCAATGTAGAACCTCAATCTGTGAACCATGGAATTGTGACAATCTAAAGTCACAGCCCACGAAGTTCCCACAGGAAGGCAGGGCATTGTGTACAGAAAGAGAGGATCTGAGCATTCCAAATCCCAGGAAGGGCCTGTAACCATGAGCCCCACCTCAGATCAAGAGAAAAAGACCCTGCCCGCCCCGGAAAGTCCCAGCAGCCATCTGAGGTGTCTGCCCTACAGAGAATGCCAATCTCCTCCCTCCAGACTCCAGAACCCCACACTTCCTGGAACCATCCAGTCTGGGAGCTGATGAGCTGTCTGGAGGCTCAACCCAGTACCCCTCCTCTTTACTGTATGGTTTTGAGTAGGCTGAGCAGGGCTGGGTTAGGTAGTATGGCCCTGACTGGCTCTCTCCACATCTGTAGCCAGCTGACAGTTGAATATAACAGCTTCGCTTCCAGGCTCCTGTTAAGCCGGGTTTATGGCTGTTGACTGCATGACCTTTGTCCTCAGCAGGGAAGATAGAGCCCAGAGACTCTTCAAATCTTCAGTGTCACTTCTGTTATTGTCCCTATGGGCAAAGCAAGCCAGACTCCCAATGCAAGAGTCAGCCCAGGAAGGTGCTACCCAAGGGCACGGATAGAGGGGGTGGGGATTACTGTGGCATTTCTAGCAATCAGCACTGTAATGTGGGCACTGTGGTAAGATGCAGGGTCAGGGCCATGCTGGACAGGGTCTAGCCCAGAGCCTGTGGACAATTGATCTGGCACTGAAACAGATGGCCACCCACTAAGGATCTACTCACTTGTCAGCAGAGAAAGCTAAGCAAGTTCAGCAGCCTTAAATGCAACTACCATGATACCAAACCAGTCCCAGACCAGGTCCACAGAATGGCTTGCTCCCCTGGGGGAGGGATAAAGCATTTGTTTTTGTTTAAAAAAAAAAAAAAAGCCAGGCTAGGCAGTGGTGCAGTGGTGGCACACTCATTTAATCCCAGCACTTGGGAGACAGAGGCAGGCAGATTTCTGGGTTTGAGGCCAGCCTGGTCTACAGAGTGAGTTCCAGAACAGCCAGGGCAACACAGAGAAACCCTGTCTTGAACCCCCTCCCCAATATATATTTTATATATATTGGCCTTGAGATCTCCATCTTTGCCCAATCTGAAGAGCAAATTAGAGCTCCACGGGTGCATCTACTGCCTCTGCAGAAAAAGATGGAGAGTGAACCTCACCAGTAGGGCTCCAAGGGCTTCAGCTGCTTCTGTGGGATCTTCTTACCAGAGCTCCTCACGTGACACTTAGGCAGCAAGAGTGATTCTTGATCCAAGTCAGTCCAGAAAACAGGTGCTCTCACAGGGCTAGGCAGGCAATACACACACACACACACACACACACACACACACACGCACACACACACACGCATACACATACACACACACACATGCACACACATACACGCATGCACATACACACACACGCATGCACACACATACACACGCACATGCACATACACATGCGGGCACACGCACACACACAAACACACACATGCATGCACACGCACACGTGCACGCGTGCGCATACACATGCACACACACACAAACACACATGCACATGTGCGCATGGGCGCGTGCACACACACATACACACACACAGAGACTGCAGCGGCAGAGATGGATGACATCATCCACGAAACACCTAGCTCTTCTCCGTTATGGCTGCTATCAAGTCAACAAGAGCCAGTGGGCAAGCCACAGCAGGTAAGTCTCCCACATGTGGACCACACCTTCCGGTGCGCGGGGCAGTCAGAGTGTTCAGGGTCCTCATTGCTGTCTATGAGAGACTATCTATCCACCCAGTGCGCCCTGAACATTCTGTTTATAAATCCTCTGGCACGACAACAGTGGACAGCCTTGTTCTAGATGCCTTGTGGGGACATCTGTATGCTAGTCCATGGCCCTCTAGAGATCTACTTGTCTAGAACTCTAAGGACAATCCCTCCAAATGTAACTGTAAGGGTTGATTGACCCTTCTCTTGCAGCTAAGGAGGAGGCTTCGTGCTTGGTAACAGAGGCTCTTTAGAAGACAAGGCAAGGCCATGTATACCATGCGTGGACCTCAGTGCTTGCAAGGCTGCCTACTGGAGACAGAAGATCTACACCTGACCATAGTAGTAGTGCCCACCGCACAGGCACCTGGTTCTTCTGAGCCGGTGAGTCTATGGAGGCTCCCTGTATGCGAAGTACACCAGGATGTTGGACAGTGGACAGTGAGATGCCTCAGTCCTGGCTTCAGAGCTGTGGGCACAATGGTGCCCAATTATTTCATAACTCCCTCCTGTTGAAAGTCAACCCCCCAGCCCCAAACAGCTTGCTAGCAGTCCTAGTCTAGGCTAAAACCTGAACAGACTGTGGCTTGAATGTGTCCCTTACAGAAAGTTCACAAGTCAAGACTGAACCCTAGTCACACGCTAATGGTGTCTGGAGGCGGGGCTTAAGGGAGAGAAGCAGGATTGGATGAAGTTCTAAAAGTGGGGTTTTCAGGCTCTGTGCTGTAAGGAAAAGGAGGGACCCAAGCAAGAATTCTTATTCTGCATCTCCGTAAGATGCGCTCTGCCCTCTTGTCCTGGAAAGTTCATAACTGATGTCAATACTGCTGGGGAATGCGCCCCCAACCTCAAGGACCAGGAGCCAAACCCACCTCTGTGTTTTATAAATTACTGTCTTAGACGTCTTGTCATAACAACAGAAAACAAAACCAAGACAGTACCCCAAGCAACCACGGCCTCTGAATTGTTCACCAGGCACTGCGTGACATTTGATATGTCAGCCCACAAAGCCAGTGAGTCAAAATGTTCCGTGGTCAACGGGGAGAGACACACACAGAGCCAGCCTCCAACAACCTTCATCACAAATGCGGAGTTCATGAGCAAGTATGACACAGAGTAGATGTTCAATAAATAGTTCCTTCTGTGTGGGGCCTATATAGGGGTCCCCACACCTTGCCCAGTGCAAAGACTACCCCTGATGGTGTTGACAGTAACTTCCTGAAGCTCAAAGATGGGGCCTCCACAACCGGCCTCACCTTTCCAGCTCTAAGAGGTTGTCCCAGGGCAGCAGTGGCCCAGCTCTAGTCTGGGGGAGCTTGTACAGGTCACAGCATGTGGCCCCTTCCTTGTCTGAATTCCCTGTGGCCACAATCTCCAGACAGGCGACAAAGGAAGGAGGGACCCCACACAAGCCCAGAGGCTCCTGAACTAGGAGGCTTCACCGGGAACCTGACAACAATCAGCCTGGGAGAACGGAACAAAACCTTTCTGTGAGAATTAAGGGATAAAAAGGCCTGGGCAGACGACCGAGCCCTCAGCTCTGGGTTCTCCTCTGAGCTGGCTTTGAGCTCCAACACAACCACGCCCTGCTGTGCCCTGTCACCCTAGTTTACCAGGAATCATCCATACAGTCTCCTGATCCAGGACTCAGCCTTCTCTTTCGAATTCAGTGGCTTTGATCAATTAGGACCCACCTCCCAAACCCCAGAAAAAGACCCGCTGAGAAGAACCAATCAGAAGATCCCTGGAGAGACCACATGTCACAGCTGATCTCAAAACACTGGTGTCTAGTACGTGCTAATTAGGGGTTTGGGTTTTTTTTTTTCCCCACCTTGACACATTCCTGAGTCAACTTGATACAAACAGAATCACCTGGGAAGAGAGAGGCTCCACTGACTAAACACCTCTACCAGACTGGCCGGTGGGACATTTTTTTGATTCATAATTGATGCGTCAGGGGCTAGCCCGCTGTGGTCAGTGTCACCCCTGGGCAGGTGGCCCTGGATTCTATAAGAGGGCTGAGCAAGCCATGAAGAGCCAGCCAGTAAGCAGTGTCTCTCTGCAGCGTGTGCTTCAGTTCCTGCCTCCGAGTTCCTGCCCCACTTTAGTATCTATGTGTCTTCCTTCTTTCAGGGAAGAAGTGTCACGGAAAAGTTTAAGCTGAGATGAATCCTTTCTTCTGCAGGTTGGCTCCAGTGTTTATCACAGCAATAGAAAGCAAACTGAGACATCATACACACACACACACACACACACACACACACAAACACACCTTTTTCCTTAAACAGGGTCTCATGTAGCCCAGGCTAGCTTTGAACTCACTGCATAGCACAGGGTAATCTTGAACCCCTGATCCTCCTGCCTCCACCCCTGTGGGGCTGTTATAGACCTATGCCACCATGTCTGATTATACAGTGTTGGGGTTTGATATAGCTCTTCAACTCAAGGCTCCCTCCCTGTCTCAGCCTCCTAAACAAAGACCTGAAGTATCTAGCCAAGAACTCTACCAAGGGATCTGTGGCCCCAGCTGCCAAGGAAACAGATTTCCTTGGCATTAATAGGAACAGATAAAGCCTGGACAAAAGAAGTCAAGATGAACTGACCACCTCAGGAACTGGCAGTTTACCTCAGGGTGTCCTGGACTGAGCACGGTAACATTTGGAGACACTAATTCTTTCTTGTGTGGTGAGCTGTAGGATGTCAGGAGCGAGCCAGGCCTCCACAACAGGCTGATAGTTCAGAATTGTGAGAGCTAATCCAGACATTACAACACATCGCCTAGGGACATGGTATTGAAGATGGTTGGTTTCTCTCCCTCACAATTGGAAGGCTCTGGCAAACTAACCTACGAGCAGTCACTGAAAAAAACAAAGCCGGCCTAGAGCCCGAAAGCCCATGCGATGCCTAAGTCCTTCCCAGTCACAGTTTGTCCTTTTTAGCTAGCCTTTTTAAAAAAGCCTATGTGTATGCACACATGTTCTTTTTGCTGTGACTCAGGGCACACAAAGGTCATGGCATGTGTGTAACAGTCAGAGGACAACCTCAGGTGTCAGCTCTCAGGAGCTGTGATGTCCCATGCTGTGTTCACCAGGGTAGCTGGCCCCTGGGTTTCCAGAGATTCTGTCTCAACTTTGGATTGTGGACTGTCAATACCACACCCAGCAGATAAAGCTGGAGATTAAAACTCAGGTCTTCCCAACTACCCAACAAGCACCTCACCCACGGGCCATCTCCCAACCCTAGTCTGTCTGTTTAAATATATCATTGACTTGCTGTCCGGGCCAGCTATGCATTCGTGGGTAAGGGAAACTGTTTTGGGGCAGGCTCTCACTCTATAGCTCAGGCTACCCTGAACTATGTAAGCCAGGCTGGCCTTGAACTCTTGGTTTCCCAGTGAGCATCACTCCATAGAGAAAATGTAGGGAGGGGCTACAAAAATGCCAAGTTGAGGTCGCCATTACAGGCTGGCTTTGACTTCCTAGTCCTTCCACAGAGAGAGCAGGGGGCCCATCCCCCAGCCCTTCTGCTCCTCACCAGTCTCTTCCTTCAGCCTCTGCCTGGTAGCATCAGAGGGGAGAGTTCAAGCCAGCCTGGCCATTTGAAATGAAGCAGCCCCAGTTCTGGGCAGGGAGAAGGGGCAGGAAATGTGTGAGCAGCCGCCCTGTGAGGAGCCAGAGGCCAGCTGGTGTATCGTAGTAAGTCGGAGTACATTGTGACACCCGCAGCCGCGTCTCCCGCCTGAACGTCTGGTACAGGAAGCCACGAGTTTGAGCTGTTGCAAGCACGGCCGGCCCTGCTGTCTGCCAGGAGGGTCTGATCAAAGCACAGCCGGGGGTTTAGTGGTTTTTATTTAATATCCAGAAATCCAAAGGACACATTGCTTTAAACAATTAAAAAGACAATGAAGCGATGCCGCACGGGGAGGGGGTGTGTGTCACGGATTTGGCTGCCTGGATATAAGATCCCCCTTTGCCGGGCGATGAGGAAGGACTGGGTGGGAGGCCCTGAGCTCAGGACTTGCACAACTGGGTGCAAAGGTGGCACAAGAGCTGCCTGCAGGTCCACAGAGGGCTGGAGAGCTGGAGGGACATGCTAATCAGTGTGGGACAGAAGGGAGGAACCCAGCCCTGGCCTGCAGACCTGGGGGCAGGGGGGTGCAGACTTGCCTGTCCCTTCCTCAAGACCCCATGGGAGTGACAGATGATGACATTTCTACCGGTTTTAGTGGCCGGAGCTCTCAACAATATCAGGAGAGAATGAAGATCCAAGCAGTAGAAGGTTCCAGAAGGTCCTTGAATTAACAGCTCAAAGAGAAGTATCTGCATTCCAGGGGGCCCCCAGGGAGAATGGGAAGGTTTGGGGTGGCACTGGTTAGTTGAGGTCATTTTGTGTGTGTGTGTTGGGGGGGGGGGATCTCCCTTTGTTCTCTGAAGAAAGTCTTGCCTTACACAAGCAGCCCTGAAGTTGGCCTAGACAGCTATTGGTGTCTTTGTCCAGGCTATGGTATAAATGCCAGCTCCACAGTGAGGGGACAGCAAGGACAGCCCTTCACTGGTGTGTGAGAACCACACCTCCATGCTCAGTCAGTTGGGGAGGTCACGCCTTCTAGGAATCCTGGCTTCTCAAGTTCTGCCTCAGGCAAGGGAGCCTGCTTGGATTCCAAGCAGGACTCCTGTCCTCCAGATTGGGAACCCCAGGAAGCCACCACCCCTCCCAGACCAGTCCTTTCCCTCCCTTCTGCACCATAGGTCTTTGCATCTAAGAGCAGAGGAAACCAGTCCCAGCATTTCCCAGATGCCGCTGTGGTTCTGTGTCTGCGAGGAAGGCAAGCACAGAACCTTCCAGTCCCGGGTATTTTGTCAGTGTGGCCCTTTAATGTCACCGCATCCCACAGGGAGACCCGGTAATGCCGTTTTAATTATCTCTCTCCCCTGCTGGGAAGCCTCCTCCACCTGAGAGGCTATTCCAAGCCCCGTCCCCAGCTTAGCCACAGTGGAACCAAGAGAAGATATTAAACTGTTTCCTGGAACATCACTGTTGGCGTTCAGTTAGTTCAGTAGCAACACCTCTCCCCACAGCCCTGGTTTGTGGTAAGGTGGGAATCAGGAAAGGAAGGCTCCCTGTAGCTGCCATGAATGCTGCTGGAAGGCAGGTGAGAGGCAGGAGGATGCCATCTAGGAGGGATGTGGACATTTCATATGTCCCACTGCCCGCTGAGACACACCCCACAAACCTACTCCTGGCTGGTCGGAGGGAGATATCATGGGGTCAGCGAGGTCATACAGGGGATGGTTCCACTTCAGAATGAAGAGGAAACTAACAGAGGAGGAGGAGTGGTGTGAAAGCAGAGAAAGGCCCTGCTAGCACCTCCATCTCCTACCCTTGGCCTCCAGAGCCGCCAGATGCACGCCCCTGTAATTCTGGCTGCCGGTAGCCTGTGGTCAGGCAGTCCTCGTAATGGATTCCCACCCTCTTGTAAAGTCTCTAAAAATGTGTCCATTCCCTAACAGGGCCTCAGAGACGGAAGGTTTCGACTCCAAGCCAGCTCAGCTGCACATTCAGAGCCAGCAAGAGCCCCAGACATGCCCTGTAAGAGCCGCCCTGGGGCCCCAAGGCATTCTGGGTCCTGAGAGTTCGTGTAAAAGGTCAGTTAAAAGCAGCAAACCGCAAGACGGATGGGGGTGGAGACACGTGTCAGGAGGCTGAATCTTCTGAGACTCAGGAGTGAAAAACTGAGAGGATCTTTTTACTGAGGCCGAGACCCTGCTTCCAAGGAGAGCCCAGCCCAGGGGATTCCTGAGGACAAACGGGGCGGAGTCCCTGGAGCCAGGGCTGTTGCAGTAATTGCTCCGTGGGCTGGAGCACAGGTGGACAGCCCTCTCCAGCTGAGGCCTAGGCTGGGCCTCTGTTCTTTTCATCGTTCAAGGGAAGCAGAGAAAAAGAGGAAGTGAGACCTCAAACCAGAGAGGCTATCTGAAGCACCAAGTTCTCAACGACCTAACCAGCTAGAAAACCACACGGGGAAAGGATTTAAAACCAAACCAGGCAGGGAGCAGGGAGCAGAGGCATCTCACAGCTGGGCCTGAGAAGCCTGCGGCCTCCCTGGGGAGATGTTTGCTGAGAAAGCAGGGACCAGGGATGGATGCACCCGTTTTTTCGTGCTTAGCATTTGTCCCTGAAAGATCAGTGGCTCCGTCACTCCACGTCCTTGTACTTGGTGAACAGTGTGTAAAGGACACGCAGAGTGGACTTGAGATCCAAGTTCACCACATCTGCAAAAAGAAACAGACAGCATTGACTGAAGAGGACAGACTCAGGAACTGCGGGCTGTATTGCCTGCCACCTAGCCACAGGCCGTGCAGGTTGCCTGGGGCCCCGACACATCCTATTCCTCTCTCTTATGCTTGGAGCTGGGGAGGGGGGGTTACCTTCAGGGCGTGCCTTGGGCTTCTTGAGTCCTCCGTCCAGCATCAGTTCAAAGGCAAAGGCCACGTTGTGCACCTACCAGGGGAGAGACAGGAGCAGGGTCACTGCTAGTAAGGTCCACATCCCCTGCTCCGCACCGTGTCCACACAATCCTTCCTTCTATGTGGAAAAGACTGACTCTTTCTCTCTGTACAAAGCCCACTAGGACACAGCACAGGACACAGGGAAGGCACACACAGGGGGTATCCATGGGGATAACTCAGCAGCTCTTCCTCCCCTCGTCAGGGATCTGGAAGAATGATAGAAGAATGACGACTCCCAGCCTGTCGTCCTCCACACAGGACTCATAGCCAAGTGCTCCCTCTGAGCCAGTATCTACCACATGGTGAGAAATGACAGACTGGGAAACTGAGGCTGAAGGAAGACAAGTCCCTTGCAAAGGTGCTCAGCCCCTGAGGGTGCTTCCTCTGTGCACAGGGTAGCCTCATGCTACCTTATCAGATAACCAAAGAGTTGGACAAGCCGGGCATTCCTGGAGGCCTAGCTGTGTCTCTGTGGGGGTACACTACCCTCGAGGCAACTGGGGAACCTTATTGGAATTGAGCTTAGCTCAAGGACCAGCATGCAGATTCCTGGCCCTGGTCCCCCTCACTTCTGTCTGCCTGACCACCCTGCCCTGCCCTGTCTATCCAACTGAACACTCGACTGAGGTTTTCATTCTGCTGAAGGCTGGAGAAGCTCCAAGTGGGAGACTCTTGGTCTTATTTAAAGTCCACAGGAGTCAAGACCAAGCAAACCACGTGCAGCCTCCACCCGCCCTGAGCACAGGAGGGTAGGAAGACGGACCAGCAAACCAGCAAATGCATAGAGGCCAGCTGGACAGGCCTTAGGGTTCATAGTGACCAACTGTCTCTCCAGTAGTGGCACTGTCTGTCACTCTACTGTGAGTGAGCCAGGAATGCCAGCCCTTAAAATGTCAATTATGAATTAACAGAAGGCAAGGACCTGCAGGGTCTGAGCTGCCCAGTCCTGTGGCTCACCCCACCCCCACCCCACACTCCCACCCCAGTGCTGAGCGTGAACCCTGGGTTTCCTGTACAGTGGGCGCAAGCTCTGCGTCTGAGCTATTCCTCCAACCTAAATGTTGCTTGCTCTTGACTTTATGTTTTCTGATCTGAGACAGTCTCCTTTAGCCCAGGCTGTCCTCAAACTAAGCACAGGAAGATAACTTTGACCTTCTAATCTTCCTGCCTCCACCTGTCAAGTGCGGGGATTACTGATGCTTATGATGCTTCTCACTGTGCCTGTTTACACAGTGCCAGGGATCGAACCCAGGGTGTGTGTCTGCTAGCCAAGTGCTCTGCCAACCGAACGACAGACCCCAGCCTAATATCTTTGGTTAAAGATACCTGCTTCTGCGATGCTTGAGGGGGCACCCCCTCAGACACCCCCTACTCTGCTTGCCAAATCTTTGCCTCCTTTAGCGCTCTTGAGATGCCACCAAGATGCCTGGGGTCAGAGCAAAGGACCCTCAGCTTCAAGCCACAGAGCTGATGAGAGACGCTGCCCGCCTCAGTGCAGGGCGTGGTCCTCCCTTGGGACTAGGAGACAGATATACAGGTTCATAGAGGCGTGGCACTCATGCCTGTGACAACCCTCACCACTACCCCCGGGGAGGAAGAGGTCAGAACAGGTATGTGACTACAAGTCCTCAAGCCTGCCTGAGGAGGAGGCCCCAGACGCCTGTAGAGTCCGACTCCCTGACCTCCCATCTCCCTGGAGAGCGGGAGGGCCCTCTCGCTGTGTGCTCATCAGCAGAGGTGTCCTTGATTTGTAGGTCAGGGCAGCGGCCTGCATAGACGGTTCATCCACAGAGGAGTATACTTACTGCCATCTGTACAAAGACTTGTTTGGACAAAGACTCAGTTCTACTGCTTAAATCCACTGGTCTCATCGGTCTCCTTATTAATTTAAAGAAAAACACAATTTCCCAGAGATAATGCAGCCATGTAGGGGCCTGGATCTGCATGAACCTGTTCACCAGACAGTCTAACCTCTGGCTTCTACAACTGCAACAGCCCCGTGGTCCTGACGAGCTCCGCTCATTCCTCACTGTATTCGATCTCCCTCCATCCCCAGTGTGGACTCCAACATGCCAAGACCTCTCTAATCTGCCCAATTCTATCTCTGCAGGCACGCTAGGAACGACATTTGGCCACGAGCAGACAGACTGCTTGGTGCCAGGAACCGGCAGATTGATAAACACTGGCCCGTTCTCTGCTGTTACCCTGGCTCCCACCGCCGTTGCCACCGTCTGCCTCCGTGCCTCATGGGCCTCGCACTTTGGAAAAATAAAGTGGCAGGTGCCATGAGTCCAAAGCAACCCAGACTAGTTTCTGCCAAGTCCCCAGAAGTGAGGCACTAACTCTTCAGTGACAGACCTAACTGCAGGGAGCCTGAGAAGGACAGAGAGCACAGGAAGAGAAGACACAGGGACACACTCACGGCCCCACCCACTGGGCCCTGCAGGAGGAATGTTCTAGGAAACCAACCTCAAAAATAAAATATACATACACACAGTCCCACCACACACACATATATACAGACATATATACGCACAAACACATACATACACACGTGTACACATACATACACATATGTACACACACACAGAGGCATATATGAGGACACACACACATATATACACACAGGTATATATGAGGACACTTATATACATAAGTACATAAGCACATATATATATACATATATAGACATGCATAGTTTTATAAATGAATACACATACATACTTATATGTATACACACTCATGAACATAGAGACACATATATATACACACATGCTTATGCACAGGCATATGCACACATACATAAGTACACACATTGACACACACAGTCATGTATATATAGACCCAGAGAGACATACATGTACACATATACAGACACATGCATACAGATACGTGTGCGTGTGCATGTGCACACGCACACACACACACTGCTTCAGATGACATCAATAGCAGACAGACAGTGTCTGGGGTTCTGCAGCATATTGAACACACATCCTCTACTGTTGCTCCCTAACAATATAGAAAGGGGCTACTTTGCATATCATTTGCATATTTGCATTACATATCATAAGCCACCAGACAGGATTTAACATCTACAGGAGGAAGCGTGTAGGCTTTATGCTTTATACGACATTTCACATGTGGGACTTGAGCATCTGCCTGCTTTGGTACCCAAGGGGGCCCCAGAACCCATCCCCAGCAGATTCAGAAGGACTATTGTAAATATTTGAGAAAAAGCCCAATGTGGCAGGAGGAAAAACAGGAGCAAATTGATGTAGCCAAGCGCTCGAAGCAGGAGCCACATGCTGCAAAGTCACATGTGTGTCATCCTGGGACATGACATTTGGAGGCTCCCAAAATGGGGAAACTCAGGGGGGAGCTGTGACCAGTGTCATTAAAAACAATATTAGCCTGTGGGAAAGACATGTCAGGGACATGACCAAGCAACGCACTTGCATCATACAGTGGCGTGCATGCCACTAAGGGGTTTCTCAGTCTGACTCCAGAGAGCTCAGATTGAATCCCAGAAGTTGTGTGGCTTCACGTTCTAAAGAATGCCGAGGAGCTGAAGTTGCCCATTGCCACCAAGGGACATCCCTTCTATCTCCCCCAGGGAGCATGGCTGGGCCATTCCCAAGAGACAAGGCACTTACCTTCTGGTCAAAGCTGTCAGGGGTCAGGTAGAAGTTGTGGAGGGGTACAAAGTAGTCTTCAAGGAGGCCCAGGAGTAGAACCAGGTACACGCCATCTGCAAACTGCAGAGAAAGCTCAATGACAATTCTGGGCATGCGTGCAGTGGACAGACACCCTGTATGTGTGCAGTGGACAGACACCCTGTGTGTGTGCAGTGGACAGACACCCTGTGTGTGTGCAGTGGACAGACACCCTGTGTGTGTGCAGTGGACAGACACCCTGTGTGTGTGTGCAGTGGACAGACACCCTGTGTGTGTGCAGTGGACAGACAGCCTATGTGGACAGCCTATGTGCATGCAGTGAACAGACACCTTGCGTGTGTGTGGTTGACAGACACCCTGCGTGTGAGCAGTGGACAGACACCCTGTGCATGTGTGCGGTGTACAGATACCCTCTGTGTGTGCAGTGGACAGACACCCTTTGTGTGTGCAAGAGAATGTGGGACTGGCCTATAGGTTGCAGTGGCCACCCCAGGATCCCAACTCTACCCAGCACTCCCACCCTGTCCTATGAACTCTCAGCAGAGCTCAAGAAAAGAGGCCACAGGGTTGGTGGAGGGTCTGGAGGGGCAGCAATTCAGATTTAGAATGAATAAATAAATTCATTGAAGAAAAATAAAGTAAAAAAGAGAAGAGGAATGGAGAGGGGAGGGAAGGAGAGGAGGGGAGAAGAGAGAAGAGGAGAGGAGAGGAGGTAGGTATCCTAGTCACCCACAGGAGGGGATCTGAGGCAGAGAAGAAAGGAGCCCTCACTCTTGACACCTAGGCTCCTTGAGGAAGCCAGGAAGAGGTGATGGCTCCTTTTGCAGAGGCAGCCATGAGTGCCCGAGATATATTACACAAAATTTACCAGCTTAACCCCCTTAAAACAATTCTAATACTTTTTTTTTAGATTTATTTTATATAAATGAGGTTTTTTTTTCCATGTATATATGTGTACTACATGTATGCCTGGAGCCCCCAGAGGTCTGAAGAAGGCATTGGATACCCTGGAACTGGAGTCACATACAGTTGTGAGCCTCTCTGTGGGTAACGGGAGTTGATAATTGGAATACATGCATCCGCCTCTGTCTCTAGGGGTTTTATTCTTGGGGGACCTCACACATGTAGGTCATGTGGCGCCTGTCCTCTCCCACCCAACCTCTGGTGACTTCGTCCCCTGCCTGACCATTTTAACTGTGGCAATTTATACATCATCACCGCTCAAAGTAGACAGCAGGTGTGGTGGTCTGTATATGCTCAGCCCAGGGAGGGGCACTGTTAGAGGGTGTGGCCCTGTTGGACTAGGTGTGTCACTGTGGAAGTGGGCTTTCAGACCCTCATCCTAGCTGCCTGGAAGTCAGTCTTCTCCTTGCAGCCTTCAGATGAAGATGTAGAGCTCTCAGCTCCTCCTGCACCATGCTTGCCTGGATGCTGCCATGTTCCCGCCTTGATGATAATGGACTGAACCTCTGAATCTGTAGGCCAGCCCCAGTTAAACATCCAGATTTAATTGGATGTTGTCCTTGTAAGAGAGCTGCCTTGGTCACGGTATCTGTTCACAGCAGTAAACCCCTAAGACAGTGGTAACATCACTAGTGGGCAAGCAATATTCAAAAGTCTTGAGTTTGAATTTTTTTTAATTTTTAGATTTGTTTTGTGTATGAGTGTTCTATCTACAAGTATGTATGTATGTATGTATGTATACATGTATGTATGTATGTATGTATGTATATATACATGGAAATCAGAAGAGTTAAAGATGGTTGTGAACCGCCATGTGGATGCTGGAAACTAAACCCAGGTTCTTCCTCTACTAAAGCAAGACATATTTCCCAGACATATTTCGACCTCACAACACGCGGCCAGCAACTACACGAGTGTGTGGCAGGCCCACAGAACACCTCCACCAGTCTTCTGAGACTCCAGGCAGGACTCCCGGAGAGGTAAGAGGGGATGGATAGCCTTGAAGGCCTTCAGCTCGCAGAGACTAGCATCTCCAGATTCGTAAATGAGAACCTGAAGAAGGGTAGGGACCCCTCTGGAGACTCACCCGGCAGCATTTACATGGCAAAGGGAACATCACAAATATCTGATTTTAAAAAGCAGGAGCTTGGGGGTAGGGGGAGTTGTCTCTAACAAGCAAAGGGCATCAAGTCTATTCAGGGGACCAGCCACCAAGCCCAGATGTAATTGGATGCCAGTGCCTTTCATTGTATGATAGCCCAGAAGGGAAAAAAAAAATCAAGCAAAAATGCAGATTTCCCCCTGATCTAAGGCACCCTGACTGTGTGTTCTGTGGGGTCACATAAGATATGTGGGGCAGGCTACAGCTGCTTTGTTCTTACAACTCCATGTCTGATTTCATTTCTAGATGTTAACCCCCCGAGGAAACAGGCAGGGCACAAATAACTGTGGGTAGAACACCTGCCATGCGCCATGCACAGGAAGAGGAAGGGGTCCAATCACGGGGCTGCTTTACGCCAAGGCAGCCTCACACCTGAAGGGAAGGAAATGATTTTAACAGCGCTGGGGCGGGAACCAAGAACCACGAGCATGCTCTGCAAATGGCTACGCTACTGAGCTGTACCTCCCAACCTAATGACAGTTATTGTTAAAAGAGACCAGTGCTAGGCATAGTGGTGCATGCCTATAACCCTGGCACTCAGGAGGCTGAGACAGGAGGATGACCAAAAGTATAAGGCCAGCCCAAGGTACAGAGTGAATCCAAGGCAAAGGTGAATCCCCCGTCTGGGGAGATAGAGGGAGGGAGGGAGATGGAGGGAGGGAGAATATTCTGACAGACTGAAAAGCTAAATAGCTTCAGACAGAGATATCCATCTCTCGAAAGAAGATGCCCATGTATTTAGGGAGAAAAAAAAGTCCATTACACAACAGCTGTCCGGTGTGATCGACTGTTATTAAAGGGAGTGTGTTGTTTTATGCATGAGCACTTTGAAAGAGACCCAGGCAGAGTTGGGGGTGGGGGACATCAGGGAGGGAGAGGAAACAGCTTTTCGCTTTAGCTTCCCCAGCTTCAGGAAATCTAAAGTGTCACACAGCAAGCAGACTGCATGAGCAAACAGGCAAGAATAAGAGATGCATCTGCAAAGCACGCACACACACACACACACACACACATCCACACAAAATCCACTCTGTAGTGCTGGCCACACCCAGAGTACTCAGGAGAAGGGCTTGGAACAAAGTCAGGGTGCAGCGCCCTCGGGGTGATAGATTAGGGTGACTTTTGTTTATTTTCCTTATCTTCATTTTCAGACATTTCTGCGATGAACCTGAATTACTTTTTTTAATTAGAAAAGCAAATGAGAAGAAGTTAAAGAAAGAGAAAGCAATAGAAGAAAATGCCCAGGGGTTTAGAATGGATCAGCTGCGTACTAGGGAATGTCTGCACCAAGGACTCCGGCTCAAAACTCAACCACACAACTAAGCCAGGGGGAAAATTCAGTTGGGCCTTCATGGTGTGTTGTGTGCTTGGAGACTGTTACCACAAGGGCACTCTAGCTTGAGGAGGGAGTGTTTGAGGTACAGATGGCAGAAGTGTTTTGTCCCTAGTCCTCAAATGGATGCTAATTTTATTACTATTGCTGGAACTTGTAGCACTATGGGGCGGGGCATCAGGTTAGTGTCACAATCCCTATGTAGTCAGAGGACAACTTGCAGGAGTCAGTTGTCTCTTTCCACTGTGTGTGTCCCCGGGGATCAAACTCAGGTCGTCAAGTTTGCTTGGCAATCACTTTCACCAGCTGAGCCATCTCGCTGGCCCCAGGTTGGATGGGGCATTGTCTCCATACTGCTGAAGGATAAAATATGAGGCCGCTATGTCTCCACCACTGAAGCAGAGGGCACAGAAAATTCTAGACCCAGAGACCCTCACGTCAAAGGACCTGTGGCAGGGTCGGATGGAGTCTTAGGGTTGGGCGCTAAAAGATGAACTGTCTCTCTCCAAAATAAGCTGGAATCCTAACCCCTGGCCCCTGTGCCTGTGACTTCGCTTGGACGCAGGGTGTCAGCTGCCCTTGTGTCGTTGGCGTGGGCTCTATCCCAGCAGACCACTTGTTTGCTGTCAGGCATCCATTTCTAGACCCTAACTCTGGGAAGCAGCAGGGACACAGAGAGCCTTGTGCGGCATGCAGACACAGATACAGACACAGGAGGAGGCCACGGCGATGGAAGAAATACATCTACGGATGCAAGAACACCGGAGCCTGCCTGCAGAAACGCAGCAGAAGCCCCAGCGAGAGTGGGAAGGAGCCAGCCTGCCCACACTGTGACTCTGGACTCCCACCCTGCAGACCCCCTGGCTTCGGTCTTCAGTCTCTGCCTGCCACAGTTTACAGGAAGCTAGAGAGGGTCTAAGCAGCCAGCTTGGTGAGGCTGGAGCTCCCCTGGAGAGACACCAGGTGGCCCTGCCTATTCCCACACCCCACCTGAGTTGAGAGCTACAAGAAGCGCGAGCCAGAGGGACCCTCTGCCGAAGCCCTGCTTACCTGGGTCTCCAGGTCAGTCACCTCCAAGTTGAGCTTATTCAGGTGTTTGTTCACAAATGTGATGAGGGACTGTCAAGGCAGAGAGGCAAAGGCAGTGTCAGCAACCTTCTCCAGACCTCTCCGCTCACCCTGAGCCCCCAGTAGGCAGGCTGGCAAACCCTCCTCTGACGGCTATGGCAAAAAGGTTGTGTCAAACCCCATGCTTTTAAGCCAGCCCCAGTTTTAATGGCACAGCCAGCGCCAACAAGAACCAAGCTGTGTGTTCGGTCTGGTCTACATGTAAGAGAGCACCTCCACAGCACACATTGTTGAGAGGGGTCTCAATACCCAAGGCAAACTTGAGAAATTCCAAATGTCTCTCATCCCCATCTCGGCCTGCCTTGATCTTTGTCTGCAAAGAGTCTAGACAGAGTCTGAATGGGCACAGGTCCCGTGGGGGGTGGGGCAGTCTGGGGAGTGAGGTCATCTACCTTCTTCACGAGGTTGAGCTTGTCCGGCGCATGGTCGAAAAGTGTGTCGAAGGCATCCCGCTCTGCGTGACGTTCGAGAGAGAACACAGAGAGTTCTAGAAAGGGCTCGGCTGCCCTGATCCCCAACCTTCAGCTATCAGTTCTAGAAATAGACCTCTCTGGATGCTCTGCCTTGGGGTTCCAGCCTGCTTGATGCCTCTGGTTTCTGCCAGAGCAGAGGAGCCTGCAGGCTGACACTGCCTCCGAGTGTGAGTAAATCAGCAGTCATGATCTGCCTTATGAACAGGGGCAGCTCGGGGCTTCCTTGACAGCAATAAAGCTTTGGGTACGGGATATCAGGTCACACTCGGGCGCCTGCATGTTCTCAAGGAGTACTTGAAACATCCTCTCCTAAGCGATGTCACTAACCATGACTCCCCCTTCTTCTACTACTTGGCCAGCTCTGCTGTCCCCATGCCTGATCCATCTCCTCTTACCTCTGGATGATGACAGCCTCTAACTCTACTGTAACCCCTGCCCCGCGACCTCAGAAATCTCTAGATGTGCAACTGGACAACTTCTCCCTTCTGGCCCATCAAAACGCTACCTCTCATAGCTCTTAGACTGTGGTCCATCCTCTCTCCCGTGGGTATACCAAGATAGCCACGCCCCCACACATCTCCCAGCCTTTATAAAATGGCCTCTCTGCATATCTGCATCCCTCAAGCACTAACCTGCCTTTGACAGAGCCTCACTACTCCCCAGGTTGCTCTCCAAGGTCACCTCTTCTGAAGGGCCCAGGCTTATATATAACACAGCTTGAAAATACAGTTTCTCCTTGCAGTACTGTCTGCCGACCCTTCAGCTCCTAACTCTCCAGGAGAGATAGATGATTCTCCTACTCCTAGCCCTGCCTGTGACTCCTGCGACAGGGAAAGCTCAGAGGTGCACAGGAGAACAGTGAAGGCACCTGAGCCTTCGGAGTCCTCGGCAGGATACCTGAAGGCTGCTTATTTCTCCCTGAGGTAGCCCATGACCTCCCTCTTCCCTGGTGAACCATGACCTACTTACTCACTCTAACTGCAAAGCTGCCACCCAAACAATCAGCACAGAAGTCCCCATCATTCCCTACTTGAGGCCACCAGAGGACAGAAGGCCCCTGCAAAATTAGCATCTGAAAAGAACAAGTTGGCTTGGAGGAACACTGGAACCCCCAAAGCCCTCCCTAACCACAATGGACACCCCTAGCCCACCAGGGCTGACAAAGAAAAACAAATGAGATCTGAAAAAGTGTCTGCGGGTGGCCTAGGGCTCATTGTAACAGTGTGGCACACCCCTGGGGGCAGATTTAAGATGCTACTGAGACATGCTGACACATGAATTTGTGTGAACTACATGTGACAAATAGCACACACTCAGAAAAGGCTACTCTATGCAAATGAACCAAAACATCCTCGCTATGTAAAGGAGGGGAAGCCGGCTGTAAGGTAACAGGAAAGCCCAGCTCTGCAATTGGAGGCGGCCACTTTCTCACTTAGACGTGGGTGTCCCTTAGTCTGCTCTGGCTTGACTCTGTGTGACTCTGCTCGGCTCTTTGGTCTGGGACACAAGAACCTGGAATCCCTCCAGAGGTGCCCCCCTGAACCCAAATGTCTGCTTACATCTAGAAGAAGTGGGAACACGGAAGTTATAGGGAGAGATGGCTGCACCCCAGGTCAAGCACAGGCCTGGGGGGCTCCAGAACCAACATCGTGCTGCAACTGCAGCGGAAGGGAGGCACTGAGAGGGCCTGGGCCCTGGCTTCTGTCTTCTTGGTTCTTGGGAAATTGTACGCTTCTAGGAAGGAGCTAGCAGAGAGGCCTTTCACTCCCAGCTCCAACACAGGGTTCTGGCCAGAGGAGTAGGGCACTGGGAGACTTCTCCCGCCTCAGGGGGTAGGGGCTGCTGAGGAAAAGGAGGAGGAGGAGGAGGAGGAGGAGGAGGAGGAGGAGGAGGAGGAGGAGGAGGAGGAGGAGAGGCTGGGGTGAGCTGAGAAAGCCAGGATTCCTGGGAGAGCCAAACAGGATGGTCTAAAGAAAGCCCCTACCAACCTGGCAAAGGTGGTAGTTAAAGGTGCCAGAGATTCCAGCCAGGGTCTGGAGGCAGCTCCATCTAACCTGGGACCGCTTCCTCAGCCTCTGGGAGGGGGAGGGGCTATCGGGAGAGAAGGGACCTTCTGCATCTGCTTGTATTCATGAGTGCACGTCTTTCTGAAGAGGGAGGGAAGGGGAAGGGGCGGGGGAAGGGAGGTAGTGCTTTCCTCTAAGGGCTGATGGGGACAAAAAGCCACCCTCAGTTAGCACCAGATGTCACTCACTTCCATAATCAGCTAAGTCAGATGATCCCCCAGAAAACAATCTGTAAAGGGGCAAAAGGAGCTTAGTCCTCTCAAAGAAGTGCGGCCCTGCAAAGCGGCTTAGGCAAGGCCCCAAGAGCTCAGGCTCTTGACGTCACCGGTTTATTTAGCTGGGCCACTGCTGGGCTGGCAGAGTGCTGTGTGGGAGGCCGCTGGGCGCCTCCCACGCTGGCTGCCTGTACCTGGGCCTAAGAGGACACAAAATGTGGCTCCATACGGGCAGATGTGGGATGGTGGGGACAGGGCAGAGCTGGGTTCAAATCCTCCCCGTGTGACAAGAAAGCCTATAGATTTTAGGTCATCTCCCTAACCAAAGGGCTCTTCCTCTGTAAATAGGAATGATGGTGTCTGTTCCCCCACTACCTCTGGGAGCATCAAGAGTCAGGGTGGGGACATAGGGACAATTCCTGCGCATGTCTGGGTCCCCATCAATTCCCCTCCTGTACTGAATAAGTCACTAGTTTGGAAAGGCAGACAGGAGGGTCCCGGATCAGTACCTGGAGCCTAACTCAGCCTCATTTACACTAGAAGGTTTCCCCTAATCTACATTTCTGACTCCTCTTGGAAGCAGTAGAGGCTGGGACCACAGTGAGCAAGGCCACCTGGCATCAAGGCGCCGCCCCACCCCCCACAAGGATGGGGGGGCCCTATTTTCCACAGGTCTCCTCCTATAACCTTCACCTTCTGGGGTTTGACTGACTGTCAGGTCAGTCTCTGGCAGCACCCAAGCTTGCACCCATGAACAAGAGGGGGAGGCCGCTGACAGGAGCTGCAGCCTTTAGCGGCTGGGTCACAGCAATCTGAGCCTGGGAGTAAGAAGGGGCCTCTGCCCTTGCCCACCTGATCCTGTCAGCACTAGAAAGGGCTCCCGAGTGGGAAAGGGGCAGGGGGAGGAGGGGAACCAGGAAGGAAGGGCCACTAGCTAGAGAAAAGGCAACTGGCGAAGGCGTTGCTATGGAGATCAGACTCTAACCTCCCAGCTCCCAGGAGACTGGTTTCCAGGGAGAGAAAAACCTGCTTGTACCTCATGTGGGACAAGATGCCGAGGGGAAGAGCCTGAGCACCCCTTAACTTCTGGCCTTAGGGAAGAGTGACCAGAGAGGAAACACTCTACCTTTGCACAATCCTTGAAGGCCAAGGAGGCCGAAGGAACCCGTTCAAGCAAGGCCCAGCCTAGGAGGATCAGCCTGCGGTCTTAGACCCTCCTCACAGCCTGACAGTGGTTCAGGGAGGGCTGCTGAGATCATGCAGGCTTGGGGTGAGTGGCTGCCTACAGGATACTTTGAGAGCCCTGAACAGAGGAAGAGGCATGGATGTGCCTACAAACATAACATAAGCACCAGTGTGCTGAGGCAAGGGGAGCACACACACAAACCCGGAGGCTCCTGGGAGCGGGGCTGGCTCAAGGTTTGTCAGATGATTCTAGGCATAACGAAGACAACCCAAGGGTAGCAGGGCGGGTGCATGCTGGTTTGTGACTGGGGATCCCTGGTGAGGGATAGCTAAGCCAACACTGGAGGGAATCCTGGGATGCTTTGACCTTCCTCCTTAAGACGTACTTAAGACGAAAATAAATGCTGGGTGGGAATCAACTATACCCCAGCGGTAGTAGTGTGACCAGACCCGGGCAGGGCAGCGAGGTCAGTGAGATCAGCAGTGACTAGAAATCCTGGGACAGCCATGGGCTGCTCCCCCAGGAGGATGCCTGGGAGCCCAGGGGCTCGCTGTACCAAACCTAAGGCTGTCAGCCGCGTAACCAGGAGACCTCCTTGCGTCAGCAGAAGTGCGAGGCGGGGGCGGAACTAATTGCCTGTCAGTAGCTAATAGCCTGTTTCATCTTACGCCAGAGCCTGCAAGAAGTGAAGTGAGTACAGCCTCAGAGGAGGCTTCTTGTGGCCTCAGATGTCCCCAGCACTGTGACCGAGTCCTGGTGCACCTGGCTCTCAGACCCTGTGTACCTGACCAGGTGCTCTTCCCAGCTGTCAGGGCTCCCCAGAAACCAACAGGGTCCAGGGTCACCTCCCCCAAAACGAGCCAAGTCTTTTCAAATCCTCTGAACCTGAAAAAGGGGCCAACCCAACACAGAAGTGCCAAAGCCACACGCCCAGGTCCCCATTCATCATTCTCCCGCCTCTGCGATCCCCAGGGGTTCAGAGCTTCCTCTGCCTAGAGGAGGTGACAGGGAGAGAGACATATCTCTAAACTAGCCTGCACCTGGACACCCAAAGGGACCCTACATGACCCATGTCTGCCACCCCAGCTCCCCTGGGAAATTTCCCAGCAAGCATAGCACCTGTCCATCAGAAAAGGCTCAGGGACCACGTGGCCGCAGATTTCTCTCAAACTCAAGAGCTTCCAGACCATCAGAGTTGCGTGCTAAGATGACTCCTCCTCCTGCCCTTCTTTACAACCTCCAGGTCAGAGAAGGGCACTGGGATTTGGAGGTGGCACTTGCCCTCACTCCCAAGGATTCCCCGGGGTCAGTCACGCATCCGGAAATGAGCCTGAGCTTCTATCTGGCTTCCATTTTCCCTCTAACAGCCTCTCCCCTTCCCACCAGCTAGAGAACACTCTACTGTAGCTTTCTGTTTAAACTTCTGCCCACATCAGCCTCCCAGCCTATGCAGGGAGTCCGAATCACCTCTGAGAACTTAAACAAAGCCACAGGTTTTTGATCCCTTTGTCAGCTCTCTCTTGCCCAGGGGACAGGGTCAGATGAGAGGGTAATTCCCTCCTTTTCTCCCTCCCTCCCTGCAGGTAAACTAGAGACTTTCACCAGGCTGGCCCCTCCCTCCCTAAACCTTGCTCCTCCCACCCAAGTTTACTGATTCACATGTATGACCTTGAGAACCCCAGAGCTTTCGATGTTGGACCCGTGCGCACCCAGGGGTCTCACCTTGTCCCACTCCAAGCCAGGGTACTTACCAAACCGGCCCATCATGATCCTGTGAAGGAGAAGAAAGGGTCAGATGGACACTTAGACCAAGTCTTGAGGGGAAGACTGGCACCCAGCCCCAGGGCCCCCAATAGGAATGGACACACATGCCCTGCTCTAGCCTAACAGAGGCAAGGGGCATGTGCGGGTGATTAAATCAGCACAAGACTGACAGCAAACTGCCCTCGTTCCTGACCACCCTGGAACATCCTTCATCATGGGAACTGGGAGCACGTTGATTCTGGCAGCCACGCCCACCAGATAGAGCAGTGTTTCTCAACTGTGGGCTGAGATCCTTCTAGGGGGTCAAATGACCGTTTCATCAGGATCGCATATCAGATATCCTGCATATCAGATATTTACATTATGATTCATGATAGTAGCAAAATTATGGTCAGGAAGTAGCAATGAAAAATAATTTTATGCTTGGGGGTCACCACAACATAAGGAACTGTATTAAAGGGTCGCAGCATTGGGGGGGGGGAACACTGAGATGGAGAGTGACCATGGAAGGAGTCTGGAAATGACTAGAAAAGCCATTTGAATCCTTAAAGATGAAGAGCATTTGTAAGAACTTGGAAAACAGGCTGGGAGACCTGGCTGGTGAAGTTTCAGAGGGAATTTTAAGAGTCCTTCAAACACTCTAGGGGGCTATTTATGCGATATTTTAAAAATAATCCGTGGCTCTGGTCAGCTGGGACTGAAGAATCAGCCGTGATAAACAAGACACCAGCATCATTAAGGTGAAATCTGGGAAGTGTCTCCTCAGGGTCAGCCCACAGAAGCTGTGTTCCAGAGGCTGCCTCTGGGGCTGGCATCTGACCTTAGCAGTGTGTAAGAGACGCTTCCTTGGTCCACCAGACTCTGGGAAGCCCTCAGATGTACACATCACAGGACCAGGCACAGCAAGAACTGTCTGGTTGAGCCCATTCTTATGGTTAAGTGTGGGCTTGTGAGGAAATGCAGTGACTCAGGGGTGGTGTCTCACGAAACAGTATCCCCTGAAACTTTTAAATTGTTTTAAAACTGTGTATAATGTATGTGGTGTGTATGTGTGTGCGTGTGTGTGTGTGTGTGTGTGTGTGTGTGTGTGTTGTTTGTGTGTACATGTAGAGGCCAGAGACTGACTCTCCACCCTACGTTTGAGGCAGGGTCTCTCACTGAACCTGAAACTCACTGATCTGGCTAGAAAGACTAGCCAATGGGCTCCAGAGATCCCCCTGTCTCTGCCACCCCCCATGATGGGGTTATAGATACATAACCCTGTACCTGAACTGTTTTGTTTTGTTTTATAACATAGGTGCTGAGGAACGTAGGACTCTCTCTGAGGTGAGAGACTCTCTGAGGTGAGAGACTGACATAGAAAGCCTGGGAGGAATCGTGTGGAGAAAGAAGGCAGGTAAATCCCTCCACAAAAATGCCCACTCTAAGACTGAAGAGTAGGGAAGAATACAGGCTCCCCCAGGCTAGTGTCCCTGGCTGAAGTCAGAGCTTGGGGCCTGGGGCCTTGCATGAGGCCTGTGTCCCTGAGGGCCAGTTGGTGTGAGGTAGAACCCTGAGGCACGGCCGCCATCCACTTACTCTGTGGTCGTGGTCAGCTCCTCCGAGATGTGGCTGGAGTGCAGCAGACCTTCCCGCTTCTGAAAACCCCAAAGCAAACAAGTCATCAAGACACGGACCACAGAGCAGGAGCAACGTAGGGAACACATATTGATCTCATGGGAAGTCCCCTCACGGGTGACCCTGGACAGCATGCCAGCCTAGAAAGGGCCACGTACTCCAGTGCATACTTTACTCCTGGACAGATATACTCCAGGTGACCACAAGGGAGACCCTTTCAGTGCTTGGGATTACCCCCAAGTTGTCCTCTGTGGTACCCTGGAATACAGTCACTAGGCAGGGCTTGAGAGAAACATCTCAGGCAAGGAACACCAAGTAAAGACCATGTTCTTCAGTTGAGTCAGGGGAGATGGGTAGTTCACACACGAGTCATGCTGGGGAGAGTCCAGAGAAAGGACATGTGGGTACTTGGTCAAATGGGCTCCCCCAAACATGATCCCCCAGAACGTCAGAACCTGCTTTTCCTTCTCAGCTTCCAAGACTAGTTAAGAGTGACCACATAGTGATGCAGCTGGGGTGAGTGGTCACCCCAAAAGGAAAGAGTAGAAACAGAGGGCCATGGCTATGAATGAGGGACGCTGAACACAGCCAGCCTTGACAGAAACAGAAGAGGGCAAAGAGGTCTGCTTTCCTGAAGCCAGAAGTGCTGGAAGAAGAAATCTACCCGCCACGGGATGCTCCAGTTAGTGGTCCCTCATCCCAGCAAGCCAGGTGGGTACACAGGGGCAGCAGTAGGAGAGCAGAGGTGAAGAGAGGTGGCAGCCCACATACTCCGGAAGTTCCCAGAGGCCAGCCAAAGAAGCCGTAACTACAGGTCCCTGCTTGAAGGTCCTGAGGGACAGGAATCTGAGTCCTAACCAGGCAGCCCTGTCACCCTTCCCTGAGCTGGTCCCAGGGATCTTGTGGCCTGGTCCTTGTTAACAAGTAAATGCAGCTGGTGACTTCTCGTGGCTCATTCCCTGTCCCGTTCTAACCGGCACTCAACAGAGTCCGCCAAGGAGGAGTCTGGGTATTTGGTTCGCTTATTTGCATAAGCGTGAATGAGGTGCCTGTTGGTTGCTGGGCATTGGCGACGCCGTTGGTAAACTAGGAGCTGGATAATTGAAAGGTTAGCAACATCACTCCGAGTCTGTAGGCTGATCACTGCAGCCCTGAGAAATCGAGAGGTCTGCCCTCTGCTTCCAGTGCTGGCGATTAAGCAAGGCTCGGTTCTCTTGCCTTCCAGCCACGAAACGCCACGAGTCTCACCTCGCCCCATCTCAAATAAGCGAGAGGGTCACCCGGGCAAGCACACAGACAGTCCGGAGGAGACTCTCAGGAGAGGCAGAAAGAAGCTCTGAGTAGGGCCTGGGGAGCTGAGAATCTGCCACCCAGCTGGGCCTCCTTGGCCAGTTTCTTCTAGTTTGGGCTAGGTGCAGACAACCCAGGAAGCCAAGTCAAGGCATAGCACGCTGGAGGGGGCTTGCAGGGACAGTCATATTTTCCAAAAACCCAAGCTTGTCTTGGACCAGCGTGTAAGACTGAAAGAAAATACCCAGATGGCGAGCCCGCTCAGTACTCTTGAGGCCTGGGCTGACGTAGGTAGGTTTAGGAACCGTTTTCCCATGTGTCCTTGGGAAGCCTTTCCCGGCCCACTGCCTAGGAGCCAGCAGCCAAGCCTAGGGCCACAGGAATGGTCCCCCTGAGTCTGCGTCATGCTCGCTGACCACAAATATCCTGATTGGGAAGGAAGGGGGACAGACGGCAGGTGACCTTCCGCTTCGAGTGAAACAGGGTTTTCCCGGCAGGGTACCGCTAAGCTCCCAGGGTGGTAGAGAGGCCAGGATGGCTTCAGAAAAACACAGGCTCAGCCAGGTCCCCGCGGACCACAGACCACAAAACAGATAAGTTAAAAATCCAGAGAACAGGGTGTAGCCGAGTGCCTCAGACATGTAAACACAGACATACAGGTCCCAAATGTGACCTCAGCCCTTTGGCAGATAGGATGGCTCTTCTAGGCCAAAATGGGGTATCCTCACTCAGGGTCCCCAGCAGTCCAGGCAAATGCCTGGCACCCAGTAGGCGCTTAAGACACGGTTCCCGATGAAATTGTGCACAGGAGCCAAGCCTGGTCAGCTCTTGTATGCTTGAATTCTAAAGCACAGGACAGTCCGCACGGCACATCCACGCCTGCCCCCCAAGCCCCATTAGCAGGACCCCAGGTCTTGGCTCTCTTCTCTGGGTAAATCAAGAGAAATGAACCTAAAAAAAAGAGATAATGGGGGATGATGGCTCATAATACGGAGCAAATGTGGAGAGCCTTTAATTTGGGCGTCTATTTCATTCTGCCGGTCACAGCCTCCTCCAGCGAGTAATGAGCAGCCCGTTCAAGGGGATTGAATTCCGACTCCGGTGGCTTCGGAGAGAAATGAACGCTCTCTCCAGAAATCTGGGAAATCAGACCTCAACGCCCGTGTGCCACTCTTGAAATCAACGCCATTGTCCCTGCTCCAATCATTTCTCGAAGAACCGGGGTGGGATATGCATTTTATCAAGAGGGAAAAATAGAAAGGTAGGTTCTTGGAATGGGGGGTGGGGCTGGAAAACTACAAGAAGAAGGAGCTGGCTTGCCTCGCCAGCAGAGATGGGCAAAGGGACGGCCCAGCGTACTCACCCGGACGACCACCACCTGCACGGTGACATGCTCAGGGAGATGGATGGGGGCCCTGAAGTGCATAGCCAGGGACACGAGGAGGTGCAGAATGGACACCAGGTTCTTCCCGTGGATAGCTTTGGGATAGAGAGGGAGGAAAACAAGAGGCCTCAGGTCAGATGATGTATCGAGCAAGGAACCCATCTCAAGGGTATGTCTTTTTTTTAAGATTTATTTCTTTTATGTTATGATTACTCTTCAGACACACCAGAAAGGGGGCATCGGACCACATTACAGATGCTTGTGAGCCACCACCATGTGGTTGGGAATTGAACTCAGGACCTCTGGAAGAACAGGCAGTATCTTAACTACTGAGCCATCTCTCCAGCCCCTCGAGGGTATCTCTTAAGGAGACCTCTGGGGGAGTACAAAGAGACCTCAGCTAGACAGGGATAACAAGGTCCCAGGACACCTGTCTGCTGATGCCTGATTCCTCTCTATTCCTTTCCTGTTTCTCCAAGGCAACTTGACAACCATAGTTCTAGTTTTTTGTTTTGTTTTGTTTGTTGTCTTAAGGCAGAGTCTCACTATATAGCCCTGGCTGGCCTACACCAGCTGGCCTGAAATTCAGAGTGATTCACCTGCCTCAGCCTCCCAAAGGCTAGGATTAAAGATGTTTGAAACCATGCCAGGCCCTGACAGTCACTTTTAAGAGCACTCTTTTAAAGACAAGAATTGCAGGTTACAGAGAGGACATGTCACAGCCACATACCTACCGTAATAACACATCATTATCATTAGCACCGGGCTAACTTATACTAACTTCTGCCACTAGGCAGTCGGCTGTCCCCATGGGGATGGGTGACAAGGATAGGGACTGCTCTAGGCTGCAGTCAGTCATTGCTGCCTGCCCTGACTCTCTGAATGTAAAGCTTCAGGCTGGGTTGGAGCAAACCTTTAGAGAGATTTGCAGCTGGTGGTACATCTCCTACCCACCGACCCAGCACCCGGGGAGGAAGGATGGGTCTACCCAAAATTATGCCAAGAAATCAGGGGCAGAGCCAGCCCCATCCCCATAGCCAAGATCTGGACTCTCTATGCAGGCCACAGATCCCCGGCCCTGAAGGGCAGTCTCTGGCACGCTACCATATCACATCTGCCTTGCAAAGAGCCAGAGGCAGTAGGGACATAGGACAGAAGCAACTGCCTTTTCCAGTCATCTTGTGCCCCCCCCCCCGCGCCCCCCCCCCCTCCCTCTGTGATGACACAAACCCTGTCAAGCCAGTGGACAAGTGACATTCCTGGGCTATCATGGGCTCCTGGGCATCTGTCTCAGTGGGCCACCCCCAGATAGGTTCACTTTGTTCAACTGTACCGGGTGTTTGGTGGTTAGAATTCCTTGGACTAGAAACGTGGTAATCCCAACATTCAGAAGGTGGAGACAGGAGAATAGGAATTCAAGGCCAGCCTTGGCTACCTATTGAGTCTAAGGCTAGCCTGGGCTACATGAGACTCTTGAAAACAAAACAAGGCCTGGGAAGTCAACTCAGTTCTTAAAAATGGTTGCCACACAAGCATGAGGACTCCAGTTGGAGTTAAAACAAGCCAACTGTGGTACCCCATCGGAGTAATCCCATCACTGGAGAGTTGGCAGCGGTCCTGAGGTCACTGGCCAGCACCACCTCACTGGTGAGCTGCAGGTCTCGGTGACACACGCTGCCTTCAAACAAACAAGGTGTGTGTTCTTGAGGGGTGCTGTCTGAGGTTGACCTCTGTCCTCCATACACATGCACTCAAACCCACACAAAATAAACCAGTCCTGGAGCTGGCCCTCTGAAGGACAGGCGGGGTGGGGGGAGCACTGAGCACTGGTGTGTAATTGTGTTGTTAACTGGGAGCTCCCCACCTTAGATCCCTCAGACCTCTCTTTTGCCACCTGGCCTCTGGCAGGACAGGTTCTCAACCACAAGGCCACATGGGACCCAATGGCCACAGGGACGACCCCATGCAGAGGCCACTCACAGTCCACGTTCCAACGCAGTGGCCAGCCGTGAGGCCGAAGCAGGTCTTGCACGGCCTCCAGAACTGTCTGCAGCTTCTGCTTCTGCCCGATCTCGGACTGTGTCACCTCTGCCACATTCAGCTTGCAGTTCGCCAGCTTTTCTGTGGAGACAAGGACACTTGCCATTAGGCAGAGGGTGGGAGGGGGAAGGGCTGGAGCCACCTGTACCCTGGCTGGAGCAGAAGCACTAGGAGTCCAGCCTCTTAGTCCAAACCCCTGGGCCAGTGGTGCTGTGCTGGGCGGGGAAGTTCCGGACTAGGGTAGCCATTTCTACTGAGAGATCGTCCTGCCGCTAGTGAAGGGGGTTAGTTAAGGATGAGGCAGGCACCTGGGACAGCCTATGTGCAGGAAGTAGAAATGAATCCTTCAAGATATATCTGGGGAGCAAGTGTGTTGACAGTCAGGCCCCAGAAGCCACTGTGGAAGGAGAGCTGCTGACTCAAAAGTTGTCCTGTGGCCTGCTGTTAGCTAGGACCTTCTGGATGTGTCCAGAAAGCTGGACACAGGAAACCTTGACCTCATGACTGAGACCTGACAGTGACAGCACCAGGTGACATGCCAACATGGATGGAGACATCTCAAAGCCCCATCCACCCCTAGAAGACCCATGGCTGCTGAGAGAAGGAATACCAGTCTTCTCCATGGAGAAGGAGCCCCATAATTGAGTACGCAATACTGAGTGGTCGGCCCTAAATGCACAGACACGTGAACAGAAGGAAATGGACTCATTGGGTTACACACACACACACACACACACACACACAAACGTGCATGTGCATGCACGCAGGAAGGCAGGCAAGCAGACAGAGAAGTAAAAATAATGAAGAAATAGTCATGAACTTGAGAGGGACTGGGGAACATGGAAAGAATTAGAAAGGTAGAAATGGTGTTAAGATAGTATAAAATTCTCAAAAAAAAAATTAGGCATGTGGATTTCTGTGAGTTCAAGGTCAGCCTGAACAACATAGCAAACTCTGAGTCTGTCAGGGCTACATAGTGAAAGGTTGTTGGGCTGGAGAGATGGTTCAGCGGTTAAGACCACCAACTGCTCTTCCAGAGGTCCTGAGTTCAATTCCCAGCAACCACATGGTGGCTCACAACCATCTGTAATGGGATCTGGTGCCCTCTTCTGGTGTGTCTGAAGAGAGCAATGGTGGTGTGCTCATATGCATAAAATAAATAAAATCTTAAAAAAAAAGAAAGGTTGTCATCTGACCTTTTACATACACACACTCCCTCAAAACACCATCCAAAGGCACTAGTGCTGTCAATAATTTTAAAACAAAAGCAAAAGGTGTAGTTGTGGGTGCAGGAGAGGAAGTTACTGGGTTGGCTGCAGGGGGGAGATGCAGGGGGTGTGGGAAGGTGAGGTGCCCCAGTGGGGTCCCACGCTGAGGATTTTCATTAACACAGTAAGAAAATCTTCGTGCTGCTTCCCTGCACTCGCAGGCTCCGCTTCCCTGACTCTAACATTTTCACACCGTGAGAAGTTTGATGGGAGATTTGCCGAGTTGGCGACTATGTCATTTCTAAGAGCAAGCAGGAAGAACTCTAGTGAGAATTGCCACATTCACTCGGAATTCAATTACCTGGACGAGACCCAGCCGCCTTCAATTTCCTTTGGGAACGAGCAGGTGAGAGCAGGTAGCCGCAGATGCCGGCCGCCAGCGCGCTGCTCCACTCCGGGCCCCTGCTCAAAGCAGGGAGCCCTGCTCCCTCCTAGTCTTTAATTCCAAGATGTGATGTTTCCTGACAGGTCTCCTCTGCCAACTAGCAGAGGCCCAGACCCAGGGTGGCTGGAGGCAATTTCCCAGAGTGTGATTACAGCGTCCTTAGCCATGGATGCACGCCTACCATCAGCCCCGTGTCACTGAGATTGTGAACCCCGCTGAGGTCACACAAAGCTCTGTCCAACACATTTAAACCGGGTCCAGGACTTCAGTGTTCCTGACCCCCGAATTCTGGCTCCTGCAGTTAGCTGTGTCAGCTCTTCTGCAGTCTGCAGGATGAGATGGCACACGACCGTCTACTGCACACAGAACAGCCTCTCAATCGCATGTTCACTACACAAACAGCTCTGGGCTACCCTAGGTGCTGGAAAAGCATGAACCAGAGAGGCCCTAAGTCGGGGGACAGACAATGGATGTGACAGTCAAGAATCATAAACAGACACAGGACGGAGGTGGGCGTGACGGAGAAGACATTGGTGATGCCACGCTGCCTCTGGGAATGGGAGTGCCTGTGTCCTTGGCTTCTCATCTCCTGTCACCTGTGTCACAGAGACACCCACGGCTACATACATAAACAACATGAAAATACACACAAGCCAGGCCCACGGGTGTGCAGCAACCAAGGACAGAACAAAGCAAGCTGTGGGGGAAGAAGGGTCAAAGAGAACCCAGAAGGCCCTCTTGTCCCACGCCACCAGCCCTGTCACCTGGAAGGGCAAGGAGGAGGCAGAGGAGGGGAGGAGACTGCACCAGTCAGCGAGGGCTATGAGGAAGAACCAAGTGTTGACCTACAAGAGGCTCCTCCCACCTCTGTGCCCAGAGGTCTGAGACAAGGAATTGGCTGTTTTCTGCCAATGGCTTCTCTCTGTGTCCCCACTGTGTGCGGCTGTGTTCTAAGCTCCCACCCACACGCTTTTTTTATGAGACTGGGTCTCCCTTTGTAGCTGAGGCTGGCCTTGACCGCTCAGTCTTCCTGCCTGAGCATCTCACATGCTGGGATTGGGTATGCAACACCTCCCGTCTAGTCCCTTCTCCTAAGGACTCTAGTCACAGCAGCATGGCTATGACCTCATTTCAAATTAATTACTTCTTTAAAATCTGTCTCTAAATGCAGGCACAATCTAAGGTCTGAGGGTCTGGATGTTGCCTTAGCTAAGGTCACTGTGGTGGACCTGAAAGGATAGAAAATAATACAGCCTAACTCTAATGACCCCAAGAAATCAGGAGTTTAAAATGCTATCTCATTTGTTAGAAACTAGGTAAAAGGTCACATTCCAGAGCCCGCCCTTGGTTTAGACCTAGCAGAAAGGCCTTGAATAGGTGATCCTGGCCCCATAGGGTAACTGGAAATGGGCTAAGCTTATCTTCTGTAAACTTACGCCATTACCCCTAAGCAAGAGTTCACGCAGCTGTAGACATTATAGAAAACTAATTGGTTCACTGAGCGCGGGGCTCCGATAATTTAAACTGGTTGGCCTAAAAACTATGGAGTGGTACAAATCAATTGGCTCCCTGGTTCTCCATGCTAAGAAATGATTGGTTAGTGATTCAAGAGCTTTGTTGTAAACTTATAAAAGCTGTCGCGATTGGCTCCCATTTCACAGGCTCTCCATGCTAAGAAATGATTGGTTTGTGATTCACGGGCTCTGTTGTAAACTTATAAAAGCTGTCGCAATTCGGCACTCAGGGTCCATAGTCCTCTAACCCTGCGTGGTGCACGGCTAGGGAACCCAGAATTCTGGAATAAAGAAATCCTCATGCTATTGCATCGAGACCATTTCTCGAGAGTGATTTGGGTGTCGCCTTCCAGGGTGTGGGGTGCTGGGGTACCCTCAGTTTTTGGGGTCTTACAGACCACCACACCCAAAAGCAGCTTGAAAGGAAAAGGTTTATTTGTTACACATCCCAATCATAGTCCACCCTCAAAGGCAGTCAGGGCAGGAATTCAAACAGGGCAGGAACCTGGAGATATTACTCACTAATGAAAATGCCCTAAAGCAGTGGCTCAGCCTAGCTGATGCTGCTACCCTTGAGTTGTGGTGACTCCCAACCCCCAACTACAAAATTACTTTCATGGCTACCTCATAGCTGTGATTTTGTCATTGTTGTGAATCGCATTGTAAATATTTTTGGAGCTAGAAGTTTGCCGGAGGGGTCACCACCCACAGGTGAGAACCACTGCCCTGTGGCTTACCTCAGTCCAGTCTCAGAGAGGCACCTCCTCTTAGATGATTCCAGATAGAGTCAAGTTGACATTAAAAACTAGCCAGCACTGATGTCAATATGTCAATGTGGGATTAGGGGAGATGACCTAGCCCAAAAAGGCCGGTCTTGCATTCCATGGTCTTGCCCTAGGTGTCCCTGATGCCGCAACTCCACAAGGCAGGGAAGAGAGAGTTCTCTGCATATCAACCACACAGCGATCTAGTTGGGGTGGCAGATGTGCCATGGCCTCATCTTCCAACCCGGAAGAGACAGAGAAAGCACAGCATGCACCTGAGGGCGGTAGCGTCCTTCAGAAGGACTAAAGATGTCCCAGTGAGTACCAGCTGACCCAGGACACTCCACCCAGCCTTGAAGTGAAACCCAGCCTGCCATGGGGATTCCCCAGTTGTTCCCAGCATTCCTTCTCAAGAATAGGGGCTCCCCTCAGTGTCCCGGTGGCTCACCCTTGATGAGTGCCACACAGCCAAGTCCAAAGGCCTCATCCACTGGAAACACCTCCTCAGGCTTGGGACAAGACTCAGCAAGTAGTACCCTTGCTCTGTGAGGTGTGGGAACCTGACTTCTATCCCCAGAATACAAAAGACCAGATGTGTCTGTGCATGTGTGCATACATTTGTGTGTGTGTGTGTGTGTGTATACATCTGTATCCCAGAATTCCTTTAGAAGCAAGAATCAGGGTGCAGACAAGAGAAACCCCTAAGGCTTATGGGTCATCTAGCAGAAGTAAGCAAAGAAATCCTGCCTCATACACAGGGGAAGGAGAAATGACACCTGAGGTTGCCCTCTGACCTCCACACGCGCACCACAGCACACACAGACCCACATTCACATGTACACACCCACGCAAAAAAAAAATCAAAAAATTAAAGAATACTTCCTCCTCCTCCCACGTGACACTCCCGGGGTCCCTTCCCCACGCCGAGCTCACCTCACCGGACTTCTTTGCTGGCTCCTCATCCTGACCAGTCCTGGCTCTGCCACTGAAATCAGCCTGGGCCCTGCTGCTCTGCCCAGCGCCACTTTATTTGATCTAGCTCTGCTTTAGGGAAGCCCAAGAGGCCACCACTTACATCAAGGTCACTTCTGGAATCTTCTGGTCTCTATGGCGAGGCCTGGCATCTTATCAGAAAGAGTGTTGCCCACACAACCATGCAAAGATGTTCAGCCACCCTCTACATCCCTGAATACTCTTCCCATTGTCCTTTTCTCCGTCCAACCCACTTGACATAAGAGGCTTGCAAGCTGCTTTTTTGAGTGGAGATATTCAAATGAGAGGGGATAAAAAGCACTTCACAATACAAAGACAGCAGAGCCTGGGCAAGCCTCTAGCCTCAAGCCTCCAGGGCCTGGAGAAGCAACAGGGTGGGATTCCCAGCCACTTCAGCTGCAGGCCAGTGCTGTAGCTTCCCGGAAAGCAGAAGATGGAATCAAAAAGGGTGTGCCCAAGAGGTCACCAACACCTGCTCTCAAAAGAGGGACACATCAATGTGGTTGATAATCAACCCTGGCCAGTAGAGATGCAAAGTCAGAGCATATCCTGTGATGCTGAGAGAAGGGGCTAACTGTAGGGATTGTTCTAATGAAAAGGCATTGCTGTGGTGAGTTGGGGGTGTGTGTGTCAGAGATTGAGAGTGCTTACTGCTCAGTAATGAAGACCAAGTTCAGATTCCAGCACCCAAGTCAGGTGGCTCAAAAATATCTGAACTCAGCTCCAAGAGGAAAGTCTGGGTACGGCAATGTCTGCCGGTAATCTTGGCAGATAGGGGTGGCTGCGGAGGTGGAGACAGGAGGTTCCCTAGAGGTCACTGGCCAGTTAGTTAATCTTGCCAAACCGGTGAACTTCAGGTTCAGTGAGAGATTGTGTCTCAAGAAATAAGCTAGGGAGCAAGTGGACATCTGACACTGACCTCCACTCACATACACGTGCATACACACACACACACACACACACACACACACGCCCACTCATGCCTTGACATCACCATTCCAATCACCAGGTCCAAAAGTCAGAAAGAAGTTAAGTCGGTGCCACACTCAAAGTCCTGGAGAGGAGGCAGGTGGACCACCCAGGGTGGCCTCACCATCCACTGTGACCTTGTGACACACCATTCGGAGCTCAGCTGGGGGTCCGTCATCTCAGATGCTCAGTCTGAACATGTGGTAAGCAGCTGGCAGCAGACAGAACCAACGAGAGTACCACACACGGTTTCCAGCACACCCGTGCCTGTAGAGGAACACTGCAGAGCAAAGCCAAGCTCTGATGCTTTCATGATAAAACCTGGGCATCTACAAAACCATCCTCACAGTCTAGTCGTATGCTTTAAATCAAATTATTAACTGGGAAATGGTGGCACACCCTTTTGATCTCACCACTCGGAAAGCAGAGGCAGGCAGATCTCTGAGTTCGGGGCTAGCCTGGTGTATAGAGCAAGTACCAGGACAGCCAGAGCTACATAGAGAAAACCTGTCTCAACCTCCGTCTCCAAATTAATTCATCTATTAGGTGTGGGAGAGCCTGTGTTTTTCGGCATGCGTGCCTCAGTAGGCACATAAATGCCAAAGGACAGCTTTCAGAAGTCAGCTCTCTACTTCCACCACCTCGTGCATCAAAGGCCATCAGCTTAGGGCTAGCGCCCTTCAAGCATCTTACCAACTCTCCAGCTTCATTTTTGAGCCAGGGAGCCTTATTCAAAGTCTGGGATTCACTCCTGGCTGTTTGGTATTCAGCCCACTGAGGAGTTTGGAACTCCTCTCCAGGAAACGGTTCTCTCCAGGAACCACCACCTCTGGGTGGCTGCTCTCGGTGGGAGTACTCCTGTCCCAGCAATGGGCTCCGCACAGATAGACTCACCCCAAATCCTACCCATCATTCACTAGCTGCTCAGTCCACATCTCTGGCCTCCACGCTCCGATCCTGCGGCAGCTCTGCTCTCCCAATACCTGTCTGCATAGAGCCATTTCTGAAGCCTGGGGCTCGGCTAACAGCACTCTGAGCCTCACCCAACTCCAACCCCAAACCCTCCTTCCTACCCACTCTGTACCCAGAAGCCTAAGTGACCTTTGTAAAGACAAGTCATGGTATGGCTTTGCTCAAACCCCCAGTGGCTCTTGTGACAGACATGGAAGGAAAGCCTTTGTCTACCAGGTCTGACCCTGTCTATCTTCCCAGCCCAGCCAAATTCTAGATCCCATCTCCCTCCCTGCTCCACAAACCTGCCTCAGCTTCCGTGTCCTGCTCGTCTGGCCACAGACCCTCTGCCTCCAAGGTTGTATATGGAACTCTGCTGGGCCATGAGCTCCCCAGACGGGCTACCATGGCCACACAGCCATTCAGAGCCCCATAATCTAATCTCGCTACCCCCTCCTTTGCCAGCCATCACCCTGGTTAAGGATCTGACTTTCGCCATCACCGTCAATAACCTGACACTGCACACGCTAGGCAATATGAAGTCGTGGGCTCTGCCCCGGTCCTGGCAAAAAGGCATATTTGGTAATGCTAAGGAAAGCACCTAGAGCTGGAATGATGACTCAGTGGTTAAGAGCACTGGCTGCCTTTCAGGAGATCTGGGTTTAATTCCCTGCATCCACAGAGTAGCTCACAACCGACCATAACCTTCAGTTCAAGGGGGATCTGATGCCCTCTTGTGGCCTCCCTAGGCACTGCAGGCAAGCGGTACACAGACACCCTGGAAACATTCACCACTTAAAATCAAAATAAATAAACTTTTAAAAAAGAAAAGCAGAAGAGTGATCATATGACTTGTATTGGTCCATATTCTATAGAACAAGATGCCTAAGCCCTTCAAAGATGTCATGAGATAGAAAAGAGAAACGGGAAGGGGGGGGGGAGTAAAATGCCCTGGATGAAATGGCATCTGGAAAGGCTGGATCCCTGGGCCTGCCCTTGGGCTGCGATGAGAACCTGCTGGGGTAAGGAAAAGCAGAACCTAAATGAACAGGACGTGTGCCCAAGGCACCTGACAAACAGCTGAGAGAGAGAAGCTGGAAGCCTGAGAGCCAATACCTCGCCACCTCCCCCAGCCATGGAGGTGGCCAGAGATGACAGCATAGGCCACAAGACATGCTCACAGCAGGGCCAGCCACCGTCAGAGCCGGTCCTGTGGCTGCCGTCCATTGTGGGTTGTTGTTGTTTTGGGGTTTTTTTGTTGTTGTTGTTGTTGTTTGTTTTTTGTTTTTTTAGAGAGGCTTTTGATATGTACAAGGCTAATCTTAAACTAGCAATCCTCCTGCCTCAGCATCTCAGGTGCTAGGACATCAGGAATGAGTCACTGCACCAGGATGAAGCATCGTGTATGACCTTGCTGCTCCTCAGCCCTGACTCTGTTCTTCTCCGTTCCCCTGCTGCCTGACTCTGTTCTTCTCCGTTCCCCTGGCTGCTCTTCCCTCATTTCCCCTGAGGCTCAGACCCCAGTGCTTTGTAAGGCCACCCACTTTAGCCATATGACACCTGTATGGCCTTTAAATACCCTTGAGACCCACAGCATCTGTCACTGTCTGCTCAGACAGACTGCCTGCCCCAGAAGGGCAGGGTAGATCGACGTCTGCTTCGTGACTCACTGACCCAGAACCCAGTGTTCAGCAAAGCTTAGGAACATTTGATGGAGACGCTGCCCACCTGACCATCTTTTCTTCCACCCATCTCTCTGGAGAACACACTCAATCATCCTCAGCCAGGACTTAGGGACAGTAAGGCATCAGTCAAGACAATGACACGCTCTGAGTCAGGACAATGACATGTTCTCTCACATGGGTTTGTTGGAAACCAACCCTCTGCGCCCCCCACCCCACCCCATCCTAACAGTGTTTATAACTAGATGAAACACGGTGGCCTGTGTCGCAGGATTTTCCAT